>NC_133139.1:389560-746620 GCF_048418815.1 Hemitrygon akajei | reverse complement strand
AAATCTCCCCTCAATCTTCAATCTTCTAAAGAATAAAGTCCTAACCTGTTCAATCTTTCCTTATAACTCAGGTCCTCTAGCCCCAGCAAAATCTTTGAAAATTTCCTCTGTATTCTTTTAACCTTATTTCTTTTTTTTGAGGGTAACCAATCTTATAGAATTATACAAGGAAATTACCAGTAAAGTTGATGAAGGCAAGGTAGTGGATGTTGTCTATATGGACTTTAGCAAGGCATTTGACAAGATCCCGCATGGGAGGTTGGTCAAGAAGGTTCAGTCGCTCGGCATACAAGATGAGGTAGTAAGTTGAATTAGACATTGACTTAGTGGAAGAAGCCAGAGTGTGGTAGTAGATAGTTGCCTATGACTAGTGGAGTACCACAGGGTTCAGTCACCTTTTGAGTAATTACAGATGCAAAAAATTCTTTTATAACTCCCTCATCTCTTTTGGCTCCATGCATGGAATACAATTCTGATCTTCCAAAGGACCACTTTTGTTCCTTGCAATCCTTTTGCTCTTAACATATCTGTAGAATCCTGTAGGATTCTCCTTCACCTTGTCTGCTAGGGCAACCTCTTGCCTTCTTTTAGCCCTCCTGATTTTCTTCTTAAGAGTTTCCCTGCATTTCTTATACTCCATAAGCACCTCAATAGCAACTACTATGCACCTCCTTTTCTTTTATTAACCAGAGCCTCAATATCTCTTAAAAACCAAGGTTCCCTAAACCTGTTATCTTTACCTTTTACAGGCACATACAAGCTTTGTACTCTCATATTTCACTTTTGAAGGCCTCCCATTTACCAAGTAGACCTTTGCCAGAAAACAACCTGTCCCAATACACACTTGACAGATATTTTCTGATACCATCAAAATTGGCTTTTCTCCAACCGTGAATCTCAACCTGCAGACCAGACCTATCTTTTTCCATATTTACTTTGAAACTAATGGCATTTTGATCACCTACACAAATTTCTGTCACCTGCCCTGCCTCATTCCCTAATTACAGATCAAGATACAATAGGGTCCTTTAAGAGACTCCTGGATAGATACACGGAGTTAGAAAAATAGAGGGCTATGGGAAACCCTAGGTAATTTCTAAAGTAAGTACATGTTCAGCACAGCATTGTGGGCTGAAGGGCCTGTATTGTGCTGTTGGTTTTCTATGTTTCTATGTTTCTATTGCATACTCTCTTGCTGGAACTTGTATTTACTGATTAACAAAACTTTCCAGAACACCTTTGACAAACTTTTTCCCATCCAGCCCTTTTACAGCATGAGAGTCCCAGACAATATGTGGAAAGTTAAAATCACCTACTATCGCAACCCAATATTTGTTGCAACAGTTGCAACAGTTCAGAATCAAAATCAGGTTTATTATCATCAGCATGTGTCATGAAATTTGTTAACTTAGCAGCAGCAGTTCAATTCAATACATAATATAGAAGAAAATAAATAATAAATAAGTAAATCAATTACAGTATAAGTATATTGAATAGATTAAAAATCATGCAAAAAACAGAAATAATATATATTTAAAAAGTGAGGTAGTGTTCAAGGATTCAATGTCCATTTAGGAATCAGATGGCAGAGGGGAAGAAGCTGTTCCTGAATCACTGATTATGTGCCTTCAAGCTTCTGTACCTTCTACCTGATGGTAACAGTGAGAAAAAGGCATGCCCTGGGTGTTGGAGATCCTTAATAATGGACACTGCCTTTCTGAGACACCACTCCTTGAAGATGTCCTGGGTACTTTGTAGGCTAGTATTCAAGATGGAGCTGATTACATTTACAACCTTCTGCAGCTTATTTCGGTCCTGTACAGTAGCCCCCCACCCCCATACCAGACAGTGTGAAGCCTGTCAGAATACTCTCAATGGTATATCCATAGTGGGGTGTGTCAGGAATGGACAGGAGGAGGAGTATAGGAAACTGATACAGGACTTTGTGATATGGTGCAACTCAAACTACCTGCGTCTCAATATCACCAAGACCAAGGAGATGGTGGTGGACTTTAGGAGATCTAGGCCTCATATGGAGCCAGTGATCATTAATGGAGAATGTGTGGAGCAGGTTAAGACCTACAAGTATCTGGGAGTACAGTTAGACGAGAAGCTAGACTGGACTGCCAACACAGATGCCTTGTGCAGGAAGGCACAGAGTCGACTGTACTTCCTAAGAAGGTTGGCGTCATTCAATGTCTGTAGTGAGATGCTGAAGATGTTCTATAGGTCAGTTGTGGAGAGCTCCCTCTTCTTTGTGGTGGCGTGTTGGGGAGGAAGCATTAAGAAGAGGGACGCCTCACGTCTTAATAAGCTGGTAAGGAAGGCGGGCTCTGTCGTGGGCAAAGTAGCTGAGCGAAGGGCGCTGAGTAGGCTACGGTCAATTATGGATAACTCTGAACATCCTCTACATAGCACCATCCAGAGACAGAGAAGCAGTTTCAGCGACAGGTTACTATCGATGCAATGCTCCTCAGACAGGATGAAGAGGTCAATACTCCCCAATGCCATTAGGCTTTACAATTCTACCACCAGGACTTAAGAACTTTTTAAAAGCTATTATTAATGCTTTTTGAGATAGTGATTTAGATGTATATCATATTTTTTTACTGAGTTAAGTATTGTATGTAATTAGTTTTGCTACAACAAGTGTATGGGACATTGGAAAAAAGTTGAATTTCCCCATGGGGATGAATAAAGTATCTATCTATCTATAGCAATTTTTGAGTATATTTGTTGACATACCAAACCTCTTCAAACTCCTAACAAAGTATAGCCACTGTCTTGCCTTCTTTATAACTACATCGATATGTTGGGACCAGGTTAGATCCTCAGAGATCTTGACACCCAGGAACTTGAAACTGCTCACTCTCTCCACTTCTGATCCCTCTATGAGGATTGGTATGTGTTCCTTTGTCTTACCCTTCCAGAAGTCATCAATCAGCTCTTTCATCTTACTATGTTGAGTGCCAGGTTGTTGCTGCAGCACCACTCCACTAATTGGCATATCTCATTCCTGTACACTCTCTCGTCACCACCTGAAATTCTACCAGCAATGGTTGTATCGCCAGTAAATTTATAGATGGTATTTGTGCTATGCCTAGCCACACAGTTATGGGTATATAGAGAGTAGAGCAGTGGGCTAAGCACACACCCCTGAGGTGTGCCAGTGTTGATCGTCAGCAAGGATGATATGTTATCACTAATCCGCACAGATTGTGGTCTTCCGGTTAGGAAGTTGAAGATCCAATTGCAGAGGGAGTACAGAGGCCCAGGTTCTGCAACTTCTCAATCAGGCCTGTGGGAGTGATCCTATTAAATGCTGAGTTATAGTCGATGAACAGTATCCTGATGTAGGTGTTTGTGTTGTCCAGGTGGTCTAAAGCTGTGTGGAGAGCCATTGAGATTGTGTCTGCCGTTGACCTATTGTGGTAATAGACAAATTGCAATGGGTCCAGGTCCTTGCTGAGGCAAGAGTTCATTTTAGTCATGGCCAATCTCTCACAGTATTTAATCACTGTTGATATGGGTGCTACCGGGTGACGGTCATTATGGCAGCTCACATTACTTTTCTTAGGCACTGGTATAAATATTGCCTTTTTGAAGCAAGTGGGAACTTCTGCCCATAACAGTGAGAGGTTGAGAATGTCCTTGAATACTCCTGCCAATTGGTTGGCATGTTTTCAGAGCCTTACCAGGTACTCCATTGGGACCTACCAACTTGCGAGAGTTCACTCTCTTTAAAGACAGCCTAACATCGGCCTTTAAGATGGAGATCATAGGGTCATCAGCTGCAGCAGAGATCTTCACAGCTGTAGTTATATTCTCCTTTTCAAAGCGGGCAGAGAAGGCATTGAGTTAATCTGGTAGTGAATCATCACTGCCATTCATGCTATTGGGTTTTGCCTTGTAGGAAGTAATGTCTTGCAAACCCTGCCAGAGTTGCTGTGCATCCGATGTCACTTCCAACCTCATTTGAAATTGTCTCTTCACCCTTGAGCTAGCCCTCCATAAATCATATCTGGTTTTCGGGTACAGACCTGGGTCGCCAGACTTGAATGCCACAGATCTAGCCTTCAGCAGATGACGTACCTTCTGGTTCATCCATGGCTTTTGGTTTGGGAATGTACAGTAAGTCTTTGTAGGCACACATTCATCCATTATGGTTTTAATGAAGTCGGTAACAAATGCAGCATACTCATCCGGATTCGAAGATGAATCCCTGAACACAGTCCAGTCCATCAATTCAAAGCAGTCCTGTAAGTGCTCCTGTGCTTCCCTTGTCCATAACTTCTTGGTTCTTACTACTGGTGCTGCAGTCTTCAGTCTCTGCCTATAGTTAGGGAGCAGAAGTACAACCAGGTGATCAGACTTCCCAAAGTGAGTCTGATCACTTCGCAAACTCCCAATAGTTTGCAACAGTTGCAAACTCTAAAAATGTGTTCCTCTGAATCCCTCATACTGTTGGATGATCTGTAATATAGGCCCATTAACATGGTCATTCCTTTTTTAATTCCTCAGCTCCAGCCATAACACCTCACTAGATGAGTTCTCCAGTCTGTTCTGACTGAGTTTTTCCCTGATGAGTAACATCATCCCTTCCTCCTGTTCTGTCACATCTAAAACAACAGAACCTTGGAATATTGAGCTGCCAGTCCTGCCCCCTCCTGCAACCAAGTCCCACTAATGGCTACAATATCATTATTCCATGTGTCGGTCCATGCCCTGTTCTCATCTGCCTTTCCTTCGATACTTCTTGCATTGAAATATACGCAGATCAGGACACTAGTCGCATCATGGTTAACCTTTTGGTTCCTAACTCTCTGAGGTCTTAAAAACATCTGTCTCCACAACCTCTCCACTATCTGTCTGGCACTCTGGTTCCCATTCCCCTGCAACTCTAGTTTAAACCTCTCTGTGCAGCATTAGCAAACTTTTGCGCTAGGATATTAGTTTCCTTCTAGTTCATGAACAAACCATCGCTTCTGTACAAGTCCCATCTTCCCTGGAAGAGAAACCAATGATCCAAAAATCTTACCCTTCTCCCCACCACACCACCTCCTTGGCCATGTATTAAACTGTATAATCTTCCTATATCTGGCCTCATTAACAAGTGGCTTGGGTAGAATCCTGTGACCCTGCCCTTTAACTTATCACCTAGCTGCTGAACTCCCTTTCCAGAACCTTGTCACTCTTCCTACCTATGTCCTACATGGACAACAATCATTGGCTGCTCACCCTCCACTTAATACTGAGGACTCGATCTGAGGTGACTCGATCAGAGGTGTCCTAGTCCGTGACACCCTGGAAGTAACATACCATCTGGGAATCTCGTTCTTGCCCAGAGTATCTTCTTTCTGTTCCCCTAAATAACAAATCCCCTATCACCACACTCACCTCTTCTCCCCCCTTCTCTTCTGAGTCACAGAGTCAGACCCAGTGCCATGAATCAAGTCTTACGGTTTCCATGTTTTAGTAAAGATAGAGTGGGAGATTAAAGTTGTGTGGGGGGTGGGGAAGTAAGTTGCAATATCAATATCAAAGCTGCATTTAGAGGTGACATAATGGCAAGCTCATTCACAGTCTTTAAGGGTAGCACTCAAAAATAAGAAATGTGCAATCATTCTGATGGGATTATACTCTCAACACCCCAATAGCCACTGGAACATTGAGGAACTTCTGGCTGCAGGCCTGTACTAGAGATGTTCTGCAGGGTCTTGTACTGGTATCTCAGTTGCTGCATATTTGGATAGTGTAGATTACAAAAGATACAAGAAGACATAGATCAGTTGCATACAAGGGCAGAGATGTCAGATGGAGTTTAATTCAGCCAAATGTGAGGTGCTACACTGTAGGAGAGCAAATGTAAAGAGGCAGTAAAATATTAACCGTGTTGATGTGCAAAGAGATCAAGTGCATAGCTCCTTGAAAGTGGCTACACAGTTGATCGGGTGGTAAAGAAGGCATATGGTATACTTGCCTATATTAGTTGAGGCATCGAGTTCAAGAGTTGGAAAGTCATGTTGCAGCTTTACAAAACTTAGACCACATCTGGAGCATTACATTCAATTCTAATCATCCCATTATGGAAAGGATGGGGAAGCATTGCACTGGGTGAAGAAGAGGTTCACCAAGATGTTACCTGGATAGGAGGACATACTTTATGTACTGTCTGTTTTATCCCTTCTGTATGCTTTTCTTTTTCTGCTTCTGCCTCCATTACCCATCCTGATAGCCCCCTCATCCCTTTTCTTCTCTTCTGTACTTACAGTGGTGTTAGTGGCAGGTAGAAATATTCCAAGGATGAATACCCCCAGCAAAGGATTACTGATCATGCTCATCACTGTGAAGGAACCCTAGAATGAAGGTGAAATATTTTACAGTTAATCTTATACAAAGACTAACCTGATAAAGTTGACTTTTGGCACTAGTGTAAAATGATATATATTTCTCATAGTATAGAGGAAACTGTTCAACCCATCAAGTCTATGCTAGCTCTCAGGGCATTCCCATTAATTACTGTCCAACTCCCTGTTAGTTCCCCATGACCTATACTCTCTCATATCTCTACCAACTCCCCACTATTCTCCAAACTACCTCATTCACTGGGACCAACTGACAGTGGCCAGGCAGCCTACTGGTCAGCATGTCTTTGGGATGTGGAGTAAGCATGGAGATGGGTGTGGTTGGGATGTACCAATATCACTGGAACTCTGAGATAGCAGTGCTTCTGTTGCACCACTGGACCATATAATTGTCTGGACTCTGTCCAAATCAGTTCCCTCCAATATGGGCAATGTGCTCCATCAGCAGTCCTGAGACTTAGCAGCCCAATGCCAGATACAATGGGGCATCACAGCAAAAGCAGGTCCTTCCCCATTTGCAGGGGGCATCATGGCTAAGCCAGTTCCTTCCTAACAGTGGGGGGCACCACAACTCAACTGGTCTTTTCCCAAAACTGAGGGGACATCATGACTAAATCAGGCCTTTCCACAATGGTGGGGGAATCACAACTAAACCAAGTCCTTCCCCAACTGTGGGGGCATGACAGCAAAACCAAGTTCTTCCCCAATGGTGGTAGTATGACAGCAAAACCAGGGGTCCTTCCCCAATTGTTGGGGCATCACAGCTAATCCAAGTCTTTCTCTATTGGTTTGGGGCATAGCAGCAAAACCAGATCCTGTCACAACTAGCTAGGTCCTTCCACAACAGGGATGGAATCATCACTCCTAAACCAAGCCCTTCACCAATGGTGGGGTGCATCACAGAAATACCGGAGTCTTCCCCAACAGTGAGGAGACCATAACTAAATCAGGTCCTGCCACAATGGTGGGGGGCATCAAAGCTAAACCAGCCCCTTTCCAATGGTGGGGCATCACAGATAAACCAAACGCTTCCACAATGGTGGAGGGCATCACAATTAAACCAGGTGCTTCCACAGTGGTGGTAGGGGGTGGCATCACAGCTAAATTCGGTCCTTCCCCAGTAGAGGAGGACATCACAACAAAATCAAGTCTTTCTCAAACAGTGGGAGGCATCACGTAAAAATGGTCTTTCCCCAATGGTGGTGGGCTTCAGAACTAAACCCTGTCCTTTGCCAATGGTGAAGTTCATCACAACTAAAGCAGGTCCTTCCTCAATGGTGGGGTCATCACAAGTGAACAGGCAACTCTCCAACAGGGGGTGCACCACAGCTAAATCAAGTCCTTCCTCAACAGTGGGGGAGAGATCATCACAGCTAAACCAGGTTCTTCAGCAATGCTGGGAGGCACCGTAGCTAAATGAGGTCCTCCACAACAGTTGGGGTCATCATAACTAAACTTGGTCCTTCCCCACTGCTGGGGGTTCACAACTAAACCATGTCCTTCCACAATGGTATAGGGCATCAAAGTTAAATCAATTCCTTCCACGAATGTTGGAGGCATTACAGCTAATCCAAGTCTTTCCCTAGTGGTGGGGAGCATAACAGCCGAATGAGGTCCTTCCATATTTGTTGGGGGTATCACAGTTAAACCAGGTCCTTCCACAATGGGGGGGGGGCGTCACTTATTAACCAGGTCCTTCACTAATGGAGGGATGCATCATGGAAATATTAGAGCCTACCCAAATGATGAGGGGCATCACAGCTAAACCAGGTCCTTCCACAACAGGAGGGAGCATCACTCTTAAACCAGGTTCTTTCACAACGGGGGGGGGGGGGGAATCATAGCTAACACTCAACCACACCTAGATTCCATGAGCTCTCAAACAAGAAGTCTCTGGCTGGGTTCAGGAGTGTACACACCCACAACAGGAAGCAAGGGTAATCAATAGCACCCTAACAGAGCATTATTTCAGCCCAGATCAAAGATTCACCCGAAGATCTTCCTGCATTTGTTGATGTTTCAGGAAAATTCAGTCGCAGTTCAGGATTTTGACCCAATACATCAACAATTTCTTTTCCCACACAGATGTGGTTTGACATGTTGTCTCCTCCAGCAGATTATTTGCTGCCTGTTTGGAGGTCTGTAAAACTACATTTGGATCCAAAGGTCTGATGAATATATTACTGATCTTCATAGACCTGGCTATGAAATTACTCAATTAACTTGAAAACCCAGTCAGTTCCTCACAAGAAGCTTGCCATCCATATTGGCTCTGGGTCTCAACGTACCTGTGGTCCCAGACCATCAGGAAGTAAATGTCAGCTAGAAGCAAGGACCATTGAGGCACTGGAGTGTGGTCTTGGGGAAATGGATCCATGACATGGCTGGAAAAATGGATAGGTTGACCGGATAGCTGTTCTATTGTCTGCCCTAAATCTAAGCCCAGAGCCACCCCAACATGGAAATGTGGCCAACATACCTGTAGAACACCCCCTTCAAGGAGAGAGGCTAGAGCAGCAAATATGATGCAAGCCAAACCGTATAACAAGGCTGTAAAGAAGCAGAAAGGATGATTTCAGCAGCCTTCCCAGGCCTTGGTAAAATAACTAGGAATGTCAGCTGCTGACTCACCTGACAGATGAGCAAATCGACTAAAAAGCAGATTGAAGGAATATGTCAGAGGAGTGAACGGAGAAAGGATTCAGAGTGCACAGAAGGGAGGAAGGGAGGAGAGGCAGATGAAGGAGGGAAGAGGGGTGAGGGGAGGGAGACGTACATGAGGGGTGAGAACAGGGGATGGGGGAAAACAGTAGGGGAGGAAGGGAATGAGGAGTGAGGAGGGTAGGGAAGGAGGAGGGTAATGAGTGGAGAGGAAGGTAGAGGAAAAGTACATGTGGGGCAGAGGTTGAGGGAGGAGGGAGATGAGGGGACAGAGGAAGTGATGAGAGGAGGGAGCAGAATGATGAAGGGAAGGAGGAAGGGATGAGGGAATGAGGAGAGGGGGAAGGTGATGAGGGAAAAGGAATGGTTGAGGGAAGAGAGGAGGATCAGGTGAAGGAGAGGAAGCTAGGAGGAGATATTACAGAGGGAGGAGGGGATGATGGGAGGGAGGAGTAGATGAGTGGGCTTACCTCTCAGCTCCTAAACTCAATCCCACGGTTGATGAAGGCCAATACACCATATGCCTTCATAACCAGAGAATCAACCTGCACAGCCTTCATCTGCGCCTGGTGCGTCGAGCTGCAGCTCCTAAAGGACCGTGTTAGGGAACTGGAGATGCAGCTCGATGACCTTCATCAACCGTGGGATTGAGTTCAAGAGCTGAGAGGTAATGTTGCAGCTATATAGGACCCTTGTCAGACCCCACTTGTACTGTGCTCAATTCTGGTCGCCTCACTACAGGAAGGACGTGGAAACCACAGAAAGGGTGCAGAGGAGAATTACAAGGATGTTGCCTGGATTGAGGAGCTTGCCTTATGAGAATAGGTTGAGTGAACTCGGCCTTTTCTCCTGGGAGCGACGGAGGATGAGAGGTGACAAGATAGAGGTGTACAAGAAAATGAAAGGCATTGATCATGTGGATTGTCAGAACCTTTTTCCCAGGGCTGAAATAGCTAGCACGAGAGGGCATAGTTTTAAGGTGCTTGGAAGCAGGTACAGAGGAGATGTCAGGGGTAAGTTTTTATGTAGAGAGAGGTCAGTGTGTGGAATGGGCTGCCGGTGACAGCGGTGGAGGCGGAAATGATAGGGTCTTTTAAGATACTCCTGGATAGATACATGGAGCTTAGGAAAATAGAAGGCTATGGGTAAGCCTAGGTAGTTATAAGGTAAGGACATGTTTGGCACAGCTTTGTGGGCTGAAGGTTCTGTATTGTGCTGTACGTTTTCTATGTTTCTATGTCACGTGGCACACCAGTAATCCTGGGTTTACTACCTTTAAGGTCCTGCTTCTCAACTTCCTCCCTAACTCCCTATAGTCTGTTTTTAGGACCTGTTTTTATGTCATTGGTACCAATATGTACCACGACCTCTGGCTGTTCTTCTTCCCAATTCATGATATTGTGGACACAATCAGAAACATTCCGGACCCTGGCACCTGGGAGGCAAACTACCATCTGCATTCCCTTACTGCGTCCACAGTATCACCTGTCTGACCCCCTAACTATCACTGCTGCCATCCTCTTCCTATCCCTACCTATCAGGAGGCTTTAAACTAATGTGGCAGGGGGATGGGAACAAGTGCAGAGAGACAGAGGGGTGTAAAATGAGGGTAGAAGCAAAATGTAGTAAGGTGAAAAGTAAAAGTGGCAGGCAGGCAAATCCAGGGCAAAAAGCAAAAAGAGCCACTTTTCAACATAATTGTATAAGGGCTAAGAGTGTTGTAAAAACAAGCCTAAAGGCTTTGTGTGTCAATGAGAGGAGAATTCGTAACAAGGTGGATGAATTGAATGTGCAGATAATTATTAATGAATATGATATAGTTGGGATCACAGAGACATGGCTCCAGGGTGACCAAGGATGGGAGCTCAACATCCAGGGATATTCAATATTCAGGAGGGATAGACAGGAAAGAAAAGGAGGTGGGGTAGCATTGCTGGTTAGAGAGGAGATTAACGCAATAGAAAGGAAGGACATTAGCCTGGAGGATGTGGAATCGATATGGGTAGAGCTGCATAACACTAAGGGGCAGAAAACGCTGGTGGGAGTTGTGTACAGGCCACCTAACAGTAGTAGTGAGGTTGGGGATGGCATTAAACAGGAAATTAGAAATGCGTGCAATAAAGGAACAGTAGTTATAATGGGTGACTTCAATCTACATATAGATTGGGTGAACCAAATTGGTAAGGGTGCTGAGGAAGAGGATTTCTTGTAACGTATGCGGGATGATTTTCTGAACCAACATGTCAAGGAACCAACTAGAGAGCAGGCCATTCTAGATTGGGTATTGAGCAATGAGGAAGGGTTAGTTAGCAATCTTGTCATGTGAGGTCCTAAGAGTGACCATCGTATGGTGGAATTCTTCATTAAGATGGAGAGTGACATAGTTAATTCAGAAACAAAGGTTCTGAACTTAAAGAAGGATAACTTTGAAGGTATGAGACGTGAATTAGCTAAGATAGACTGGCAAATGATACTTAAAGGGTTGACGGTGGATATGCAATGGCAAGCATTTAAAGATCGCATGGATGAACTACAACAATTGTTCATCCCAGTTTGGTAAAAGAATAAACCAGGGAAGGTAGTGCACCCGTGGCTGACAAGGGAAATTAGGGATAGTATCAAGTCCAAAGAAGAAACATATAAATTAGCAAAAAAAAGCGGCACACCTGAGGACTGGGAGAAATTCAGAGACTAGCAAAGGAGGACAAAGGGCTTAATTAGGAAAGGGAAAAAAGATTATGAGAGAAAGCTGGCAGGGAACATAAAAACTGACTGTAACAGCTTTTATAGATACATGAAAAGAAAAAGATTGGTCAAGACAAATGTAGGTCCTTTACAGTCAGAAACAGGTGAATTGATCATAGGGAACAAAGACATGGCAGACCAATTGAATAACTACTTTGGTTCTGTCTTCACTAAGGAGGACATAAATAATCTTCCGGAAATAGTAAGGGACCGAGGGTCTAGTGAGATGGAGGAACTGAGGGAAATACATGTTAGTAGGGAAGTGGTGTTAGGTAAATTGAAGGGATTAAAGGCAGATAAATCCCCAGGGCCAGATGGTCTGCATCCCAGAGTGCTTAAGGAAGTAGCCCAAGAAATAGTGGATGCATCAGTGATAATTTTTCAAAACTCCTTAGATTCTGGATTAGTTCCTGAGGATTGGAGGGTGGTTAATGTAACCCCACTTTTTGAAAAAGGAGGGAGAGAGAAACCGGGGAATTATAGACCAGTTAGTCTGACATTGGTGGTGGGGAAAATGCTAGAGTCGGTTATCAAAGATGTGATAACAGCACATTTGGAAAGAGGTGAAATCATCGGACAAAGTCAGCATGGATTTGTGAAAGGAAAATCATGTCTGACGAATCTTATAGAATTTTTTGAAGATGTAACTAGTAGAGTGGATAGGGAAGAGCCAGTGGATGTGGTATATTTAGATTTTCAAAAGGCTTTTGACAAGGTCCCACACAGGAGATTAATGTGCAAACTTAAAGCACACGGTATTGGGGGTATGGTATTGATGTAGATAGAGAATTGGTTGGCAGACAGGAAGCAAAGAGTGGGAGTAAATGGGACCTTTTCAGAATGGCAGGCAGTGACTAGTGGGGTACCGCAAGGCTCAGTGCTGGGACCACAGTTGTTTACAATATATATTAATGATTTAGACGAGGGAATTAAACGCAGCATCTCCAAGTTTGTGGATGACATGAAGCTGGGCAGCGGTGTTAGCTGTGAAGAGGATGCTAAGAGGATGCAGGGTGACTTGGATAGGTTAGGTGAGTGGGCAAATTCATGGCAGATGCAATTTAATGTGGATAAATGTGAGGTCATCCACTTTGGTTGCAAGAACAGGAAAACAGATTATTATCTGAACGGTGGCCGATTAGGAAAAGGGGAGATGCAACGAGACCTGGGTGTCATTGTACACCAGTCATTGAAGGTGGGCATGCAGGTACAGCAGGCGGTGAAAAAGGCAAATGGTATGTTGGCATTCATAGCAAAAGGATTTGAGTACAGGAGCAGGGAGGTTCTACTGCAGTTGTACAAGACCTTGGTGAGACCGCACCTAGAATATTGTGTGCAGTTTTGGTCCCCTAATCTGAGGAAAGACATTCTTGCCATAGAGGGAGTACAGAGAAGGTTCACCAGATTGATTCCTGGGATGGCAGGACTTTCATATGAAGAAAGACTGGATCAACTAGGCTTATACTCACTGGAATTTAGAAGATTGAGGGGGGGATCTTATTGAAACGTATAAAATTCTAAAGGGATTGGACAGGCTAGATGCAGGAAGATTGTTTCCGATGTTGGGGAAGTCAAGAATGAGGGGTCACAGTTTAAGGATAAAGGGGAAGCCTTTTAGGACCGAGATGAGGAAAAACTTCTTCACACAGAGAGTGGTGAATCTGTGGAATTCTCTGCCACAGGAAACAGTTGAGGCTGGTTCATTGGCTATATTTAAGAGGAAGTTAGATATGGCCCTTGTGGCTAAAGGGATCAGGGGGTATGGAGAGAAAGCAGGTACAGGGTTCTGAGTTGGATGATCAGCCATGATCATACTGAATGTTGGTGCAGGCTCGAAGGGCCGAATGGCCTACTCCTGCACCTATTTTCTACGTTTCTATGTTTTTAAGTCCTTCTGCACAGCCGCATGCTGCAATATTTTACCATTTAAATAATAATCTGCTCTTTCATTTTTTTTCCAAAGTGGATGACCTTGCATTTACTAACATTGTACTCCATTTGCCATACCTTTGCCCACTCACTTAATCTATCTATATCTCTCTGCAGATTCTCCATATCTTCTGCACAATTTGTTTTTCCACTCAATTTAGTATCATGAACAAACTTTGATATACTACACTCAGTCCCCTCTTCCAGATCGTTAATATATATCGTGAACAGTTGCAAGCCCAGCATTGGCCACTGCAGCACACTGCTCACCACTGATTGCCAACCAGAGTAACACCAACTCTCTGCTTTCTATTAGTTAACCAATCCTCTATCCATGCTAATACATCACCCCCAACTCTATGCATCCTTATCTTATGGATAAGTCTTTTATGCAACACCTTATCAAATGCCTTCTGGAATTCCAAGTAAATAACGTCCATCTATTTCCCTCTATCCACTGTGCTACTTATATCCTCAAAGAACTCCAGCAAGTTTGTCAAACAGGACCTGCCTTTGCTGAATCCATGCTGTTGGATCCATTTCTTTCCAGATGCCTCGCTATTTCTTCTTTCATGATAGCTTCCAGCATTTTCCCAACAACAGACGTCAAACTAACTGGCCTATAGTTACCTGCCTTTTGCCTACATCCTTTTTTGAACAGTGGTGTGACATTCACTGTCTTCCAATCCACAGGGACCTGCCCAGAGTCCAAAGAATTTTGGTAAATCATCACCAAAGCCTCTACTATAACTTCTGCCATTTCTTTCAGTACCCTGGGATGCATTCCATCAGGACCAGGGGACTTATCTATCTTCAGACCCACAAGTTAGCTCAGCACTACCACTTTAGTGATAGCTATTGTATCGAGGTCCTCACCTCCCATTGTATCCATAACATCTCTCTTTGGCAGGTAAGATGTGTCCTCTACTGTGAAGACTGTCACAAGATAGTCATTCAAAGCCTTGGCCAATTCCTCATTATCCAATATCAATTTCCCCTTCTCCAAGAGAACTACATTCATTTCAGCCACCCTTTTCCACTTTATATAATTATAAAAACTCTTACTATCTGTTTTTATCTTTTGTGCTAGTTTATTTTCATAATCTAGCTTCCCCATTTTTATTGCTTGCTGAGTGGTACTTTGTTGCTTTTTCAAGTTTTCCCAATCTTCCAGTTTCCCACTTCTCTTGGCAACTTTGTATGGATGAGCTTCTTCTATTTCCTTAGTTATCCAAGGCTGGTTCTCCCCACCCTTACCATCCTTGTTTTTACCTGGAATATACTTTTTTTGAACACTGTGAAAAATATCTTTGAAAGTCTTCCACTGTTCCTCAACTGACCCACCATATAGTCTGTGTTCCCAGTCTACACTAGCCAAATCCTCCCTCATCCCATTGCAGTCTCCATTGTTTAGGCATAATACACTGGTTTTAGATTGAACTATTGCAACCCCATTTGTATGAGAAATTCAATCATACTGTGATCACTCTTTCCAAGATGATCCCTAACTACAAGATCACTAATTTTACCTCTCTCATTGCACAGGATCAAATCTAAGATAGCATGTTCAGTAACATGCTGTTCATGAAAACCATCACAGATGCATTCTATGAAGTCCTCCTTAAGACTGCCTTGACCATCTTGATTCACCCAATATTATGTGCAAGTTAAAGTTCCCCACGATAATTGCTGTTCCATTCTTACATGCCTCAAGTATTTCTCTGTTTATAGCCTGTGCCACTGTAATGTTATTATTCAGTGGCTGACAGACAACTCCCACCAATGATTTTTTTCTCTTTACTATTCTTAATTTCTACTCAGATGCATTTAACATCCTGATCCTTAGATCTTACTATCGCCTCTCACTATCACTCTGATCTCATCCTTAATTAAGAGCTATCCCACCTCCCTTACCTTCCTACCTATCCTTCTGTATTACCTGATATCCTTGGAAATTTAATTCCCAATCCTCTCCACCCTGCAACTACGTCTCTGTAATGGCCACTAAATCATACCCCTTTGTACTGATTTGAGCCAGATTCACTGACCTTGTTTCCAATACTATGAGCATTCTAATAAAGTGCCCTTACACTCATTGTGTTCTTAAAATCTTGTAATATTTTACTCTTTTACACTTGACTTTTCTTCACTCCGCTCTTATTTTTCTCTTTTCTTTCTTTTCTTTTTTCTTTATCTTTATCCATACTTTTCTTTTTTACTTTATCCATACTTCTCCAATATGTTGAACCCACCTCCCCACTATTTAGCTTAATGCCCTGTCCACAGCCCTACTTATGCAATTCACTAGGATCCAGGTCCCATGATGGTTCAGGTAGAGCCTGTCCCATTGGTACAGCCCCTTCCTTCATCAATGAAGAAGAAGAAGAAAGCCCTTAATTCTGAGTGGAGCCATCGAGATGCCATCGTGACAGTATTTTTTTTAGAAGGCTTTCTTGTTTTTACGAGGCAGAATTGCTAGCTCGACACTCAACCCAGCATGGACGGAAATCGTGCAGGGGAGCCGGCTGGATTCGAACTTGGGAGCCTTCGCCCTGAAGTCTAGTGCTGATGCCACTACGCCACCAGCCGGCAGTCCTTCACCAACACTGCTGCCAATTTCCCATGGATTCAAACTCATTTCTCCCACACCAATCCTTGAGCCATGCATTAACTCTCTAATTTTCTTGACCCTGTGCCTATTTGCATGTGGGCCAGGTAGTAATCCAGAAATTGCCACCTTTTTGATTCTGCTTTTTAATTTAGTTCCTAGCTGCTCAAATTCCCTCAGAAGAACCTCTTTCCTCATTCCACCCACATCGTTGGTACCCACATGGACCGTGAAACTGGATCCTTCCCCTCCCACTGCAAATTCCTCTGCAGGTCAGATAAGATGACCTGAACCTGGGCACCAGGCAGGCAACACAGCCTTCAGGAAGCTCTATCCTCATGACAGAGAATTCTGTCTATTCCCCTGACTATACCATCCCCAATTACCACTACATTTCTCTTCTCTGCCCCCTCTTGAATGGCTCCCTGAACTACAGTGCCACAGTTAGGTTGCTCATCCTTCCTACAGTCCCACTCTCATCCACACAGGGAGCAAGGATCTGGCCTGTTGGACAATCTCAAGGTCTGAGGCTCCTCCAGCACTGTCTCTTGGATTTCACTACTCGCCTCACTCACAGTCACAGCCTCTTGTCCCAGACCACAGACTGAATTGGAGGTAGCTAATCTAATGGGTGTGACTACCTCCTGAAACAGAGAATCCAGGTAACTCTCCCACTCCCTGATGTGCTGCAGTGTTTGAAGCTCAGGTTCCAGATTATCAACTTTGAGCCTGAGTTCCTCGAGCAGCCAACGCTTGCTACAGATGTGCTCACCAGGAACCACAATGGGGTCCACCAGCTCCCACATCATACATCATATCATCTGATCCTGCATCAACCCCTTATTTAATTAGCTGTAATTTAGTGACTTTTTACTCAACCACTAGAATTATTTCTTCAGTGGTTTGAACGGGGCACGATCGTGCAAGCGCGTGGATGTCAGCCAGTGAGAACAGCGAGAACAGTTTAAAAGGAAGACAGATTTATACAGTGGGCATCAGAGTAGCTGGCAACAGAGTAGAGGGAGACAGAGTAGGAAGGCTTTGGCTTAACGGGGCTTCAGCGATAAAAGGTCGAGGCGAGGTAGGTTATCTGTGTAGAATACAGACCGAAAGTATGTGTGTGAGGTTGGTTTTCTGTGCTCGGTGTCAGATGTGGGAGGTCCTGGAGACTCCCAGCCTCCTGGAAGGCCACATCTGCGCCAGGTGCATCGAGCTGCAGCTCCTAAGGAACCGCGTTAGGGAACTGGAGATGCAGCTCGATGACCTTCGTCTGGTCAGGGAGAGTGAAGAGGTAATAGAGAGGAGCTATAGGCAGGTAGTCACTCCAGGGTCTGGGGAGACAGAAAGTAGGTAACAGTGAGAAGAGGAAAGGGCAAGAGGCAGATGCTAGAGAGTACCCCAATGGATGTACCCCTTAACAGTAAGTACTCCTGTTGGGGGAGACGGCCTACCTGGGGAAAGCAACAGTGGTCATGCCATTGGCACAGAGCCTGACCCTATGGCTCAGAAGGGTAAACATAGAAACATAGAAAATAGGTGCAGGAGTAGGCCATTCGGCCCTTCAAGCCTGCACCGACATTCAGTATGATCATGGCTGATCATCCAACTCAGAACCCTGTACCTGCTTTCTCTCCATACCCCGATCCCTTTAGCCACAAGGGCCATATCTAACTTCCTCTTAAATATAGCCAATGAACTGGCCTCAACTGTTTCCTGTGGCAGAGAATTCCATAGATTCACCACTCTCTGTGTGAAGAAGTTTTTCCTCATCTCGGTCCTAAAAGGCCTTTATCCTTAAACTGTGACCCCTCATTCTGGACTTCCCCAACATCAGAAACAATCTTCCTGCATCTAGCCTGTCCAATCCCTTTAGAATTTTATACATTTCAATAAGATCCCCCCTCAATCTTCTAAATTCCAGTGAGTATAAGCCTAGTCGATCCAGTCTTTCTTCATATGAAATTCCTGCCATCCCAGGAATCAATCTGGTGAACCTTCTCTGTACTCCCTCTATGGCAAGAATGTCTTTCCTCAGATTAGGGGACCAAAACTGCACACAATATTCTAGGTGTGGTCTCACCTAGGCCTTGTACAACTGCAGTAGAACCTCCCTGCTCCTGTACTCAAATCCTTTTGCTATGAATGCCAAATCCTTTTGCTATAAATGCCAAAGGATTCATAGGACTCCCAAAGGACTTGGAAGTGCTTGTGCATGAATCACAAAAGGTTGGTTTGCATGTGCAGCACGCTATCAAGAAGGCAAATGGAATGTTGGCCTTCATTGCTAGAGGGATTGAATTTAACAGCAGGGAGGTTATGCTGCAACTGTACAGGGTACTAGTGAGGCTGCACCTGGAGATCTGCATGCAGTTCTGGTCTTCTTACTTGGAGAAGGACATACTGGCTTTGGAGGCGGTGCAGATGAGGTTCACCAGGTTGATTCCAGAGATGAGGGGGTTAGACTATGTGGAGAGATTGAGTCCCTGAGACTGTACTTGCTGGAATTCAGAAGTATGAGAGTTCTTATAGAAACATATAAAATTATGAAAGAGATAGATGAGATATAGGCAGGAAAGTTGTTTCCACTGATAGGTGAGACTAGAACTAGGGAACATAGCCTCAAGATTCAGGGCAGTAGCTTTAGAATGGAGATGAGGAGGAATTACTTTACCCAAAGAGTGGTGAATCTGTAGAATTCTCTGCCCAGTGAAGCAGTGGAGGCTACCTCAGTAAATATACTTAAGACACGATTGGATAGATTTTTGCATAGTAGGGGAATTAAGGGTTATGGGGAAAAGGCAGGTAGGTGAAGATGAGTCCATGGCCAGATGAGCCATGATCTTATTGAATGGTGGAGCAGGTTCGATGGGCCAGATGGCCTACTCCTGCTCCTATTTCTTATGTTTACTCTTTTCCATAGATCAGCCTGGCCTGCTGAGTTCCTCCAGTATTTAGTGTGTGTGTTGCTTTGATTTCCAGCATCTGCAGATTTTCTCTTGTTTGGAAATGAATGTGTTGACTATTTTCTAAATAGAGAGTAAATACGAAAATCTGAGGTTCAAAGGGACTTGGGAAATCATTGTGTAGGATTCCCTAAAGGTTATTTGCAGATTGAGTCTGTGGTGAGGAAGGCAAATGCAATGTTCGCATTCATTTCAAGAGGACTAGAATATAAAAGCAAGGATGTAATGTTGAGATTTTATAAAGCACTGGTGAGGCCTCATTTGGAGTATTATGAGCAGTTTTGGGCCCCATATCTTAGAAAGGGTGCGCTGAAACAGGAGGAGGTTCAAAGGAGGTTCACAAAAATGATTCCCGGTTTGAACTGCTTGTGATATGAAGAATGTTTGATGGCTTTGAACCTGTATTCACTGGAATTCAGAAGAATGAGGGGTTACCTCATTGAAACCTATTGAATATTGAAAAGTCTTAATAAAGTGTATGTGTAAATGATGTTTTCTATGTTGGGAGTGTGTAAGACCAGAGGTCACTGCCTCAGAACAGAGGGGTGTCCTATTAGAACTGAGATGAGGAGGTCTTTCTTTAGCCAGAGAGTGGTGAATTTGTGGAATTCATTGTCACAGGGGGATGTGGAGGCCAAGTCTTTCTGTATGTTTAAGGGCGATGTTGACTGATCCTTGATTAGTCAGGGAATGAAGATTGGGAGAGGGAAGGCAGGAGATTAGGGCTGAGGGAAAAATAGATCAGTCATGATGAAATGGTGAAGCAGACTTGATTGATTAAATGGCCTAATTCTGCTCCTATATCTTATGGTCTTATGGCCTTATGAGGGAGGGAGCAGTTAATGACTTGAGGATGTGGGGAGGAAGGAGGGAAGAAGGAATGAGGGGAAGGAGGAGGGGCTGTGGGAGAGAAGAGCCGATGAGTTATGAAGGGGAAGAGGGAATGAGGGGAGGATGAGGGGATGGAGGTGGGAATAAGGGAAAGAGGAGGGGATAAAGGGGCAAGGAGGCAATTAGTGGAGGCTGTTGAGTATGAGGAGAGTGAGTAGGCATGGAGGAAGAGGAAGTATGAGGGACAGGAGGAGGGGATGAATGGGACGGAGGGGGAATTGGTGAGGGGATAACAGGAGGGAGGAGGGGGTGAGTGGAGAGAGAAAGGTATGGAGCAGGGGAAGAGGGAAGATGGGAAGAGGGAATGATGAGAGATGGATAAGATGATGGGGATGAGGGGATGAAGAGAGGAAGATGAGGGGAAGAGGAGGGGTTGAGGGGAAGGGATGAGATAAGGTGGAGGGGATGAGGACTGGGAGGACATAAGGGGTGGGAGAAATGAATGAGGGGAGTGAGGAGGTGCTGTGGGAGGGAGGATGTTATGAGGGAGGCAGGAAAGAAAGGGGAGGAAGGTATGAGGGGAGCAGGGAGGGGCTGAGGGGAGAAGATATTGGACAAGGGAATGGTGGACAGGAGGGGATGAGGGAAGATTGAAAGAGATGAGGGAAGGGACGAAGAAATAAGAAGAGGGAGGGAGAGGACAGGAGGGGCTAGCAGAGGGAATGAAAGAGGTAAGAATGTATGTGAGAAGGAGATGAAGAAGGGTGAAGTGGATGAGAAGAGGCTGTAGGAAGATGAAGAAGGGATGAAGGAGGGACATAAGAGGAGGAAGGAAGAAGGGATATGAGGGGGAGGGAGGATGGGAGGTGGAGAAGATGAAGAGGAGGAAGGATAGGATGAGTGGGGAGTAGGGGAGGAGGGGAGAGGGGAGGGAGGAGAGTGATGGAGTGAGGAGGGGATGTGGGACAGAGAAGTATTTGAGAGAGAGAGAGGAGGGAGATGAGGATGAGGGCAAGAGGGGAGAGGAGGGAATGTTGGGAGGGAAGAGGGGATGAGGGAAAGAAGCAGGAGATGAGGAAGGGAGGAGGGGATAAGGGAAGGAGAAATGGCTGATGGAGGGGAGGAGGGGATGAAGAGGATAGGATGAGGGATGGAGGAGGGAGATGAGGGGAGGGAGCAGGATTATGGGAAGGAGGATGGTGATGAGGGGATGAGATTGGAGATGAAGTACAGAGGAGGGGATGAGGGGATGAAGGAGGTGAAGGCAGTAGGGAGAAATGTACAAGACAGTGAGAAGAGATGAGGCACAGTGGAGAAATGAAGGGAGACAGGAGGGAGATAAGGGTGGTAAGGAAGAGGGGATGAGCGGGGAGGAAGGGATGACGGGAAGTAGGAGGAGATGAGGTGGGAAGGATAGGTGGATGGGAGGAAGAGATGAGAGTAGGGAGATGAGGGGGAGGGAGGAGGGGGTGGAAAGGAAAAGAGGGGGGATGAGGAGAGTGGGAAGGCTTGATGGAAGGAGGAGGGAAGTGAGGGGGACATAGGAAGACGAAGGGAGAGAGGAGATAATGTGGGGATTGAGGGGAGAAAGGAGGTAAATGAGGGAAAGAGAAAGGTTGATAGGAGAGAGGAAACATAGCAACATAGAAAACCTACAGCACAATACAGGCCCTTTGGCCTACAAAGCTGTGCCAAACATGTCCTTAGCTTAGAACTATCTAGGCTTACCCATAGCATTCTATTTTTCTAAGCTCCATTTACCTATCCAGGAGTCTCTTAAAAGACCCTATTGTTTCCACCTCCACCACCGCCGCCAGCAGCCCATTCCACGCACTCACCACCTATG
Source organism: Hemitrygon akajei (assembly GCF_048418815.1). Classification (NCBI taxonomy): domain Eukaryota; kingdom Metazoa; phylum Chordata; class Chondrichthyes; order Myliobatiformes; family Dasyatidae; genus Hemitrygon; species Hemitrygon akajei. The sequence continues at coordinate 724,672 of NC_133139.1, read as the reverse complement.
TTCCCTCTAAGCTGTGAGCGTGTGTGCACGCACATACGTTTTTCAACCAGCGCATAAAGGAAATTAATGTGCGCACAAAAGGTTAGTTACCTAAAATAATATAGTAATTAATAATTATACTCATTGAAAATAATCTTTTAGCTAAATGTTTCTGTTAACTAGTTAGTCAGTTTTTCAAATACCACAAAGCACGTCACTAATTTACGTCACCTCACCTTTCCTGTTCCAGTTTGTACAGCTGCATCGTGGCGGCAGCCATCTTTGGTGGACAGTGTTCATATCGTAAAGTTTACAAAGATCTGTTTCAAATCCTGTAGATTGCTTACTAAGTTTTTGTTGAAAAAAAATATTGATTCTCAATGTCAAGAAATTGCAGAGGCCTTTGAAAATGAAGCTGTTGCTTTCAGACCACTTAATGAGGTCAGATGGTTATCTAGACACTTTGCATTGCAGGCAATAATAAAAAAAAATTATGAGGCACTGATCACATACTTTGAAGAAGATCAGTCAAATGACCCTGTGGCTAAATACTGTCACAAGAAATTGATAAACATCGCATAGAAAGTAGCTTTACAGGTTTTAAGTGATGTCTTTGATGAACTGGCTGCACTGTGCAAGATTCTGCAAAAGAGTGGCCTGACACCGATTGATTCACTTCATTTTGCGTGAGGCAAAATTAACAAGATAAGAAAGCAGTATCTGGGATTCTGCTATCAAAAGCTGTCAATTGGATGGAAGTTCTATTAGTCTAGATAGAATTTACAAAGAATAGGTAAATGCCAAAGACAGGAGAGAGAAAAAATAATGGAGTGACTTAAATATGTATGTTATTTTGTTGTTATTCTGTGCAGTTTTATGTCAAATATTTTGTAAACCTACATACACAGTGCCATGTGTGCATTCAGTGCACACATACTTTTGTCACAGGAAAGAAATTTGCACAACATAAGGTTTTTGCGCACACTGACTACTAAAAATTAGAGAGAACGTTGCTCACCACCCTCTGTGTAAAAAATTTACCCCTGACGTCTCCTCTGTACCTACTTCCAAACACCTTAAAACTATGCCCTCTCGTACTATCCATTTCAGCCCTGGGAAAAAGCCTCTGACTATCCACATGATCAATGCCTCTCATCATCTTATACACCTCTCTCAGGTCACCTCTCATCCTCTGTTGCTCCAAGGAGAAAAGACCAAGTTCACTCAACCTATCCTCATAAGGCATGCTCCCCAATCCTGGCAACATCTTTGTAAACTGACTCCTGATGAATGGTTTCGGCCCGAAATGTCGTCACTACCTCCTCCCATAGATGCTGTCTGGCCTGCTGAGTTCTGCCAGCATTTTGTGTTTTTATTTGCACCCTTTCTATAGTTTTCACATTCTTCCTGTAGTGAGGCAACCAGAATTGAGCACAGTACTCCAAGTGGGGTCTGACCAGGGTCCTATATAGCTGCAACATCACCTCTCAGCTCTTAAACTCAATCCCACGGTTGATGAAGGCCAATGCACCGTATGCCTTCATAACCTCAGAGTTAACCTGCGTAGCAGCTTTAAGTGTCCTACGGACTTGGAGCCCAAGATCCCTCTGACCCTCCACACTGCCAAGAGTCCTACCATTAATGCTGTATTCTACCATCATATTTGACCTACCAAAATGAACCACCTCACACTAATCTGGGTTGAACTCCATCTGCCACATCTCAGCCCAGTTTTGTATGCTATCAATGTCCCGCTGTAACTTCTGACAGCCCTCCACACTATCCACAACACCTCCAACCTTTGTGTCATCAGCAAATTTACTAACCCACCCCTCCACTTTCTCATCCAGGTCAATTATAAAAATCACGAAGAGTAAGGGTCCCAAAACAGATCCCTGAGGCACACCACTAGTCATCGACCTCCATGAAGAATATGACCCCTCTACAACCACTCTTTGCCTTCTGTGGGCAAGCCACTTCTGGATCCACAAAGCAATGTCCCCTTGGATCCCATGTCTCCTTACTTTCTCAATAAGCCTTGCATGGGGTACCTTGTTAAATGCCTTGCTGAAATCCATATACACTACATCTACTACTCTACTTTCATCAAAGTGTTTAGTCACATCCTCAAAGAGGAGAGGAGAGAGGAGAGAAGTGAGGGAGGGAGAAGGGGATGATGGGTGGAAGAGGAGATGATGGGAGGGAGGAGGGGATGAGGTGAGGGTGGGATAAAAGGGGAGGAGGAGACTGAGGGAAGGAGATGAGGGGATGGATTGAGGGGAGAGGAGGGAAGGGAGAGATAGGAGGGGAAGAGGTGTGAGGGAGCAGAGGGAGGAAGGAGTTTGTGAGGAACTGATCCTGACATCTCTGACAGTGATCTGTTGCTCCTCCATCAAATGCAGAGGTCAGCTGAGTGACCAGAAGTGGAAGCTCACTCTTGGTGTGTGGTGCAAAGAAAGCACAGTTGGTGTGGATACTTACAGAGTCCCTTTGATATCAGATCCAATGTCCTATTGGACAATCTATTCATCCTGGGTTTAAGGATGTCCTCCAAAGTGACAGCTGCCATGGCATTAATACTTGTTGAAACAGTGCTGTAAAATAAACAACACTTTAATTTCTAGTTCTCTTATAGTGTGTCAGCAATTGGAAAAGAGACCTGGTGGAAGGACATTAAAACATTAGATCAAGGGGTGGGGGGTGTTCCCTTGGGTTTTCTGGAATCCTGGCTGATCTATCACAATATGTTTTCCTGATTATGTATTTTAGCTGTATACTGAATCACAAAGACTGAGCCATAATCTCCACTGGGAGAACATTCTCAAAGTGACTGAAGAAACTTTTCTTCTTCTTAGACCTATCTTGTGTTTGAAAGTTGTGCCGCTTGATCCTACACTTTCCAGAAAGGGACAACTCTTCCTTGCCAAATATTTTTAGAATTCTGTAAATTTTGATGAGTCTCCTCTTAGTCTTCACAACTCTGAAGAACAGGGCACTGGTTGAGGGAAGGCGTTTGTCCATTTAAGACAGAGAGGAGGTGAACATTTTTCTTTTAAAACATCCTAATTCAGAGGATCTTTCTCTCAGAGGGTGTCTGAATATTTTTTAAGGAGGAATATGGGAGGGGGAGAAAAGTTGAGGTGCACAAGTTTCAGATCAGCCATTCAGTGGTGGAGAGGCTGGTCGAGTGGTCCACCCCTACTCCAAAACCTTGTGTTCAGGTGAAAGAATTAAAGAAATAGATTACCGGTAACAAATTATAGGTTAGAAGTGTAGCAGGGCAGGACACTGAAAGAAGTTAACTTTAGAAAATAAGTTACAGCAGAGAAATGAACAGAATTAATTTGTTCATCATAGAATTAACAATACCTGACAACTGCCAAGTATTGGATTGGAGGAAGCTATAGAGATAATGTTATCTTCTAAACTTCAATGGATTTTATCATGACTCCTACAGATTTGATAAGAATAAATGTTACAGTTGTCCACAACATCACAGAGCAAGAGAGAAAAAGGGAATTAAAAACCAGTTGACATCACATCAGTAGTAGGGAAGAAGCTGTAATCAATTATTAAACAAATAAAGGAAGGAGGTCCTGAAGAAATAATTTAGGCAGTGAATCTATATCAGAGATCTGGATGATAATGTGGTTAACTGGATCAGCAAATCTGTGGATGACACCAAGATTTGGGATGTAGTGGACAGTGAAAAAGGCAATCGTGGCTTGTAGCAGGATCTAGACCAGCAGGTCATTGAGTTTATGGCTCATTGAGTTTAATGCAAACACATATGAGGTGCTGCACTTTGGTAGGACCAACCAGAGTAGGTCATACACAATGAACGGTAGGGCACTGAGTACAATTGTAGAACAAAGGGATTTGGGAATACAGGTGTATAATTTGTTGAAAGTGGTGTCACAGGTAAGAAATCTTTTGACACATTGACCTTCATAAATCAAAGTATTGAGTACACGAAATGGGACATTAGGTTGAAGTTGTATAAAATATTGGGGAGCCTAATTTGGAGTATTGTGTGCAGTTTTGGTCACCTATCTACAGGAAAGATGTAAACAACGTTCAAAGAATGCACAGAAAATTTACAAGGATATTGCCGGGTCTGGAGGACCTAGTTATAAGGAAGAATTGAATGGTTAGGAGTTTATTCCTTGGAACGTAGAAGATTGAGGAGATTTGATAGAGGTTTACACAATTATGAGGGGTGTAGATGGGGTAAGTGCAAGCAGGCTCTTTCATCTGAGGTTGGGTGGGACGACAACCAGAGGTCATGGGTTATGAGTGAAAGTTGAACATTTTAAGGGAACATGTGGGGAAACTTCTTTGCTCAGAGGGTTATAAGAGTTTGGAACAAGCTGCCAGTAATGCATGCAAACATGATTTCAAAGTTTATGAGAAGTTCGGATAGTTACATGGATGGCTATGGTCTTGGTCTAGGTTGATGGGAGTAGGCAGTTTGTATGTTTTGGCACAGACTAGATGGGTCAAAGGGCCTGTTTCTGCACTGTACTTTTCTATGACTCTATATCTGCATAACGAACGGGTGTACGGGTGTACCTAAGATACAGGCCACTGAGTAAACTGGTTGTGTCTGAAAGAGCTGTGACTTAAAGCACCACAGATCACAATCAGCCTGGCAGGGTGGCATGGGAGTTAGCATTGCTGGGGGAGGGGTTGAGGAGCTTTGTTTCAACTAGCACAGATTTGAAGGGTCAAATGGCCTTTGTTTCTATTTCACAAATTTTCTATGATTCTCTAATTTCCACGATCGCGAGAGACTGAAGGAATGGGTTGGAGAATGGAATGAGCTCATGTTTGAGAGTTTAAGTGAAGGACCATCAGAGGAATATGCCTTCAGACTAGAGGTGTACGTTGAGATCCAGACTGCTCGCTGAGTGGCTGTGAAACTTTACACAGGACAACCAGGAATTCTGTCCAGGAATCATCCCTCAAGTCTGACAACAAATTACTAACTGGATTAGCCCAAAGCATCATATGAATGACATATAACAACACTTCTCCCTCCAGAGGATCTCTCCAGTAGCCTTGATGTGTGCTAAGTAAATGGACTGTATCTTTTTTGACCACAAGGATTCCATAGTACATGAATTAATTTTGAAATCAGTCACTCTTCCAAATGAACAAAGCGACTTCCACAAATGGAAGTGAGATGGATGACTAGTTAATGTTACTGTGGTAGGCAGCATAGGGTAAAGAAGAGATGGTTAGTACATTTTTGGAAAACAGTACTCATTAGTAAAATCTCATCACCAGTTAGTCAGAGATTAAAGGGGATAACTTCATTCAGTTTTACTCTCTCAACACTGAACTGTTTACACAACCTGAGGATTCACTTTCAAGGATTCCTTATCTCATGTTCTTGATATTTATTGCTTATTTATTTATTATTATTGTTGTATTAATTTATTTTTCTCAGCTTATGCTGATAAAACCCGAGGTAATGGCAAGGCCAAATAAGCTCATTAGTCAATTGCTAGGATCATTCAGATTATTCTAGTGGTGTTTACTATAGTGACTTTCTGAAGCATTCCCTGTATCCTATCATGTCAGTCTCAAGTTCCATTACTTGGTAATCTACATGCAATATGAATGTGCCTTCTTCTCCTTCTTCTTTTTCTTCTTTGTTTTTCATTGATTCTGTTGTGTCTCTTGTACTATTGTGAATGCCTGCAAGAATATTCTACGAGTATGTGAAGAGCAAGAGGATAAGATGTAAGAGAATAGGACCAATCACGTGTGACAGTGGAAAAGTGTGTATGGAACCAGAAGAGATAGCAGAGATACTTAATGAATACTTTGCTTCAGTTTTCACTGGGGAAAAGAATCTTGATGATTGTAGGGATGACTTACAGTGGCATAGGTTAACTCTGTCGCCTCCAGAATCAACCTGGTAAACTTTCTCTGCACTGTCACTGAAGCCTGTATATCATTCCTCAAGTAAGGAGAGCAGAGCTGCACAAAGTACTCCAGGCATGGCTTACCGGTACCCTGTACAGTTGCATCATAACCTCCCTGCTCTTAAGGTCAATCCCTCTAGCAATGAAGGACAACATTGCATTTGTTTTGTTGATAACCTGTTATACCTGTTTTTGTGATTCATGTACAACCACTCCCAAGTCCATTTGCACACCAGCAAACTGCAATCTTTCACCATTTAAGTAACAATCTGATCATCCACTTTCCCTCCGGAGTTGATGATATCGCATTTGGGGTGACACAGCAGCACTTCCTCACACATTCCAAGTGTGTGCTGCCATCTTGGACAAGAGGATGCTGTCCAAGTTGCATGCCATCTTGTACAATGACTCCCATCCACTCCATAATGTACTGGTTAGGCACAGGAGTACATTCAGCCAGAGACTCATTCCACCGAGATGTAACACTGAGCGTCATAGGAAGTCATTCCTACCTGTGGCCATCAAACTTTACATCTCCTCCCTCGGAGTGTCAGACACCCTGAGCCAATAGGCTGGTCCTGGACTTATTTCCACTTGGCATGATTAACTTATTATTATTTAATTATTTATGGTTTTATATTGCTATATTTCTTCACTATTCTTGGTTGATGCAGCTGTAACAAAACCCAATTTCCCTCGGGATCAATAAAGTATGTCTGTCTGTCTGTCTGTCTGTCTGTCTGTCAGAGGGTCCCTTGGTTCATTGGTTACATGTATGTAATTAGCCGGTGCAGGCTCGTTGGACCTGAAGAGCCTGTTACTGTGTTGTATCTCTAAATAAATAAGTAAACACCATCATGGTACTTCACCTGACAGACCCTTGTGCACACACTTAACCTTTCTATATCTCTCTGCAGACTCTCCCCAACCACTGCACAATTTAGTGTCATCAGCAAATTTAGAAATGTTACACTGTCCCTGCTTCCTGATTGTTTATATCACCAACAGGTGCGGGCCTAGCACCGACCCTATGGCAATAGTCAGAGAATATTCTGACTGACTGAGGTGTATAAGATGATGAGAGGCATTGATCATGTGTATAGTCAGAGGCTTTTTCCCAGGGCTGGGATGGCTAGCACGAGAGGGCACGGTTTCAAGGTGCTTGGAAGTAGGTACAGAGAAGATGTCAGAGATAAGCTTTCTACGCAGAAAGTGGTGAGGGCATGGAATGGGCTGCCGGCAATGGTGGTGGAGGCAGATACGATAGGGTCTTTTTAGAGACTCCTGGAAAGGTACATGGAGCTTAGAAAGATAAAGGGCTATGGGTAACCGTGGGTAATCTCTAAAGTAAGTACATGTTCGGCACAGCATTGTGGGCCGAAGGGTCTGTATTGTGCTGCAGGTTTTCTATGTTTCTATGCATCTGATAAGGTACCACACATGAGGCTGCTTAACAAGATAAACTCCTATGGCTTTATAGGAAAGATACTGAGATGGATAGAGGAATGGCTGACAGGCAGGAGGCAGCGAGTAGGAATAAAGGGGGCCTTTTTTGGTTGGCTGACAGTGACTAATGGTGTTCTTCAGTGGTTAGTACTGGGACCACTACTTTTTGCATTGTTGTCAGTGATTTAGATAATGAATTGATGGCTTTGTGGCAAAGTTTGCAGATGATACAAAAATAAGTGGAGAATTAGGTAGTGGTATGTTTCTATATTTCTAATATAACCTCAGGGTTGTGTATGATGATCCATATGTACTTCAACAATAAATTTAGTTTGAACTTTGATATTTGAGTGTCACATGACTAATCATATACTGTCTGTTGTACAGAAATAAATCCAATTTATTCAATCTGTCTGTAGAGTGGAAGAAACAGTAATACAAACAGGAATTGAGGGAAGCACTCAGCAGATCAGGCAGCATCTGTGGAGATGTATGGTAAATCATTCCTCAAGGGAATGCTGCAATTGGACACCTGTCATCAGTTCTAACATGAACAGAAGAGGCTGATAAACTGGAATTGTTTAATTCAGTGTTAAGTCCAAAGCACTGTGGTGCACCTGGTTAGAAGATGTTGTTCTTCACGATTACATTGGGCAGGACAAGTGCAGGAGTAGGCTGAGCTCCTGCTGTGGCAAACAACATGATGATTATTGAGGATGAAATGAAATTATTCTGCAAACAGTTGCTCAATTGGGGTTTGTTTTCTCCATTGCAGAGGAGTCCACACTGGGAGTATGAAGTGCAGGATACACAGTGGAAGGGATACAAGTGAATTGCTGTTTCATCCAGAAGGAGTATCGCAGACTCCGGATAGAGCAGAGGGAAGAGGTATAAGATCAGGTCTTGCATCCCTTGAACTACAATGGAAGATGCTTGAAGTAGGAAGAAAGGACCAGCGACCATGGAAGGAATGGTCTTTTTACAATTCTGAAGTAGGCAGGGATGGGAAAGTATTCTAAAGGCGAGATGACAGAACTGTGGCTAACAAAAGAAGTCAAAGTCAACATAAAAACCAAAGGGAGGGTATACAATAGAGCAAGGATAGTGGGAAGTTAGAGGATTGAGAAGCTTTTAAAAACCAACAGAAGGCAACTGAAAAAGTTATTAAGAAGGTAAAGGTAGAACACAAAAATCAACTAGCTAGTAATGTGAAAGAGGATACGAAAAGTTTCTTCAGCTACATAAAGTGTAAAAGAGAGATGAGAGTGAATATCAGACCACTGTAAAATGATGCTGGAGTGGTAGTAATGGGGGACAAAGAAATGGCAGATGAACTGAATAAGTATTTTGCATCAGTCTTCACTGTGGAAAACACTAGCAGTATGGTGGAAGTTCCAGAGAAGATTCTTAGAAAACTGAAACACTTGAAGGTAAATAAGTCACCTGGACCAGAAGATGTACATTTCAGGGTTCTGATAGAGGTAGCTGAAGAAACTGTGGAGGCATTAGTAATGATCTTTCAAGAATCACTAGATTCTGGAAATTCCGGAAGATTGGAAAATTGTGAATGTCACTCCACCCTTCAAGAAGGGAAAAAGGCAGAAGGAAGGAACTATAGGCCAGTTAGTCTGATCTCAGTGGTTGAGAAGATGTTGGAGTCGATTATTAAGGATGAGGTCTCAGGGTACTTGGAGGCACATGATAAAATAAAATGTAGTCAGCACGGTTTCCTCAAGGGAAATCTTGCCTACCAAATCTGTTGGAATTCTTTAAAGAAATAACAAGCAGAATAGACAAGGGAGAATCTTTTGATATTATGCACTTGGATTTTCAGAAGGCTTTTGATAAGATGCCACACATGAGGCTGCTTAACAAGCTATTGGCCCATGGTATTACAAGAAAGATTCTAGCATGGATAAAGCATTGGTTGATTGGCAGGAGACAAAGAGTGGGAATGAAGGAAGCCTTTTTATGGCTGGCTGCTGATGATTAGTGGTGTTCTACAGGGTGTCTGTGTTGGGACTGTATCTTTTTATGTTATATGCCAATGATTTGGATGATGGAATTGATGGCTTTGTTGGAAAGTTTGCAGATGACATGAAGATAGGTGGAAGGGCATGTAATTTTGAGGAAGTAAAGAGGCTACAGAAGGACTTGGATTAGGAGACTGGACAAGGACATGGCAGACAGAATATAATGCCAGAAAATGTATGGTCATGCACTTTGGCAGAAAAAATGACAGGGCTGACTATTTTCTAAATGGAGAGGAAATACAAAAACACTAAAGCACAAAAGGACATGGGAGACCTTGTGTAGGATTCCGTAAAGGTTAATTTGCAGTTTGAGTCTGTAGTAAACAAAGCTAATGTGATGTTAGCATTCATTTCAAGAGGACTCGAATATAAATGTAAGGATGTAATGTTGAAAATTTATAAAGCACTAGTGAGGGCTCACTTGGAGTATTGTGAGTAGTTTTGGGCCCCTTATCTTAGAAAGGATGTGCTGAAACTGAAGAGAGTTGAAAGAAGGTCAACAAAAATAATTCCAGGATTGAATAGCTTGTCATATGAAGCGCGTTTGATAGTTCTGGGCCTGTATTTGCTAGAGTTCAGAAGAATGAGGGGTGACCTAATTGAGACCTATTGAATGGTGAAAGGCCTTGGTAGAATGGATGTGGGAGGATGCTTCCTATGGTGGGAGAGTCTAAGACCAGAGGACACAGTCTCAGAGTAGAGGGGTGTCCTTTTAGAATGGAGAAGAGCAGGACTTTCTTTAGCCAGTGATAGGTGTATCTGTGGAATTCTTTTTTCAGGCAGCTGTGGAGGCCAGGACTTTATGTATACTTAAGGCAGAGGTTGATAGGCTCTTTATTGGTCAGGGCATGAAGGGATAAGGGGAGAAGGTAGGAGATTGGGGCTGAGAGGAAAATTGTATCAGCCATGATGAAATGGCAGAACAGACTCGATGGGCCAAATGGCCTAATTCTGCTCCTGTATCTTATGATCTTATGAGAAAGTTTTTGAGGTGGTATTGCACTACTGATGGTAACATCATGCCAGATGATGCTTTGTTTATGGAGGCAGATAGAGTGGAGGTTTGAGGGTGTGGGAAAACCTATCCATGCCTAAGGTGGGAGGAGAGGGAATTGGAACAGAGGAGCAAGAAATAAAAGAAATGGGATTGAGAACCTTGTGAGCACTGATGGAGGGGAAACCAGGTTTTGGAAGCCTTGGTATGAAAAGTCTCATCCCCAGGGAGGATATGATGCTGTATAGAGAAGTCACTACAGGAAGTAAGTGGAAGAGGCTGTAGACAGGTGGCTGTAAGTCCGTGGGCTTGTAATAGATATTGATCACTAATCATATCTGAGATGGAGATAAAGAATTCAAGAGAAGGGAAGATTTAGAGAAAAATTGTGTGAAAGTGAGAGTGAAGTAACAATTAGCAGCAAGAGTATGAGATTCCCAAGTTCAGTATAAGAGCAGGATACATTCCCAGTGTGGTCATTGATGAGTGAGGAACAGATAGGGACTTACGTAGGGCTGAAACATGGATTATTCCATATGTCCATGAAGTAATGGGCAGAACTAAACCCTTGTCAGTTCCCACAGCTACACCTTTGATGGAAGAATATGTGGAATGAAGACATAATTTGTGAGAATGAGTTCAGCAACTGCATGAAGGTGTGGTGAGCAGGAGTTGAGCCTCTGGTTCATTTTCTGGTTTCATATCAGATCCCAGAGTCTGATTTTCTATCACAGAACAAATAGTGAAAGTGGTGACTACCAAGAATAGGGTTACTTCCCTGAAAAATGCAGCTGGTTGAGGATAGCTACAGGTAATAACATGTATAGTGACCTAAAGGGCATTGCCATTGCTTCTCCTGACTTCCTGATGCCAAAAGGTATTTGCATGTTCTCACTGTGACCAGGTGGAATTCTCCAGGTGCTTCATTTTCCACCCACAGCCAAAAGATTTGTAGATTGGTAGGTTAATTGCTTCTTGTTAATTACCCCTCAATTGCACCTAGCATAGGTGGGAGGCAGGAGAACTGGGGGTGATAAGGGGCATCAGAGAATGAATTACAGGGAAACATGGGGGAAAGCACTAATGAGTTTGCTCTGATACCTGACATAAACGTAATATGGCCAAATGGACTCTATGTAAAGTAGAGTAGAACTGGGAGCAGAAGTTGGCGATCTGGCTTGCCAGGCTTACTCCACCACTAAGTAAGATCATGACTGACCTGGCTATGAACTCAGCTCCACCTACCTGCCTTTTCCCCAGAATCCTTGATACCCCTGCTATGCAAATATCTACTGAATTGTGTTTTAAATATACTTAATGAGGGAGCTTCTTTTGCTTCCTTAGGCAGAGAATCCCACGGATTCACTAATCTCTGGGAAAAACAGTTTCTCCTCATATCCATCCTAAATCTACTCCAGTGATTATTGATTCTATGTCCCCTAGTTCTTATTAAAAATAGTTTTCCTGTTTCTATCCTATTTATCCTTTTCATAATTTTATATGTTTCTGTATGATCCCCACTCATTCTTCTGAATTCAAGTGAGCAGAGCCCCAGGAGACTCAATCTCGCTTCATAAGTTAACTCTGTCGCCTCCAGAATCAACCTGGTAAACTTTCTCTGCACTGTCACTGAAGCCTGTATATCATTCCTCAAGTAAGGAGAGCAGAGCTGCACAAAGTACTCCAGGCATGGCTTGCCCTGTACAGTTGCAGCATAACCTCCCTGCTCTTAAATTCAATCCCTCTAGCAATGAAGGACAGCATTGCATTTGCTTTTTTGATAACCTATTATACCTATTTTTGTGATTCATGTACAACCACTCCCAAGTCCATTTGCACAACAGCAAACTGCAATCTTTCACCATTTAAGTAACAATCTGATCATCCACTTTTCCCCCAGAGTTGATGATATCGCATTTGGGATGACACAGCAGCCACTGCCCTTCCTCACAGATTCCAGAGGGTCCCTCGGTTCATTGGTTACATGTATGTAATTAGCCGGTGTGGGCTCGTTGGACCGGAAGGGCCTGTTACTGTGTTGTATCTCTAAATAAATAAGTAAACACCATCATGGTACTTCACCTGACAGACCCTTGTGCACACACTTAACCTTTCTATATCTCTCTGCAGACTCTCCCCAACCACTGCACCCATCATTAGAGACCCTCACCATTGAAGGCAGCACCCATCATTAAAGACTCTCACCATTGATGGCAGCACCCATCATTAAAGACCCTCACCATTGAAAGCTGCACCCATCATTAAAGACCCTCACCATTGAAGGCAGCACCCATCATTAGAGACCCTCACCATTGAAAGCTGCACCCATCATTAAAGACCCTCACCATTGAAGGCAGCACCCATCATTAGAGACCCTCACCATTGAAAGCTGCACCCATCATTAGAGACCCTCACCATTGAAAGCTGCACCCATCATTAAAGACCCTCACCATTGAAAGCTGCACCCATCATTAAAGACTCTCACCATTGATGGCAGCACCCATCATTAGAGACCTTCACCATTGAAAGCTGCACCCATCATTAAAGACCCTCACCATTGATGGCAGCACCCATCATTAAAGACTCTCACCATTGATGGCAGCACCCATCATTAGGGAGCCTCACTACTCGGGACAAGTCCTCTTCTTGTTATTCTATCAGGGAGGAGGTACAGGAGCCTGAAGAGCCGCACTCAATAATGAAGGAACAGCCTCTCCCCCTTTGTCAAAAGATTTCTGAATAGTCCATGGACACATTAACATTAGCTTGTTATTTGTCTTTGCACTGTTCATTTTTTTTGTAAATTATAGTGTATTTTATGTCTCTCTACTGCTGTCACAAAACAACAAATTTTACAACATATGTCAGTGATAATAAACAGGCTTCTGATTTTGAAATATATGGAATATAATCAGTCAGTCACTCTTGGGTGATTGGCATGAGATAGTCCACAAACTCTCCAGTCTATCTGACTTTGCCATGCTAGTGTGTTCATGGTCTGTAGCATGTGCTCAGACTCTGGATATGACATTAATGAGTTGTTTGGTTAGCAAGTGGGACCTGGGCATCCCTGACAAGGGCAGCTTTTGTTGCTAATCCATACTTACTCTTGAGAACAAGGTGTCATATGCCTTCTGTGAACAGTGATCCTTCTGCTGCTGAAGGTGGTCTTACAGTCCTGTTGGGAGGCAGTTCCTGTGTAGGATCCAGTGAAGGTGAAGGAACAGTGGAGTATTTCCATGTGATGTTGTGGGATTTGAATATAGAACGCTACAGCACAGTACAGACCATTTGGTCCATGATCTTGTGGTGACCTTTTAACTTACTCAAAATGCTTCCCTCCTACATAACCCTCCATTTTCTATCATCCACGTGCCTAAGAGTTTGTGCCATAAAGGACATATTTTTAAGCTGATCTGAGGGGAGTATATGGAAGAGGCTGGTGTCAGAGGAAGGATTTTTACACGGAGAGGGGTGGGGGTATGGAAAGCGTTGCTGGGAGTGGTAGTAGAGGCAGATGCATTAGGGACATTTAAGAGATTATTGTACTGTAGTCTGCTATATTGCCTGTGTTCTATGTTCTAAAACTCACTCAATTTTAGGAGACATGATTGCCAATGCTACAGCCCTTGATGACTGTGCCTAATCAATTGTTGCCTTTTCAAATCAAAATACAATCTGATCAATTACTAGGTCATGTTCCTGAATGGGTTGGAAGTGGAGATGAAAGGGATTACTGTGATTACTACCAAATGGTCACCGCACAGCTTGCACAAACATCAACACTTGCAGAAGGTTTATGGTGGACCCCAGAGGCAAATTCACTGGGCTAATGTCTTGACCAACTGCCCATCAATAGTCTCTTTCAGTGGTCAACTGCAGGTTCGACATATGAACCCTGTTCAGGGAAACTCAGTGCAAAATAAATTTGGCTTCATGGCTTAGACCATAAGACTATAAGACACAGGAGCAGAATTAGGCCATTCATCCCATCAAATCTGCTCTACCATTCCATCATGGCTGACCCTGGATCCCACTCAACCACATACACCTGCCTTCTCACCATATCCTTTGAAGTCCTCCTTACCTCTGTTCTAAAAGATCTCTCTTCACTTAGATCATGAACTAAAGTATATGTATTTCACACTTCACAAAACATTGTAATGCCCTTTATACCCCACACATCACCTTAGTGTTCCACTGAAGGCTGCAGCCAGAAACAAGCCTGGAACTCCAGGGTAGGTCCGAAAAATATCCAGCACCATGTAAGGCATCAGCTGTAAGGAGAATGAAAAGGTGAGGCAGGCAAATGGAGGTGATCACAGCCCAGTGCCCAGCGCAGACAAGTGCTGAACCACAATCTAGTGCCCAGCGCAGACAAGTGCTGAACCACAATCCAGTGCCCAGCGCAGACAAGTGCTGAATCACAGCCCAGTGCCCAGCGCAGACAAGTGCTGAACCACAATCCAGTGCCCAGCGCAGACAAGTGCTGAACCACAATCCAGTGCCCAGCGCAGACAAGTGCTGAACCACAGCCCAGTGCCCAGCGCAGACAAGTACTAAACCACAATCCAGTGCCCAGCGCAGACAAGTGCTGAACCACAATCCAGTGCCCAGCGCAGACAAGTGTTGAACCACAGCCCAGTGCCCAGCGCAGACAAGTGCTGAACCACAGCCCAGTGCCCAGCGCAGACAAGTGCTAAACCACAATCCAGTGCCCAGCGCAGACAAGTGCTGAACCACAATCCAGTGCCCAGCGCAGACAAGTGCTGAACCACAGCCCAGTGCCCAGCGCAGACAAGTGCTGAACCACAGCCCAGTGCCCAGTGCAGACAAGTGCTGAACCACAGCCCAGTGCCCAGCGCAGACAAGTGCTGAACCACAGCCCAGTGCCCAGCGCAGACAAGTGCTGAACCACAGCCCAGTGCCCAGCGCAGACAAGTGCTAAACCACAATCCAGTGCCCAGCGCAGACAAGTGCTGAACCACAATCCAGTGCCCAGCGCAGACAAGTGTTGAACCACAGCCCAGTGCCCAGCGCAGACAAGTGCTGAACCACAGCCCAGTGCCCAGCGCAGACAAGTGCTAAACCACAATCCAGTGCCCAGCGCAGACAAGTGCTGAACCACAATCCAGTGCCCAGCGCAGACAAGTGTTGAACCACAGCTCAGTGCCCAGCGCAGACAAGTGCTGAACCACAGCCCAGTGCCCAGCGCAGACAAGTGCTGAACCACAGCCCAGTGCCCAGTGCAGACAAGTGCTGAACCACAGCCCAGTGCCCAGCGCAGACAAGTGCTGAACCACAGCCCAGTGCCCAGTGCAGACAAGTGCTGAACCACAGCCCAGTGCCCAGCGCAGACAAGTGCTGAACCACAGCCCAGTGCCCAGCGCAGACAAGTGCTGAACCACAATCCAGTGCCCAGTGCAGACAAGTGCTGAACCTCAATCCAGTGCCCAGTGCAGACAAGTGTTGAACCACAGCCCAGTGCTCAGTGCAGACAAGTGCTGAACCACAGCCCAGTGCCCAGCGCAGACAAGTGCTGAACCACAGCCCAGTGCCCAGCGCAGACAAGTGCTGAACCACAGCCCAGTGCCCAGCGCAGACAAGTGCTGAACCATAATCCAGTGCCCAGCGCAGACAAGTGCTGAACCACAATCCAGTGCCCAGCGCAGACAAGTGCTGAACCACAGCCCAGTGCCCAGCGCAGACAAGTGCTGAACCAGAACCCAGTGCCCAGCGCAGACAAGTGCTGAACCAGAACCCAGTGCCCAGTGCAGACAAGTGCTGAACCAGAACCCAGTGCCCAGTGCAGACAACTGCCAAGACACAGCCCCCATGTGCTTAAAGCAGAGTGGTACAAACAGCACAGCATCTCCATAATCCACATCCACTCACTACAGATGGAGATCCTCCATACGGTGGAGAGAAAGAGATGTGGCAAGATGTGGACGGTTGGTTGTATAAAGTGTCGGGGTTGTGTGAGCAACTGGGTGCAGAGCAAAGGGGCTATGAACGATTGGGGTAGGGTGAGGGGGTGTGAATAGATGAGGAGGGGTGTGAATGGGTGTGGAGTAGTGCACACAGGTGAGGAGGGAGTATGAATGAATGGGAAAGGGTGTGAATAGTTGGGAGGGGTGTGACCGGGTGGTGAGAGTGTGACTGGGTGGGGATGGTGGTGAATGGATGGGCAGTGGTGTGTACGTGAGGAGGAATATTGAATAGGTGGTTAGAGGTGTGAACATGTGGTAAGAGTGTGACCGGGTGGGGAGTGGGTGTGAATGGGTGGGAAAAGGGTGCGAAAGTGTGGGGAGGGGATGTGAACTGGTGGGGTGTGGTGTGAATGGGTGGGAGGAGTTGCGAACAGATGGGGAGGAGGTGTGAATGGGTGGGAGGAGTTGCAAACAGATGGGGAGGAGGTGTGAATGGGTGGGGAGGTGTGTGACCTGGTGGGAGGGGTTGTGAACAGTGGGAGTGTTGTAAAAGGATGGGGAGGGGATGTGACAGGTTGGAGAGGGGTGTGAACTAATGGGGAGGGTGTGTGAAGGTTGTGGATGGTGTGTGGAGGAGATATATTAAGATATTCTGTGTAACGGTGAACACATTGAATTGTTTTATATGTTGCATTCACCTGATCAGGTGCAGTAACATGACCGGACCTGCTGCACTCACCTGGTCAGGTGCAGTCACATGACCTGCCATCACTGGGTCACAGTCTCGGTACAGAGCAAATGCGATGATACCACAAGCGGCTGCACTGGTCACAATACTCCAGAGGCCCAGTTGGTTGATGAAGATGGCACTAGTATCAAAGAAAGGTAGAGTGAGGCTTGTTCTACACCAAGGTCAGTGAGTGCTGCCAAATTCTCCAGCTCACACGAGGGGTGAACAGGGAGGGGGAAAGAGATAGAGAGAGGAGTGAGGAGATAGGAAAGGAGGTTAGGTGTGGGACTGTTCCTCTGGTCTGGTTGGTTTCAAACATGTGTCAGAAGGTTAGGCTGGGGGTGAGTTATTTAGGACTGAGCTGAAATGTTTCTTAAGTGGTCAGTAAACTGTGGTCACCAGGCCACTGAATATAACAAAATTTTCAGTGACAAAATGCATGAGGGGAAATGGCGAAACAGTAGTAACCTGGCTGTGATATCCAGTATTGAATGACGGCCAGGCTCAGGGAACAACTATTGTTCCTGTTGTCTTTACATTTCAAATGGTCAGGATTAGGGGGTTCTGAAGAAAGGTTCTCGAACTGAGACAGCTCTCTCCACAGGTGTTATGGGATCTGCTACATATTGTTATGGTCCGGTCTGGAACCTGCATTCCGGGTCTTGATCCAGTCCGCAGACTTCGGACTCCGGGTCTTGTAGCCGTCCCTCCTTTCGCCCTTGAGCCCAATTAGTCACACCTGTGGATTATCGTGACTTGTTGGGGCTCAAGGAGGCGCACCTGAAGCCCATCGGTTGGCGGTGTATATAGGGGGCTCTGGGACGGAGTGGAGTTGGGGTTTATTCTGCTTATCTTGTTCCTCTGGTTGCCCTGGCTTGGAGTTCCCCTTGTTAAAGATGAGTTCTTTGAGGAAGTCTGGCAGTCACCCTGGACCTAGTTCCCTTCCTATCCCTTGCCTCTGTTGGGCAAGCCTGGCTGGACTGCTGTTGCCTAGTGGGGGACTCTGCCCCTTTCCATCCCTTGCTGCTGATGGGTTGTGCCCAGCAACCTACCCAGGTGCCCTGTGACCTGCTCAGGCCCCTGTGTTCCTGCCTGGGAAGTCTGGGCCCTGCCTAGGAGTTATGTGGCCTGCCCAGAGGTCTCTGCCCCTACCTATCTCTTGTTGTTGATGGGTTGTGCCCCACTACCTACCCAGGTGTCCTGTGACCTGCCCAGGCCCCTGTGTTCCTGCCTGGGAGGTCTGGGCCCTGCCCAGGAGTTATGTGGACTATCCAGTGAACTCCTAGACCCTGCCTGAACTCCGGGATCCTGCCTTGCCTTGCCTGAACTCTAAGACTATCCCAGAACCCCAGAATCACCTTGAATGTCCCTCACGCACAACACGGTCACCACATCTTGTCTACCGTTTAGTGTTCCCGTCTTGCCCCTAGTACTTCAGTGCCTGCGTCTTGCACTTGGGTCCAGCCTCCTGTCCCCATATGACACATATCAGCTCCAGCTTTCCATCCCTCCCCCTTTTCCTCTGAGTTCCATCTTTCTCACTGTCCACCTTCTCTAGATAAATAGGCCCAGCATCGTGAATTGTCCCCTTCTCTCCCAGATGGCAGCATGCACATCTTGTTCTCCACCCTATCACAGATATTCCCCTTGTTTTGTCCACCTGCCCCCATTCCCTAAAGAGATTACATTTAATTTCAGATGAATGTTAACCCTGTCTCTTTCTCCACAGATGCCGTCTGAACCACTGAGTATTTCTGGTATTTTGTGGGAGGAGTTTAGGGTGTGGGTGTTATGCAGAGAGTGCAGGAATTGGGAAGAGAATATGGATTGGGGTGGAAGTTTGGCTTGAGGATTATATGGATAGAAAAGGGGAGTATGTGAATAGCAGGGGATAGGACAGAAATTGTTTTAGGGTGTTTGTGTTGCTGGAGCCAGGAATCTGACAATGATGCAATGGGTGAAAACCACAGTACACATTTAGCCCCTTGATACTGGACTGGACTTT
This sequence comes from Hemitrygon akajei, assembly GCF_048418815.1. Taxonomy (NCBI): domain Eukaryota; kingdom Metazoa; phylum Chordata; class Chondrichthyes; order Myliobatiformes; family Dasyatidae; genus Hemitrygon; species Hemitrygon akajei. Next base: position 705,622 of record NC_133139.1, on the reverse strand, counting down.
GCTGGGGTTGTTATCATTAATCCATTTTATTTCCCAGTGAACGAGCTTCATCTGTCCTGTGTGGTTTCTCTGTCCATCCTCAGACTCCAATTTGTCCACACCCTCACCCTTTACACCAAAAATCTAAGGCCACATGTGGATTCCATTGTTGGCAGAATTTCAAATGATGACAAGAGGGCATGCAGGAGCAAGGTATAGTCGTCAGTTGAGTGGTGTCACAGCAATAACCTTACACTCAACATCAGTAAGATGAAAGAGCTGATTGTGGACTTCAGGAAGGGTAAGACAAGGAAACACAAACCAATCTTCATAGAGGGATCAGAAATGGAGAGAGTGAGCAGTTTCATGTTCCTGGGTGTCAAGATCTCTGAGGATCTAAACTGGTCCCATCACATTGATCCAATTATAAAGAAGGAAAGGTAGTGATTATATTTTATTTGGAGTTTGATGAAATTTGGTTGTCATCTAAAACACTCAGAAACTTCTACAAATGTACAGTGGAGAGCATTCTGACTGGCTGCATCACCATCTGGCATGGGGTGGGGGCTACTGCACAAGATCGAAATAAGTTTCAGAAACTTGTAAAATTAGTCAGCTCTATCATAGGCACCAGCCTCTATAATATCCAAGACATCTTCAAGTAGTGTTGCCTTAGGAAGGTGGTGTCCATTATTAAGGATCCCCACCACTCAGGACATTCCCTCTTCACACTGTCACGGTCAGGTAGGAGGTGCACATGCCTGAAGGCACACACTCAGCAATTCAGGAACAGCTTCTTCCCCTCTGCCATCCAATTCCTAAATGGACATTGAATCCATGAACACTACATCATTACTTTATTATTTCTCATATTTTGCACTACTTGTTTTAACTTAACTATTTAATATGCATATATAGATATAGTTAATGTAACTCATTTTTCCCTGTTTATTTATCATGTATTTCATTGTACTGCTGCTGTAAAGTTAACAAATTTCCATAAGATCATAGGATATAGGAGCAGAATTAGGTCATCTGGCCCATCGAGTCTGCTCTGCCATTCAATCATGGCTGATCCTTATTTTTCCTCCTCTTCAACCCCATTTCCTGGCTTTCTCCCTGTAATCTGTGATGCCATGTCCAATCAAGAACCTATTAATCTCTGCCTTAAATACACAAAATGACCTGGCCTCCACAGCTGCATGTGGCAACAAATTTCACAAATTCACCACCTTTGGCTCAAGAAATTTCTCCACATCTCTGCTTTGAAAGGGCGCCCCTCTATCCTGAGGCTGTGCTCTCTTATCCTAGACTCTCTCACCATGGGAAACATCCTTTCCACATCTACTCTGTCTAGGCCTTTCAACATTCAAAAGGTTTCAGTGAGATCCCCCTCATCCTTCTGAATTCCAGTGAGTACAGACCCAGAGCCATCAAACATTCTTCGTATGATAACCCTTTCATTCCTGGAATTGTCCTTGTGCACCTCCTCTGGACCCTCTCTAATGCTAGCACATCTTTTCTAAGATGATGGGCCCAAAACTGATCACAATACTCAAGGTGAGGCCTCACTAGTGCCTTATAAAGCTTCAACACCACATCCTTGTTGTTGTATTCTTGATCTCTTGAAATGAATGCTAACGTGACATTTCCCTTCCTCACCACTGGCTTAATCTGCAAGTTAACCTTTAAGGTGTTCTGCACAAGGACTCCCAAGTTGCTCTGCATCTCAAATACCTGGGATTTTCTCCCCATTTAGAAAATAGTCCATACATTTATTTCTACTACCAAAGTGCATGACCATGCATTTCCAACATTATATTTCATTTGCCACTTTCTTGCCTATTTTCCTAATCAGTCTAAATCCTTCTTCATCCTACCTGTTTTCTTAACACTACCTGCCCCTCCAACAATCTTCATATCATCTGCAAACTTGGCAACAAAGGCATCTATTCCATCATCTAAATCATTGATATACAACATATAAAGAAGTGGCCCCAACACCAATCCCTGCGGAACACCACTAGTCACTAGCAGCCAACGAGAAAAGGATCCTTTTATTCCCACTTGCTGCCTCCTCCTAATCAGCCAATGCTCTAACCACATTAGTAACTTTCCTGTAATACCTTGGGCTCTTAACTTGGTAAGCAGCCTTATGTGTGGCACCTTGTCAAAGGTCTACTGAAAGTCCAAATATACAACATCCACTGCATCCCCTTTATCTATCCTACTTGTAGAATTCCAACAGGTTCGTCAGGCAGGATTTTCCTTGAAGGAAACCATGCTGACTTTGTCCTATTTTATCATGTGTCACCAAGTACTCCATCACCTCGTCCTTAACAATTAACTCCAACATCTTCCCGACCACTGAGGTCAGGCTAACTGGTTCATAATTTCCTTTCTGCTACCTTCCTCCTTTCTTAAAGAGTGGAGTGACATTTGCAATTTTCCAGACCTCTGGCACTTCACCAGAGTGTAATGAGTTTTGAAAGATAATTTCTAATGCCTCTACAATCTCTAACACATCCTCTTTCAGAGCCCTAGGGCATAGTTCTTCTAGTCCAGGTGACTTATGTACCTTCAGGTCTTTCAGCTTTTTGAGCACCTTCTCTCTTTTAACAGTAACTGCATTCACTTCTCTTCCTTCACACACTACATCATCAGGCGTGCTGCTAGTGTCTTCCACAATGAAGACTGATCAAAATATTCATTTGCTTCATCAGCCATCTCCTTGTCCCCCCGTTATTATTTCTCCTGCCTCATTTTCTAGCAATCATATATCCACTCTCATTTCTCTTTTATTTTTAACATACTTAAAAAAACTTTTACTACTCACTTTGATATTATTCACCAGTTTGCTTTCATATTTCATCTTTTCCCTTCTAATGATTCTTTTGGTTGTTCTCCTGTAAGATCGACATTTGTAGAACTGTGTAGTTCGGCACGGACTAGAAGGGCCGAGATGGCCTGTTTCCATACTGTAATTGTTGTATATGGTTATATAGGTTTTAAAAAACTTCCCAATCCTCTATCTTCCCACTAATTTTTGCTTTGTTAGATGCCCTTTCTTTTGCTTTTACAATAACTTTGTCTTCCTTTATCAGCCATATTTATACTATTTTACCATTTGTGTATTTCTTCATTTTTGGAATACACATGTCCTGCACCTTCCTCATTTTTCCCAGAAGTGCACACCATTGCTGCTCTGCTGATATCCCTGCCAGCAGCTCCTTCCAAATTACTTGGCCAACTCCTCTCTCATACCATTGCAATTTCCCTTACTCCACTGAAATACCGCTAAATCAGACTTTACTTTCTCCCTATCAGATTTCAAGTTGAATTCACTGACTCCTGAGGGTTCCTTTACCTTAAGCTCCCTAACTGCCTCCAGTTCATTACATAACACCCAATCCAGTATAGCTGATCCCCTAGTAGGCTCAATGACAAACTGCTCTAAAAAGCCATCTCTTAGGCATTCAACAAACTCACTCTCTTGAGATCCATTACCAACTTAATTTTCCTAATTGACCTGCATGTTAAAATCTCCAATGACTATCATAACATTGCCCTTTTGACTTCCCTTTTCTATTTCCTGTTGTAACCTGTGGTCCACCTCCCAGCCACTGTTGGGAAGCCTGTATATAACTGCATTCAGGGTCCTTCTACCCTTGCAGTTTCTTAACTCGACCCACAGGGATTCAACATCTTCCACTCCTATGTCACATCTTTCTACTGATTTGATGCCATTCTTTACCAGTAGAGCCACACCACCTCATTTGCCTACTTTCCTATCCCTTCGATATAACATGTAACCTTGGACATTCAGCTCCCAACATTTCACGACATATACTAGTGATATTAATTCTGATGTTGGTCTGTTAATATTATATTAATTTTGGAAATTACAACTTTCTTCGACTGGGGTTGGAAGGGAAAGTACTGGTACAAATGTGAGAAAAAGCAATTCCCAACCTGCCTCATCTCTCAGCTTCATCCTCACGGCTCAGTGACACCTCAAACAATCCTGCAGCAAGGAATTCATTCCATCTTCCAAATACACCCTTCACACCTCTCTCTCTGTCAAAGGTGTCATGTAGCTGTGCAGGACTAGCATGGTAGGAAGCCATTGACATCTCCTGGGTCTTTGGTCTGTCTTTCTCATGTCTGGTTCAGGGAGACATCTGAGGTCAATGTCTGTAGGATTGGATTGGATGTGGGAGACTCTTGGTTGGTGCTTCGGGAGTGGGAAAGACTAGAATCAGGGCAGGGAAATCTGTCAATTTTTTTTTGCAGGATTGGGAACCAGAGTGTGAGGGGGAGTGATGCATTCTGGACAAGGGCAATGAACAGGCAATATGCCAAAGATTTGCATATTTCACTTAACGCCAGCCTTCAATACTGGTGTTGTGTAGTGAAGTCCATGTTGGACACTTCATGGGTATCCTGGTACAAATCCCCAGTGATTCTTCCTAGGAGAGTACAAGGAGTGTTTATCCAAGTGCATAGTAAAAAGTTGCAGAGTCCATAGTAATCTGAGAAAATAGAGAGAGTATATCCAAATGTCTGGTACAAGTTCAATGTCCAAAGTACATTTATTACCAAAGTGTGTATACGTTATGTAACCTTGATATTTGTTTCCTTACAAAAGAGCCCATTAAAAAGACTAACAAACAGAGAGGGAAAGAAAAACACTAATCATGCAAACAAGTCAAAGCAAGCAATAGCATTCAGAACAAAAGTGAGTCTATAGACATAAAGCCCAGGACAGCCCGAGTAGGCTTACAGCCGTAGCCTTGTTGCAGTGAAGAGCAGAGCAAATATCACAGAGCATGAGCAGAACTGGACTGACACACTTTTCAATCCATCCAGCCCAGCGCTTAATTTGTCCAAACATCGGGTGAATTTGCTTGAATACCCAGGCCCTATTGTTTCCATAAACTCTGGGCCTGAACCCTACTGTCACGTTTCAGCTCGTACCTGACCTTTCCAAATCGGTCTGGTGTTTAGATTGGTCAAACCCTGTTCTCAGTTTAGCTGAATGGGCTCCGAAACTTCTTGGCTCTGATTTTTCTCCGCTTTGCATGTCACAACTCCGTCTCAGTCATGTTTTCATCTCACTCCAACCACTTTGTTCAGTTGTAAAAGGATAAGGTGGAACATACATTAGTCGTAAAAGAACATGGGAGCAGAGAGATCAGTTGTAAAAAGATATGGGGGAACATAGATCAGTGGTAAATGGATATGGGGAAAGATAGATCAGTTGTAAAATAAATTAGTTGTAACAGGGAATGGGGGATATAGATTAATTGTAACATGGTGTAGGGGATATAGATTAGTTGTAACAGTGTATAGGAGGATATAGATTAGTTATAACAGTGTATAGGAGGATATAGATTAGTTGTAACAGGGTATAGGGGGTTATAGATTAATTGTAAAAGGGTATGGGGAATATAGATTAATTGTAAAAGGGTATGGGGGGCATGGATCAGTTGTACAATGACACCGGGGACACAGATCCATTTTAAAATTATACAGCTGCACAGGAAAGCAAAATTATGGGCCACTTAGCCTAACCTTAGTGGCTGGGAAAGTGTTAGAGATATTATTTAGGACTATGTTTTGGGGTACTTGGAGACTAATGATGAAATAAGTCAAAGTCAGCATGGTTTCTGTAAAGGGAAATCTACCTGACAAATCTGTAAGAGTTCTTTGAGGAAATAACAAGCAGGGTGGACAAAGGAGAGGGAGCAGATGGTAATTACTTGGATTTTCAGAATGTATTTGCTAAGGTGACACCCCTGAGGCTGCTTAACAAGATAAAATCCTACGGCATTACAGGCAAGATACTGGCATGGATAGAGGAATGACTGACAGATAGGAGGCAGTGAGTGGGAATAAAAGAAGACTTATGGTGGTCCTCAGCGGTCAGCAAGGATGTGTTGTCATTGGAGAGAGTCCAGAGGAGGTTCATAAGGATAATACTGGGAATGAAGGGGTTAACATATGAAGAATTTTTGGGAGCTTTTGGCCTGTACTCACTGGAATTCAGAAGAATGCGGGGGAATCTCATTGAAACTTACTGAATGTTGGATGGACTAGATAAGGTGGATATGGAGTGGTTGTTTCCTTTGGAGGGAGTATTCAGAACTAAAGGGAACACCTCAAAATTGAGGGGCAACCTTTTAGAACAGAGGTATGGAGGAATTATTTTAGACAGAGGGTTGTGAATCTGTGGAATGCTCTGCCTCAGACTGTGGTTGAGGCCAAGTCCATGGGTATACTTAATGCGGAAGTTTATAGTTTTCTGATCAGTCAGGGCATGCAATGATATGGCATGAAGGTAGGTGTATGGGGTGGAGTGGGATCTGGGATCAGATGATGGAATGGTGGAGCTGGCTCGATAGGCTGAATGGCCTAATTCTCCTTCAAGTTCTTATGGTCATGGATATGGGGTCAGGGGGGACATAGGTCAATTGTAAAAGGATGTAGGGGGGCATAGGTCAATTGTACAAGGATGCAGGAGGACATAGATCTATTGTAAAATGATACAATGAAAATATTGATCATTTGTAATTGGCTACAGTGTGTGGTTTTTGCCAGGATACTGACTCACCAGCAGTTGAACATTCTAGATACAGGTGTATTTTTATTACAATCAATTGAAACACCTTGACTGCACACTGTAATCTCCATTTAACTAATTATGTGACTTCTAAAGCCAATCGGCCGTACCAGTGATGATTTGGTGTGTCATATTAAAGGAGGTGAATACTTAATAGATAGATAGAGATGTTTTCACTTTGACATGAAAGAATTTTTCTGTTGATCAGTGTCAAAAAAGCCAAATTCAATGTTGTAAAACAATAAAACATGAAAACTTCCAAGGGGGTTGAATACTTTTTATAGGCACTATATATTTAAAATAGATAAATTAATTAAGTAGTGCAAAAATAGAAATAAAGAAGTAGTGAGTTAGTGTTCATGGGCTCAATGTCCATTCAGAACTTAGATGGCAGAGGGAAAGAAGCTGTTCCTGAATCTTTGAGTGTGTGCCTTCGAGCTTCTGTATCTCCTCCATGATGGTAGCTATGGGAACAGGGCATGAGCTGGGTAATGGGGGTCCTTAATGATGGATACTACGGAGGCTAGTACCCATGATGGCACCATATAGAAGGTGACTCATGTAAGCTGCTCCAGTGGAAACCATCAAATACTCCTGCTTTAGTCTTTTACAGTTGAGAACTACAAATACATCCAATGTATCGTCTCAGCTAAATAAAACTGAAGATGTCAAAGCTAAAGTAGTGTACCAGAGGGACATTAGGATAAATTCATATCAAATCAAGTTTAATTATCATTTGACTATACATGAATACAGCTGAATGAAACAGCATTCCTCTGGGCCAAGAAGCAAACCCTACACAGTAAATTCAAGATGGTGAACAAAATCAACATGGTCACGCAAAAAAAAGTCACATATATAGTTCAAGCCCTGAGCGACATGTCCCGCAAAGTGTTTTTACAAACTCCTGCAACCTCGCCTGTCATTCCAATGATCGACCACTGGAGAGCAGCACCAATGGGAAAAGCTAGACCCCAACTGAGCATGAATGCAATGCTACACCACCTCCAATGTCTCTGTCCTGGACTGCAGTAGCAGGCAAGCCTAGTCAGGCAAGACATGGCAAAGCTTGAGGCCTAACCCTTGCTACAACTGAGGCCATGCAGCTTCCATGCCGCCTATTACACCACCAAACAAGAAAAACAGGCCTGCAGTATCTTACATTATTAATGTCCAACAGGGGCTTGCGATTGCAAGAGAAACATCAAAGACAATCACACACGGTTACACTGCATGTCACCTTTGTGCACAAATTCTGATGTATTGAGTAGCACACAGCAACACGCTCTTCACCCAGGCCAGCTTCTCTGAACTCAGTCTGGCTCTGCCTACACCCCGGCCAGCTCCTCCAACACCTGGACACCTTGGCTGGCTCATGTGATCAACAAACAGCTCACTGAATGGGTAGATCTGCAACACCCAAAGATCATGAAGTCCAGCACCATCTTACAATCATAAAAAAACACATTTAACAAAGGAAAAGCACACTTGGTTGGCCCCAAAGAGGTTTCTGTGACTGCTTTGAATCAGTGGACTGGACTGTTTTCAAGGATTCACCTTCAGGTCTGAATGAGTACAGCACAGCTGTCTCTGACTTCATTAAAACTCGCATGGATGCGTGTGTGCCTACAAGAACTCATTGTACATAAAAGCTGTGGATGAACCAGGAAGTTCGTAGTCAGCTGAGGGCTAGATCTGTGGCATTCAAGTCTTGTGACTCAGGTCTATACAGAAAAACCAGGTACGACTTGCAGAGGGTTATTTCAAAAGTTACGGAACAATTCAAATGAGGTTGGAGATGAAACCAGATGCACGTCAGCTCTGGTAGGGTGCGCTGTCCATTACTTCCTACAAAGCAAAATCTAACATCATGAATGGCAGTGATGCTTCACTCTTACATGAGCTCAATGTCTTTTCTGCTCACTGTGAAAGAGAGAATAAATGTTCAGCGATGTGGATCCCTGCAGCACCCAGTGACCCCATGAATTCTGTCTCAGAGGATGATGTCAGGCTGTCTTTCAAGGTGAACCCTCACAAGGAGACAGGCCCCAATGGGTAGGTCTCTAAAAAACCTGTGCTAACCAATTGGTGGGATGTTCAAAGACATTTTCAGTCTCTCAATGCTACAGTCCAAAGTTCCCACCTGCTTCAAAAGGGCAACAATTATACCAGTACCCAAGAAGAGCAGAGTGAGCTGCCTTAACGATTATCATCCAGCAGCACTTATATCTATGGTGATGAAGTGCTTTAAGAGGTTGGTTATGGCTGGAATTAAATCCTGTCTCAGAAAGGACCCAAATCCATTGCAATTTGCCTATCAGCACAATAGGGCTACGGCAGACATGATCTCATTGACTCCTCACTCAGACTAGGATCACCTGGACAATGCAAATACCAATGTCAGGATGCTATTTATCAACTACAGCTCAGCATTTAACACCAACATTCTTACAGTTCTATTCGAAAGGCTCCAGAACCTGGACCTCTGGAACTCTCTCTGCAACTGGATCTTCAACTTCCTAATTGGTAGACTACAATCTGTGTGGAACAGAAACAACATCTCCACCTTACTGACAATCAACACTAGTACACCTCAGTGATGTGTGCTTATCCCATTGCTCAACTATCTCTGCACCCATGACTGTGTGGCTAGGCACAGCTCAAAAACTATCTATGAATTTGCTGACAATACAACTATTGTTCAACCATTTCAGGTAGATGGAGCTCGTCAGCCTAGAAAGGCAGTCCATCTAAGAGAGGGAAAACTCTGATTTCAAACCTCCGCTGCCTTGCGGCCATACCCACTCATGGGAAAGGCTTCGGGAGTAAACCCTGAGGACAAATCCAGAGCTGGAGTCCCTAAGGCAATCCAATGTTGCCTTCAACCTCATTCTGGCAACTCCTGCGACGACGCTGGTGCCAAGCTGTATCGGCCTTTGCCCTTCCCTTGGACAACATTGGTGTCATGGAGAAGGGAGACTTGCAGCATGGGCAACTACCGGTCTTCCATACAACCTCGCCCAGGCCTGCACCCTGCTAGAGGACACTCCAGCAGACTTTCCAGGCGCAGATCCATGGTCTCTCGAGACTAACGGATGCCACCACAACTATTATTGGCAGAATTTCAGATACAGGAGTGAGATATATCAGTTAGATGAGTGGTGTTGCAGCAACAGCCTTGCACTCAAAGTCAGTAAGAGCAATGAACAGATTATGGACTTCAGAAAGGGTAAGACAAGTATATAAAATAGTTAACTTAAATAAGTTGTGCAAAAATAGATATAAAAAGTAGTGAGGTAGCGCTCATGGGTTCAATGTCAATTTAGAAATCGGATAGCTGAGAGGAAGAAGCAGCTCCTGAATCATTGAGTGTGTACCTCAGGCATCTATACCTCCTTTCTGATGGTAACAATGAAAACAATTCATGATCTGCATGATGGGGGGCCTTAACGATGGATGCTGCTTTTTTGAGGCATTACTCCTTGAAGATGTTCTGTGTACTCTGGAGGCTTGTAGCAACCTGTTACAAGTTCCAGTATCCACAGCAATTTGGGGACATGGGGGAGTTTATCCGAGCGCCTGTACAAATTTCAGTGTCCACGGTGAGTTGGGAATATGAAGCGAGTTTACCCAAAGCAATCTGCTACCAGTTCCAATGTCCATAGCGATCTGAAAACATGGAGAGCATTTATCCAACGTGACCTGTTGATATTCCTGTTGCATTTATCCAATGCAACCTGTTGATATTCCAGTTTCCACAGCGATCTGGAAACATGGAGAGCATTTATCCAACGTGACCTGTTAATATTCCAGTGTCCACAGGGATCTGGAAACACAGAGAGAGTTTATCCAATGTGACCTGTTGATATTCCAGTGTCCACAGTGATCTGGAAACACGGAGAGAGTTTATCCAATGTGACCTGATGATATTCCAGTGTCCACAGGGATCTGGAAACACGGAGAGAGTTTATCCAATGCAACCTGTTGATAGTTCCAATGTCCACAGTGATCTGGGGAAATAGAAAGAGTTTATCCAACGACTGTACAAGTTCCTGTGTCCACAGAGAGTTGGGGTCATGGAGAGAGATTATGCAAGTGCCTGTACAAGTTCCTGTATCTATAGTGATCTGTGGCCACAAAGAGAGTTTATCCAATGCCTGTACAAGTTTCTGTGTCTACAGCGATCTGGGGACACAAAGAGAGTATGTCTAACACCTGTACAAGTTCCTGTATCTATAGTGATCTGTGGCCACAAAGATAGTTTATCCAAGCATTTGTACAAGTTCCTGTGTCTACAGTGATGTGGGGCCACAAAGAGAGTTTATCCAACACCTGTACAAGTTCCCGTGTCTGTAGCGATCTGGAGACATGGGAGAGTTTATCGAATGCCTGTACAAGTTCCTGTGTCTATAGTGATCTGGGGACACAAAGAGAGCTTATCCAATGGCTGTACAAGTTCCTATGTCTATAGTGATCTGGGGTCATGGGAGAGTTTATCTAAGGACTGTACAAGTTCCATTGTCTACAGTGATCTGGGGATATGGATGAAGTTTATCCTGAGCTACCCATTACAAGTTCCAATGTCCACAGTGATATCTTTAATTTCTTTAATTTTGCCTTTCAGGGTTCTTTTGAAGGCCCTAATCTGGACTTACACGCTGACTTTGGTTCTTTGCGGGAATTGGACCTGCTCTCAGGGTTCTACAACTGACCGTTGTTCAGCATGCCAAGGGTTCACCCTGAGAGTCTGGTTCGAATTCAGAAGTCTAAGATCTCTGGGCTCTGGAGACCGGTGGTTCAAGGGTCAGAGTCACGGCAGGAGACCCGTGTCTCATTGGGTGAGTCAAGATATCTGCTGTGGGTCCGAAATCTTTGTGATCTTCGGGCACAGAGCTTGCAAAAAGCGACATAACGGATTTTTAACATTGTAAACCAGTGAGTTGTTTGTTATGTCTCCCTGCTCACTGGTGAAGAACAGAGACTCCTTTTTCTCCCTTATTAGGGAGTGAGAAAATCTGCGGTATGTTGAATACTGGGTGAAATGCAAAGTCTTTGGGGTAACTGAAAGTCTGTGTCTTTGCTATTGCTTTGCTCATGCTTGAGTGCTCGGTGGTGGTACCGATGCTTGCATTTTTTTGCTGGTGGGGGGAAGGGGGAATTGTTGCTTGCTGTCGCTTACACGCAGGAGGAAGGGGAGCTGGGGGGTGACTTTGTGGTTCTTAAGTTTATCTGTAGTTCATTCTTTGGGGCACTTCTATATTTTCGTGGATGTTTGCAAAGAAAAAGCATTTCAGGATGCAGAAACATAGAAAACCTACAGGCCCTTCGGCCCACAAAGCTATGCCGAACATGTCATTACCTTAGAAATTACCTAGGCTTACCCATAGCCCTCTATTTTTCTGAGCTCCATGTACCTGTCCAGGAGTCTCTTAAAAGACCCTATTGTATCTGCCTCCACCACCATTGCTGGCAGCCCATTCCATGCACCCACAACTCTCTGCATAAAACTCTTACCCCTGACATCTCCTCTGTACCTTCTTCCAAGCACCTTAAAACTGTACCTTCTCATGCTAGCCATTTCAGCCCTGGGAAAAAGCCTCTGACTATCCACAGGATCAATGCCTTTCATCATCTTGTACACTTCTATCAGGTCACCTCTCATCCTTCATCATTCCAAGGAAAAAAGGCCCAGTTCATCTAACCTATTCTTGTAAGGCATGCTCCCCAATCCAGACAACATCCTTGTAAATCTCCCCCGTACTCTCTCTATAGTTTCCACATCCTTCCTGTAATGAGGCGACCAGAACTAAGCACAGTACTCCAAGTGGGGTCTGACCAGGGTCCTATATAGCTGCAACATTATCTCTCAGCTCCTAAACTCAAGCCCACAATTGATGAAGGCCAATGCACTGTATGCTTTCAGAATCACAGAGTCAACCTGTACAACAGCTTTGAGTGTCCTATGAATTACCTGGGTTGAACTCCATCTGCCACTATTCAGCCCAGTTTTGCATCCTATCAATGTCCCACTGTCATCTCTGACAGGCATCTACACTATTCATAACACCCCCAACCTTTGTGTCATCAGCAGATTTACTAACCCATCCCTCCACTTCCTCATCCAGGTCATTTTATAAAAATAAAGAACCGTAGGGGCACACCACTGGTCACTGACCTCCATGCAGAATATGGCCTGTGTACAACCACTCTTTGCCTTCTGTGGGCAAGCCAGTTCTGGATCCACAAAGCAATGTCTCCTTGGATCCCATCCCTCCTTACTTTCTCAATAAGCCTTGCATGGGGTACCTTATCAAATGCCTTGCTGAAATCCATATACACTACATCTACTGCTTGTCCTTCATCAATGTGTTTAGTCACATCCTCAAAAAATTCAATCAGGCTCGTAAGGCACAACCTGCCATTGACAAAGCCATGCTGGCTATTCCTAATCATATTCTACCTCTCCAAATGTTCATAAATCATGCCTCTCAGGATCCTTTCCATCAACTTACCAACCACTGAAGTAAGACTCACTGGTCTATAATTTCCTGGGCTATCTCTACTCCCTTTCTTGAATAAAGAAACAACATCTGCAACCCTCCAATCCTCCGGAACCTCTCCCATCCTCGTTGATGATGCAAAGATCATTGCCAGAGGCTCAGCAATCTCCTCCCTTGCCTCCCACAGTAGCCTAGGCTACATCTCGTCCGGTCCCGAAGACTTATCCAACTTGATGCTTTCCAAAAGATCCAGCACATCCTCTTTCTTAATATCTACATGCTCAAGCTTTTCAGTCTGCTGCAAGTCATCACTACAATCACCAAGTTCCTTTTCCATAGTGAATACTGAAGTAAAATATTCATGAAGTACTTCTGCTAATTCCTCCAGTTCCATATGCACTTTCCCACTGTCACACTTGATGTCCTATTCTTTCAAGTCTTATCCTCTTACTCTTCACATACTTGTAGAATGCCTTGGAGTTTTCCTTAATCCTGCCCACCAAGGCCTTCCCATGGCACATTCTGGCTCTCCTAACTTCCTTCTTAAGCTCCTTCCTATTGGCCTTATAATCTTCTGGATCTCTAACATCACCTAGCTCTTTGAACCTTTTGTAAGCTTTTCTTTTCTTCTTGACTAGATTTATTACAGCCTTTGTACACCACGGTTCCTGTACCCTACCATAACTTCCCTATCTCATTGGAACGTACCTATACAGAACTCCACACAAACATCCCCTGAACATTTACATTTCTTCCGTAAATTTCCCTGAGAACAACTGTTTCCAATTTCCTGCCTGATAGCCTTATAATTCCCCTTACTCCAATTAAACACTTTTCTAACTTGTCTGTTCCTATCTCTCTCCAATTCTATTGTAAAGGATACAGAACTATGATCACTATCTCCAAAATGCTCTCCCACTGAGAGATCTGACACCTGCCCAGGTTCATTTCTGAATACCAAATCAAGTACAGCCTCTCCTCTTGTTGGCTTATCTACATATTGTGTCAAGAAACCTTCCTGAACACACCTAACAAACTCAACCCCATCTAAACCCCTCGCTCTAGAGAGATGCCAATCGATATTTAGGAAATTAAAATCTCCCATTAGGACAACTCTGTTATTATTATACCTTTCCAGGATCTGTTTTCCTATCTATTCCTTGATAGCCCTGTTACTATTAGGCAGCCTATAAAAAACACCCAGTATAGTTAATGACCCCTTCCTGTCCCTAACCTCCACCCACAGAGACTCCGTAGACAATCCCTCCATGACGTCCACCTTTATTGCAGCTGTGACACTATCTCTGATCAACAGTGCCATGCCCCCACCTCTTTTGCCTCCCTCCCTGTCCTTTCTGAAACATCTAAAACCTGGCACTTGAAGTAACCATTCCTGTCCCTGAGCCATCCAAGTCTCTGTAATGGCTACCATATTATATCTCCAAGTACTGATGCATGCTCTAAGCTCATCCGCTTTGTTCACAATACTCCTTGTGTTAAAATAGACACATCTCAAACTATCCAACTGAGCTCGTCCCTTCTCTATCACCTGCCTATCCTGCCTCACACACCATCTCCAAGCTTTCTTTATTTGTGAGCCAAACACCCCCAGTCTCTTCAGTTCGGTTCCCACCCCCCAACAATTCTAGTTTAAACTCTCCCCAGTAGCCTTAGCAAACCTTCCGGCCAGGATATTAGTCCCCCTGGGATTCAAGTGCACCTGTCCTTTTTGTACAGGTCACACCTGCCTCAAAAGAGGTCCCAATGATCCAGAAATCTAAATCCCTGCTCTCTGCTCCAATCCCTCTGCCACGCATTTATCCTCCACTTAACTCTATTCCTATACTCACTGTTGCGTGGCACAGGCAGTATATATCCAAAGCAACCTGTTACAAGTTCCAGTGTTCACAGCGATCTGGGGGCATGGAGAGTTTTCCATGCGACCCAGAAATAGTTATTGTGCTCAGCTCATCTTCCATCGTACTACACAAACTTTCCTCATTTTCTGGCTGCTGCTCTGTACTCTCCCTCCTGGGGGGATTGTTTTTCCATTAAATGGAAGGAAAGGAAAAATCTGTCAGAAGAGCTCTTCAGTCTCACTCAAACCATTCACAAGACAAATGAAAACAAAGAGCTATGGTTACTGAAGAGCCTCTTGACCCTGGCCGAACTGGGGCTTGACGAAGAAACAAGGCCACTGCTGCAGAATGAAAGGGCAGTTTGTGATGAGGTACGTCATGGGCCTTTACAGTTCGCTTCCCTCCAGTACCTTCAGTGTTTAGTTGTAGAACAACACTTGATGCACAGGTCAAAGGGTGACACCCTCGAAAGCTTCTCCAACAGACAGAGTCAATTACTATGCTCGACAAGTGCTTAGCAACAGCAGTGAATCAATGTGGAAGGCCGGCACTTGCAGCCCTGAAGAAATTCTTGGTGTTTCCACAAAGAATGAGCAATACGGAGACAGGATTACAAGCCGACACATTACTACCCCCACATTACCTTTCGTTTGAGGGAAGACAGTGGTGACTAAGCAGATGACAGTTAGTGTGAAATTGGATTTTTCAGTCTCACTGAGACTTTCCCACATTAACACGGACAGTCTGAATGGTAGCAGAGAACTGATAGGCCTGCTGCTTCCTCCCTGGCTGTATTGTATTTATGAGTGTTCTCTCAAGGTCCTGGTCAGTTTTGAGCATTGCTTCACATCATTATGAAGCATGCTGTGTGCAGTGGTGGCTGGTGAACTCATTACTTGTAAATCATTTTCAGGTGTGCTCAGGTGCAAATACCAGCGTTATTTTCTTAACAGAAGGCACAGTATGCGGCATCCAGCAAAGTGAATGTGGACAAGAAAAGAGAACATCTGACATCCAAGCTCTCTGCAGCATTTCTCCTGGTCCCAGCTAGGATATCTCCAGGAGATCTTTTTGTTCTCTCCCCAGATCTATGGAACTTCCTATTCAAAGCATCAGCTAAGCATACAGAAACTCGAACATTGAGTATAGAACAATGCAGCACAGGAACAGATCCCTTGGCTCATCATGCCTGTGTTAACAATGATGCCAAATGAAACTACACACCTGCCTGTACATGACCACAATCCCTCTGTTCCCTGCTCCTTACCAACCTGTTCAAATGCCTCTTCAAGTAGCATTTTTGCTTTCACCACAGTGTGACCTAGGTCCCCAACACTCTCTGTTTAAAAAATGTGTCCCATAAATTCCCTTTAAACATAACCCTTGGGGATGAGAAAGGGCAGGTTTGTGTGGGTAGACACTCTGCATCTAGTTATCAAAATGCTATTACTTTCAAGGTAATTATAGAAAAGGAATGGTCTGGTCCTCAGGGTGAGATTCTAAATTGAAGAAAGGTCAATTTTGATGGTATCATAAAGGATCTGGCAAGTGTGGTTCGGTACAGGTTGTTTTCTAGCAAAGGTGTACCTGGTAAATGGGAAACTTCAAAAGTGAATTTTTGAGAGTTCAAAGTTTGTATGTTCCTGTCTGAATAAAAGCCAAGAATAATATGTTTATGGAACTGTGGTTTTTGAAATATAATGAGATTCTGGTTAAGAAAAAGAGGAGGTACATAGCAGGCAGGAACAAATGAGGTACTTGAGGAATATAACAAATGCAAGAGAATGCAAGAAGAAAATCAGCAGGGCTAAATGAAGGTTTGAGGTTTCTCTGGCAGACAAGGTGAAGGTGAATCATAACTGCTTCTACAGATATATTAAGACCCAAAGGATAGCAAGGGACAAAATTGGTCCTCTGGAAGATAAGAGTGGTAATCTATGCATGGAGCCAAAAGAGATCAGGGAAATCTTAAAATTGATTTTTTTGCATCTGTATTTACTTGGGAGATGACACAGAATCCATAGATGTGAGGCATTGTAGCAGTGAGTTTATGGACCCTATACAGATTACAGAGGAGGAAGTGCTTGCTGCACTGAGGCAAATTAGGGTGGATAATTCCCCAGGGCCTGACATGTTGTTCCTTTGGACCCTGTGGGAGACTAGTGCAAAAGTTGCAGGGACCTTAGCAGAGATATGAAAAAAAAAATCCTTAGCCCTGGGTGAGGTGCTGGATGATTGGAAGATGGCTGATGTTGTTCCATTGTTTAAGAAAGGCTCTAAGAATATGCCAGGAAATGATTTGCCAGTGAGCTTGGCATTTACAGTGGGCAAGTTACTGGAAGGTGTTCTAAGGGACGAAGCACACACTTATTTGATAAACACAGACTGATTTAGAATAGTCAGTATGGCTTTGTGCATGGTAGGTTGTGTCTAACCAATCTTATAGAGGAAAGTTGATGAAGCAAGGCAGTGTATGTTATCTACATGGACTTTAGTAAGGTATTTGACATGGTCCCGCATTGGGAAGTTGATCAAGAATGTTCAATTACTTGGTATTCAATATGAGGCTGTAAATTGGATTAGACATTGGCTTTGTGGCAGTAGTTGGTTGCCTTTTTGACTGAAGGCCTGTGACTAGTGGAGTGCCGCAGGGATCAGTGCTGGGTCCTTTGTTGTTTGTCATCTGTATCAATGATCTGGATAATAATGTGGTTAACTGGATCAGCAAATTTGCGGATGACACAAAGGTTGGGGGTGTAGTGGATAGTGAGGAAAGCTATTATGGCTTGCAGCAGGATCTAGACTAGCTGGAAAAATGGGCTGAAAAGTGGCAGATGGAATTTAATGTAGAAAAGTGTGAGGTGTTGTATTGGTAAGGCCAACCAGGATAGGTCTTACATGGTAAACAGTAGGACACTGAGAACTGTGGTAGAATGGATGATCTGGGAATACAGCTCCATAATTCCTTGAAAATGGTGTCACAGATAGATAGAGCCATAAAGAAAGCTCTTGGCACATTGGCCTTCATAAATCAATGCTTTGAGTATAGGAGATGGGATATAATGTTGAAATTATATATGACATTGGTGTGGCCTAGTTTGGAGTATTCTGAGTAGTTTTGGTCACCTACCTACAGGAAATATGTAAATAAGATTGAAAGAGTGCTGAGAAAGTTTACAAGGATGCTGCCAGGACTTGAGGACCTGAGTTATAGGGAAAGATTGAATAGGTTAGAACTTTATTCCCTTGAATGTAGAAGATTGAGAGGAGATTTGATATACAAAATTATGAAGGGTATAGATATAGTAAATGCAAGCAGGCTTTTTCCACTGAAATTGGGTGAGACTACAACTGGAAGTCATAGGTTAAAGGTGAAAGGTAAAAAGATTAAGGGGAACATGAGGAAGATCTTCTTCACACAGAAAATGGTGAAAGTATTGAACATGCTGTTAACACAAGTGGTGGATGTAGGGTCAATTTCAATATTTGAATGAAATTTGGGTAGGTACATAGATGGGAGGAGCATGGAGGGCAACGGTCCAGGTGCAGATCGATGTGACAGATTAATGCTTCAGCATGGATAAGATAGGCAGAGGGCCTATATCTGTGTTCTAGTGTTCTGTGATTCTATGATTCCATTCAATCCTTTCCAAAGTCTCTACAGCTTTCCTGTATAATTAGAAATGCACACTGTATTCCAAATGTCACCTAATCAAAGTTTATACAGCTGAAACATGACTTCCTGACTTTTACACTCACTGCCCTTATTCACTTGCTTTACCGCCCTCTCTACATGTATTGACACTATCTTGCAACCTTAATACCCCTCTATACATCGAGGTTCTTGAGGGTCCTGAAATTTATCCTATACTTTCCCCTTGGATTGGTCTCCCAAATGCAACACCTCACACTTGTCTAGATTAAATGCCAACTGCCATTTCTCCACCCATATCTGTTACTGGAATTTCAAATCAAGCCCTTCCTTTCCCTTCAGGATATGTGAGCATGACAGGAGGAAAGGACTCCAGTGTCTCAGTAATTATTGACATTTGTTTTCTGGGGGAGCAATGCAGAAACTTAGATATTCTCACTTTGGACGTTCTCCCCGTCATGTCCCACCTCCCCAGTAGAGCTAGCTCTTCTGCAGACTTACAGCCGTGCTTGGACCTCTGTTTTGCAGGCAATGTAACGCTGGACTTGGGACTGGTTGACTCCATACATTGATAGCCACATCACTGTTCCGCCAATAATAAATGTCCAGAAAGTGTAGCGTCGCCTGGGATCTGGATCAAAACTAAGGAGAAATTTTCAATTAATATATTATTTATTTATACCATTTCCATTAATGAGCAGCTCAAGGGTAAATCAACAGAAAATACCACTGTCACATCAGATGGATGGGCACTGTGGTCAGCATGGACTGGTTGGGCTGAAGGGTCTGTATCATGCTGTATTATTGCTCTATGGTTCTGAGAGACATCACTGAAAAAAAAAATAAGGAAGAAGGCAAGGAGTAGCTATCCCTGAAGTGTGCTGGGCCACTTGTGGCTGTGACTTGCTCTGTTTCCCCAGCTAAGAGCAGTACCCCAACCCTCCCAGTGCTCAAGCCTTGCATAATACATTGCACCATCTCACATTCCTGGAAATTTATCAATTTCATCACACATGCTATTGCTTGCACTTCCAAAGACTCTCCCAGGAATGGTTCCCAAAATCAAAGTCAAAGTAAATTGATAGTCAAAGGCTTTTACCCCAGGGTTGAAACGTCTAGCACGAGAGGGCACAGTTTTAAGGTGCTTGGAGTAGGTACAGAGGAGATATCAGGGGTAAGTTTTTTATGCAGAGAGTGGTGAGTGTGTGGAATGGGCTGCCGGCGACGGTGGTGGAGGCAGATTCAATAGGGTCTTTCAAGAGACTCCTGGATAGGTACATGGAGCTCAGAAAAATAGAGGGCTATGGGTAGGCATAGGTAATTTCTAAGGTAAGGACATGTTTGGCACAGTTTTGTGGGCCTTAAGGGCTTGTATTGTGCTGTAGGTTTTCTATGTTTCTATTTCTATGTTTTCCATGTTTCTAAATTTATTATGAAATTACATTTATGTCACCATATACCTTAAAATTCATCCTCTTGCAGGCATTTACAGGAAACAATATATATATATAAATACAAGAAATACAATATATAAACAAGGACTGACAAACTATTAATGTGCAAAAGAAGACAAGTAGTGCAAATAAAAAATAAATCATACAGAAAACATGAATTGTAGAGAACTTGAAAGTGAATCCTTAGATTATGGAATCAGTTCACAGAGTTGTGATGAGTGAAGTTATCCTCTCTGGTTCAGGAGACTGATGGTTGTAAGGTAATAACTGTTCCTGGTGGTGTAGTGAAACACCTGTGCCAAAATATTGTCCCCTCTTATGCAAACTGGCCTATACTTTCTCTTTTTGTTCAGGGTCTCCAGCATACACCTACAGGCAGTATGAAGGAGGTGGTATATTGTCAGATGTCAGTACCAGGTCAGTACTGCTGGATATGTCACCAAAGTTAACTTGACAGTCATGTTCCCTGCATGACAAAGGCGATGAACAATGTGAGAAACAGGGACAGGGGCAGGAACATTCCAAACTTCATCTCAGTCTGAGTGAAGAAATCTCTTTTCAGCAACACACACAACATGTTGGAGGAACTCAGCAGGCTAGGCAGCATCGATGGAAAAGAGTACAGTTGACATTTTGGGCCAAGACCCTTCATCAGGGCTGAAGAAAAAAGATGAGGAGTCGGAGTTGGATGGTGGGGGGAGGGGAGAGAAACACAAGGTGATAGGTGAAACCAGGAGGTGGGGAGCGGTGAAGTAAAGAGCTGGGAAGTTGATTAGTAAAAGAGATACAGGGATCTAGCTCAGTTCCAGAAAGTGTATGGTCATGCATTTTGGTGGAAGAAATAAATAGGCAGACTATTATTCAGATAGGGAGAGAATTCAAAATGCAGAGATACAAAGGGACTTGGGAGTCCTTGTGCAAGATACCCTAAAGGTTAACCTCTAGGTTGAGTTGGTGTGAAGAAGGCTAATGCAATGTTAGCATTCATTTCCAGAGGTATAGAATTCACCAAGTTGATTCCAGAGATGAAGGGGTTAAGCTATGAGGAGAGATTGAGTTGCCTGGGACTATACTCTCTGAAGTTCAGAAGAATGAGAGGGTATCTTATAGAAACATACAAAAATTTTGAAAGAGATAGATAAGATAGAAGTAGGAAAATGGTTTCCATTGGTAGGTGAGACTAGAACTAGGGGACATTGCCTCAATTCAGGGGAAAAGATTTAGGACGGAGATGAGGAAAAACTGTTTTTCCCAGAGAGTGGTGAATCTGTGGAATTCTCTGCCCAGGGAAGCAGTTGAGGCTTCCTCACTAAATATAGTTAAGATACAGTTAGATTGTTACATAGTAAGGGAATTAAGGGTTATGGGGAAAAGGCAGGTATATGCAGCTGAGTTTATGGACAGATCTTATTGAATGGCGGGGCAGTCTCGATGGGCTGGATGGCCTACTCCTGCTCCTATTTCTTATGTTCTTATAAGAGCAGGGATGTGATGCTGAGGCCCTATAAGGCACTCGTGAGACTACACTTGGAGGATTGTGTGCAGTTTTGGGCTCCTTATTTTAGAAAGGATATACTGACATTGGAGAGGGTTCAGAGGAGATTCATGAGAATGATTGCAGGAATGGAAGGGTTACTGTATGAGGAATGTCTGGCAGGTCTTGGGCTGTATTACCTGGAGTTCAGGAGAATGAGGGGGGATCTCATAGAAACATTCCGAATGTTAAAAGGCCTGAACAAACTAGATATGGTAAAGTTATTTCCCTTTTTAGGGGATTCTAGGACAAGAGGGCACAACTTCAGGACTGAAGTACGTCCTTATAGAACTGATATGCAGAGAAATTACTTTAGTCAGAGGTTGATAAATCTGTGGCATTTATTGCCATGAGCGGCTGTGGAGGCCAAGTCATTGGGTGCATTTAAGGCAGAGATAGATAGGTTCTTGATTAGCCAGGGCATCAGAGGGTATGGGGAGAAGGCAGGGGAGTGGAGAAGACTGGAAGAATTGGATCAGTTCATGATTGAATGGCGGAGCCAAATGGCCAAATGGCCTACTTCTGCTCCTATATCTTATGGTCTTATGTAGTGAAAGGCACCAAATAAGTGTGAGTCTTTCAGTAACAGTTGTGTTCAGAATAGAAAGAATGGAGTGCCTGTAATGGATGGGGAGCAAGGTCAGAGTGTGTGGGATTCACCCCTTAGTACACAAATTTTACTTCCACACAGATATATCCTATCTCGCTAAGTTCACCTCAAGGAATAATTCTGGGCAAGTGACAAAGTGCAGTCCAGTTAAACACTTGTGTCTTTCTAAAGGTGCTCAGGCAAATTGTCAACCAGTACAAGGAAAAACCTGAGCAAATCTATGCTCTACACAGACTGTCAATAGCTGTCCCATGTTCCCCATTGGAGTCTGTGTCACCACCCTCCTTTACCTTGTGAAGCTTGGATAACCTACAGCCATCACATCAAGTCCTTGGAGCGCTTCCACATAAGCTGCCTTCAGCGCTTCCTGGGAATTACTTGGCGTGAGTGGGTGCCTCACACTGAAATACTTGTAAAGACCAACTGCGGAAGTATTGAGGCCATGATCACCCAGCGTCAGTTGCAGTGGCTGGGGCATGTGATAAGGATGCCCCCATGTTGACTACCCCGCAGAGTGTTATATGGCCAACTACATCATGGTCGACACTCAGCTGGAGGGCCGAAGAAGTGCTATAAGGATCAGATGAAGAATGCTTTAAGGAAGTGCAAGATCAGACCCGAGGACCTGGAGGATGTTGCTGCCGACCGTAACACTTGGCGACAGCTGTGTAGGGACAAGGTTCATATTCTGGAGATGGAAAGAACAACCAGAAGACAGAAGAAGAGAGCCAGGAGAAATGCAGACGTGGTTGCCATCACTACCACCACTACCACATATAGATGCCCCATCTGCAATAGAACATGTGGTCCAGGATAGGACTGTATAGTCATCAAAGATCTCACTGTTAGAGTGGACGTCGTCATCGGATTCTGATGGACAACTGAAGAAGATTGGAACAGTACCAGAGTTTTCCAAGAAAAGTTGAGATTTAATTTTTAGAATGTTGGTGTCACAGATAAGGATAATTTCCACTGACCATCTCTGATTACAAAGAAGTGTAAGATACTCCAGGCCACACTGCCCAAGCCTTCTATCACAGAACCAATTGCACCCTGCTGCTGTGTTTGGTCTTAGAAGTTGGGCCAAACAGTTACAAAAAAGTGGAAAGTTAGAAGCGATGAGAACCAAAGGGATTTGGCATCCTCACATCTGACTATGAAACAGCTCAGGTGGATACAGAGAGGATCAAAAAGTGGAAAATCTGCTTCTGATTTTGGATGGGAGGGGTATGGAAATCTGTGGTCCTGGTGCAGGTCGATGGGAGTAAGCAGTTTAAATGGTTTTGTCATGGACTAGATGGGTCAAAGGGCCTGTTTCTGTGTGGTACTTCTTTATGAACCTAGAACAACAATGAGGAGGAATTTCTTTAGCCAGAAGGTGGAGAATCTGTGGAATTCATTGTCACATGTAGGTGTGGAGGCTAGGTCATCGGGTATGTTTAAAGCAGTGGTTGATAAGTTCTTGATTAATAAAGGAATCAAAAGTTATGGGGAGAAGGCAGGAGAATGGGGTTGATGGGGAAAATAAATTAGTTATGTTGGAACGGTAGAGCAGACTTGATAGGCCGTATTCTGCTCCTATGTCTTATGGTGAAGGCAAATAGCCAGGGGATCAATGCCCACAGTGGAGGTAGTGATGCACATAGAGGAGGCAAAAACATTAGGAGCACTTAAGAAACTCTTAGATAGGCAC
Organism: Hemitrygon akajei; assembly: GCF_048418815.1. Classification (NCBI taxonomy): domain Eukaryota; kingdom Metazoa; phylum Chordata; class Chondrichthyes; order Myliobatiformes; family Dasyatidae; genus Hemitrygon; species Hemitrygon akajei. The sequence continues at coordinate 681,719 of NC_133139.1, read as the reverse complement.
ATGGATGATAGAAAAATGGAGGGATGTGTAAGAGGGAAGGGTTAGATTGTTCTCAGAGTAGGATAAAAAGGTCAGCACAGCATTGTGAGCTGAAGGGCCTGTACAGTGCTGTAGTGTTCAGTAATATGTTCTATGTTCTAATGTAGCTCTGGATTGTTACTCTGAAATGGGAAGACCAACATGACAAAGTAAATTCATAAAAATGACCCTGTCAGCGAGAGCAAGCTCACTGTCTACACTTCCATGTATTTGCTGAGTGCTGAGTGCCGAATGCCGAATGCTGAATCAAGGTAGGTGTTCCAGCAAAGAGCTTCAATAGTAAAGACATTTCTTACTCTCCAAAATTGATCCTGGACCCATTGTAGGCATTCTCCAGAACTTTGCCCACTCCTCCCACTAAGTAGGTGCCACGGATGATGACAGCTACAAAACCCGACATCATGGTGATGACCTGAAAGATGTCGGTGCAGACCACTGCCTTCAGCCCACCCTGCAGAGAAAAAACATGCAGGTAAAGATAGGGTGTCAGTTAAAGCAATACATTCCTTGACAAGAGAAGTTATTGAACAACTCTGGTGTAATTTAATGCATCTAAAAATGCAGGTGTAATTAACTGCATCATCATTTTGGACCAAAAGATGCACAAAGAGGGTCTGAAATGCTGAAAAGCTGGAAACAGAGAAGGTCCAGAGAGATTTGGTGATTCTTATGCACAATGAACAGTGGTGTAGAATGAAAACAGTCATCACAAAGACCACAAAGGCACTGGGCTTTCAATCCAAAGGGCTGGAGTCCAAAGTGGATGATGCACTCCCTGGTTACACAATATCAGGAGCATATGGAACAGTTCCACACACCACATCACAAGACAGAACTAGCTGAATCATGCTGACATCTAGCCTGGTCCTGGCTAGCTGCAGTGTGAATAAACATGTTGGAGACTTCCTCATCAGCCACCTCCTGCTGCACAGTCATGACATCTGCCCCCACCCTGGCTGGTATCTATAGAGAGTCCCTTACTCATGTCAGTCTGTAGGTTAAGATCTGTGTGTTTTTATTTTAATTATACTATTGCTTTAATTAGTAGCACAACCTGTCATAAGGCCATCCTGGTGGAGCATCGGGTTCACCACCACCAACCTCACAATGTCACAGGCTGGCCATGTCAATAAGGCTACAGCTTTTATTTGGACAAGAGGGAAATGAGCTTGGGGCTCAGTCATGTCAACACAACTTGACCCAGTGCCCTCAGAACAGCTGCTGAGTAGATTTACCTAAAGGATATTTGGTCTGTAAGGGTTAAATTAAGGTTTAGGTTTCACAAGGTGTGTATTCTCTGGATTTTAGCAGAGTTAAGGGACGTGACTGGAATTTTCAAAACATTTCAAGGAACTGATAAGTCAGAGAGAGAGAAATTATTCCTGGAGTTGAACAGTCAAATATTATGGAGCAGAATCTAGAGATCTGAACCAAAATTCACAAGGGCGAAAATGGGAATCATGGAAGAGCTGGAAAAGTAGAAATCACTTCTGCAAACATCTGTTGATGTCAGGGCCAATATAGAACCACAGAGCTGTATGGCATAAAACAGCCCCCACAGCCCATCACATCTATGCTGACTATCGTGCCTATCCAGACTGATTCCACGCCAACAATAATTCCATATCTGTCTAAACCTTGAGTAACACATATATAGAATGCTGGTGGAACTCAGCGTGTCCTGATGCAAGGTCTTGACCCAAAACATTGGCTATTTATTCATTTCCATAGATGCTACCTGACCTGCTGAGTTGCTCCAACATTTTATGTGTGTTACTATAAAACATAGAAAACCTACAGTACAATACAGGCCCTTCAGCCCACAATGCTGTGCTGTACTTACTTTAGAAATTACCTAGGGTTACCCATAACCCTCTATTTTTCTAAGCTCCATGTACCTATCCAGGAGTCTCTTAAAAGACCCTCCACCACCATGCTCCTCCACCACTGTCACTGGCACTCTATTCCACACACTCACCATTCTCTGCATAAATACTTACTCCTGATATCTCCTCTGTAACATCCTTGTAAATCTCCTCTGCACCTTTTCTATTGTTTCCACAACCTTGCAGTAATGAGACGACCAGAACTGAGCACAGTACTCCATGGGGTCTGACCAGGGTCCTATATAGCTGCAACATTACCTCTCGGCTCTTAAACTCAATCCTATGGTTGATGAAGGCCAATGCACCATATGCCTTCTTCACCACAGAGTCAACCTACGAAGCAGCTTTGAGTGTCCTATGAACTCGGATCCCAAGATCCCATCGATCCTCCACAGTGAGAAGAGACTTACCATTAATACTATATTCTGTCATCATCATTGACCTACCAAAATGAACCATTCACACTTATCTGGGTTGAATCCCATCTGCCACTTCTCAGTCTAGTTTTGCATACTATCAATGTCCTGTTGTAATGTCTGACACCCCACACTATCCACAACACTGTCAACTTTTGTGTCATCAGCAAATTTACTAATACATCCCTCCACTTTCACATCCAGGTCATTTATAAAAATCACAAAGAGTAGGGGTCCCAGGACAGATTCCTGAGGCACACCACTGGTCACCAAACTCCATTTACTGAAATCCATTTACACTACATCTACTGCTCTTCCTTCATCAATGTGTTTACTCATATCCTCAAAAAATTCAATCTCGCTCATAAGGCACGACCTGCCTTTGACAAAGCCATTCTGACTATTCCTAATCATATTATACCTCTCCAAATGTTCATAAATCCTGCCTCTCAGGATCTTCTCCATCAACTTACCAACCACTGAAGTAAGACTCACTGGCCTATAATTTCCTGGGCTATTCCTACTTCCTTTCTTGAATAAGGGAACAACATCCACAACCCTCCAACCCTCCAGAACCTCTGCCTTCCTCATTGGTGATGCAAAGATCATTGCCAGAGGCTCCGCAATCTCTTCTCTTGCTTCCCACAGTAGCCTGGGGTACATCCTGTCCTGTCCTGGTGACTTATCCAACTTGATGCTTTCCAAAAGTTCCAGCACATCCTCTTCCTTAATATCTACATTCTCAAGCTTTTCAGTCCACTGCAAGTTATCCCTAAAATTGCCAAAATTCCTTTTCCATAGTTAATACTGAAGCAAAGTATTCATTAAGTACCTCTGCTATTTCCTTCGGTTCCATACACACTTTTCCATTGTCACACTTGATTGGTCCTATTCTTTCATATCTTATCCTCTTGCTCTTCACATACTTGTAGAATACCTTGGGGTTTTCCTTAATCCTGTCTGCTATGCCTTCTCATGGCCCTTTCTGGCTCTCCTAATTTCATTCTTAAGCACCTTCCTGCTGGCAGATTTGTTGTAATGGGAGAGCAAGGGGTTTAGATAGGATGGAGTTTGTTAGGTGTGTTCAGGAAGGTTTCTTGACACAATATGCAGATAAGCCTACAAGAGGAGAGACTGTACTTGATTTGGTATTGAGAAATGAACCTGGTCAGGTGTCAGATCTCTCAGTGGGAGAGCATTTGGGAGATAGTGATCATAATTCTATCTCCTTTACAATAGCATTGGAGAGAGATAGGAGCAGACAAGTTAGAAAAGTGTTTAATTGGAGTAAGGGGAATTATGAGGCTATCAGGCAGGGAACTGAAAGCTTCAATTGGGAAGAGATGTTCTCAGGGAAAAGTATGGAAGAAATGTGGGAAATGTTCAGGGATATTTGTGTGGAGTTCTGCATAGGTACGTTCCAATGAGACAGGGAAGTTATGGTAGAGTACAGGAACCATGGTGTACAAAGGCTGTAACAAATCTAGTCAAGAAGAAAAGAAAAGCTTACAAAAGGTTCGGAGAGCCAGGTAACATTAGTGATCTTGAAGATTATAAGGTTAACAGGAAGGAGCTTAAAAAGGAAATTAGGACAGCCAGAAGGGGCCATGAGAAGGCCTTGGCGGGCAGGATTAAGGAAAACCCCAAGGCATTCTACAAGTATGTGAAGAGCAAGAGGCTAAGATGTGAAAGAATAGGACCTATCAAGTGTGACAGTGGGAAAGTGTGTATGGAACTGGAGGAAATAGCAGAGGTACTTAATGAATACTTTACTTCAGTATTCACTATAGAAAAGGATCTTGGTGATTGTAGTGATGACTTGCAGCGGTCTGAAAAGGTTGAGCATGTAGATATTAAGAAAGTGGATGTGTGGGAGCTTTTGGAAAGCATCAAGTTGGTAAGTCACCGGGACTGGAAGAGATGTACCCCAGGCTACTGTGGGAGGCGAGGGTGGAGATTGCTGAGCCTCTGGCGATGATCTTTGAATCATCAATGGGGACAGGAGAGGTTCCAGAGGATTGGAGGGTTGTGGATGTTGTTCGTTTATTCAAAAAAAGGAGTAGAAATAGCCCAGGAAATTATAGACCAGTGAGTCTTACCTCAGTGGTTGGTAAGTTGTTGGAGAAAATCCTGAGAGGCAGAACATATGAACATTTAGAGAGGTATAATATGATTAGGAATAGTCAGCCCAAGGACAGGTCGTGTCTTACGAGCCAGATTGAATTTTTTGAGGATATGACTAAATACATTGATGAAGGAAGAGCAGTAGATGTAGTGTATATGGATTTCAGCAAGGCATTTGATAAGGTATCCCATGCATGGCTTATTGAGAAAGTAAGGAGGCATGGGATCCAAAGGGACATTGCTTTGTGGATCCAGAACTGGCTTGCCCACAGAAGGCAAAGAGTGATTGTAGACGGGTCATATTCCACATGGAGGTTGGTGACCAGTGGAGTGCCTCAGGGATCTGTTCTGGGACCCTTACTCTTTGTGATTTTTGTAAATGACCTGGATAAGGAAGTAGAGGGATGGGTTAGTAAGTTTGCTGATGACACAAAGGTTAGAGGTGTTGTAAATAGTGTGGAGGGCTGTCAGAGGTTACAACAGGACATTGATAGGATGCAAAACTGGACTGAGAAGTGGCAGACGGGGTTCAACCCAGATCAGTGTGAGGTGGTTCATTTTGGTAGGTCAAATATGATGGCAGAACATAGTATGAATGGTAAGACTTGTCAGTGTGGAGGATCAGAGGGATCTTGGGGTCCAAGTCCACAGGATGCTCAAAGCAGCTGCGCAGGTTAACTCTGAGGTTATGAAGGCATACGGTGCATTGGCCTTCATTAATCGTGGAATTGAATTTAGGAGCTGAGAGGTAATGTTGCAGCTATATAGGACCCTGGTCAGACCCCACTTGGAGTACTATGCTCATTTCTGGTTGCCTCACTACAGGAAGGATGTGAAACTATAGAAAGGGTGCAGAGGAGATTTACTAGGATGTTGCCTTATGTGGATTGTGGAGCATGCCTTATGAAAACAGGTTGAGTGAACTCAGCCTTTTCTCCTTGGAGCAACGGAGGATAAGAGGAGACCTGATAGAGGTGTATAAGATGATGAGAGGCATTGATCGTGTGGATAGTCAGAGGCTTTTTCCGAGGGCTGAAATGGTTGTTACAAGAGGACACAGTTTTAAGGTGCTAGGGAGTAGGTACAGAGGAGATGTCAGGGGTAAGTTTTTTACGGAGAGAGTGGTGTGTGTGTGGAATGGGCTGCCAGCAGCAGTGGTGGAAACAGATTCGATAGGGTCTTTTAAAAGACTTTTGGATAGGTACATGGAGCTTAGAAAAATAGAGGGCTATGGGTAAGCCTCGTAATTTCTAAGGTAGGGACATGTTCAGCACAACTTTGTGGGCCGAAGGGCCTGTATTGTGCTGTAGGATTTCTATGTTTGTCTGTTTCTGTGTTCCACCTAACAAACTCTACCCCATCTAATCCCCTCACTCTAGGGAGATGCCAATCAATATTTGGGAAATTACAATCTACCACCATAACAACCCTGTTATTATTACTCCTTTCCAGAATCTGTCTCCTTATCTGCTTCTCGATGTCCCTGTTACCATGGGTGGTCTATAAAAAACACCCAGTAGAGTTATTGACCCCTTCCTTTTTCTAACTTCCACCCACAGAGACTCAGTAGCTAACCCCTCCATGACTTCCTCCTTTTCTGCAGCCATGAAACTATCTCTGATCAACAGTGCCACGCCCTCACCTCTTTTGCCTCCTTCCCTATCCTTTCTGAAACATCCAAACCTTGCACTTGAAGTAGCCATTCCTGCCCCTGCACCATCCAAGTCTCTGTAATGGCCACAGCATCATAGCTCCAAGTGCTGATCCACGCTCTAAGCTCATCCACTTTATTCATGATACTCCTCACATTAAAATAGACAGATCTCAAACCACTGGACTGAGCGCATCCCTTCTCTATCACCTACCTATCCTCCCTTTCGCACTGTCTCCAAGCTTTCTCTATTTGTGAGCCACCTTTCCTTTCTTCCATCACTTCAGTTTGGTTCCCACTCCCCAGCAATTCTAGTTTAAACTCTCCCCAATAGCCTTAGCAAACCTTCCTGCCAGGATATTGGTTCCCCTTGGATTCAAGGGCAACCCATCCTTTTTGTATAGGTCACACCTGCCCCGGAAGAAGTCTCAATGATCCAGAAATCGGAATCCCTGCCCCCTGCTCCAATCTCTCGGCCATGCATTTATCCTCCACCTCATTCTATTCTTATACTCACTGTCATGTGGTACAGGCAGTAATCCCGAGATTACTACCTTTGAGGTCCTGCTTCTCAACTTCCTTCCTAACTCCCTGTAGTCTGTTTTCAGGACCTCTTCTCTTTTTCTACCTATGTCGGTGGTACCAATATGTACCACGACCTTTGGCTGTTCTCTTCCCGCTTCAAGATATTGTGGACGTGATCAGAAACATCTCGGACCCTGGCACCCAGCATGCAAACTCCCATCCATGTTTCTTTCCAAGTGCTGATCCACGTTCTAAGCTCATTCGCTTTATTCATGACACTCATCACATTAAAATAGACACATCTCAAACCATCGGACTGAGTGCGTCCCTTCTCTATCACCTGCTTATCCTCCCTCTCACACTGTCTATAAGCTTTCTCTATTTGTGATCCAACAGCCCCTTCCTCCGCCTCTTCAGTTCAGTTCACACCCCACAGCAATCCTAGCTTAAACTCTCCCCAATCGCCTTAGCAAACTTCCTTGCCAGGATATTGGTCCCCCTCAGATTCAAGTGCAACCCATCCTTTTTGTACAGGTCACACCTGCCCCAAAAGAGGTCCCAATGATCCAGAACTCTGAATCCCTGCCGCTTACTCCAATCCCTCAGCCATGCATTTATCCTCCACCTCACTCTATTCCTATACTCACTGTCACATGGCACAGGTAATAATCCTGAGAATACTACCTTGGAGGTCCTGCTTCTTAACTTCCTTCGTAACGCCCTACTCTTGATTTCCCTTCCTTCCTAACTTCCTACTCTTGATTTCCAGCATCTGCAGAATCTCTTGCATTTGCTGTATGGTTTGCTGTTCCTTTGTCCTCTGCTCATTCATGTCCAGATGTCTTTTAAAAGTTGTTACTGTTCTGCCTCCATCAACTCCTCTGGAAGTTCAGTGTGAACAATTTCCTGTAATCTTCCTTGCTCTTAGCCTAAAGCTCTGCCCTTAAGTTTTAAGGCCCTGTTTCCATGGAAAGCAGGCACTGGCTATCTACCTCACTCAATATTCTACACTTCTATGACATCACCTTTTCATCTCCATTGCACCAGGATCAACAGACTAAGCCTATCCAGTCTCTCTTTCTGAATTTGAAAATTTATATATTTTAATTATTCTAGCGACTGGGTTTTAAAATAATTGTTACCTTGTCATCTTTGATCTGAACCGATCACAGATGCCCCCACTATTTTCTCTACCCTCTGCCTCTTGGCAACTTACAACATAATTGTCTGATAGAGGGTTCCTGCCCTGGAATGCTGATACCATTTCTCATTCTACATATTGTGACTGAGCATTTCCTGCATCTTCTGTTTGCAATTTGGAGTTTCAATCTCTGCAGTTTCCTGCACCTATCATGCTGTGATCTGTTGGGATCTGGAATGCAGTTCTGAAAGAACGTTTATATATGTAGTGTTTTGTTTTAATAGGTACTTTAGAAAGGTGAACACTGGTAAATAAATGGTTGAGGTGGAGACATTGTTACCCATATTCATTGAATGTCCAGGGTCTAAAGTGCCAACCATTTGTGTTGGGAAGCATGCAGTATTCATTATGCAGAGACTTAAACAATGTTCCTGTTACAGGAGCAAGGTTTTTCTACTAACCACAGTAGTGTAGAATGTGCAGATAATTCCAGTAGACAGCAGGGAAAGCCAAATATTCAACTCAGTAACTGAAAGAGAAGAAAGCAGATCAGAGTTACTATACAGGTTATCAACACTTTTGGAGAGTCTGACCAACATCTCCAATAACATGATGCATTGAGTGGAGTACTGCACAGACACAACAAAAGCATTCCTGCTCAGGTCCAGTGAAGATCTTTAAAAACCCAGTCTCTATAAGGGGGATTACTGTCTAGCGGAGCAATCATCATGGGAGCGGTCATTGCTGAAGTAGTCTGAGGCAGAGTAGTAAGGCTTTGGCTAAACAAGGCTTCAGTGAGAATGGGCGGAGACAAAGTAAGTAGGTAAGTTCATTTCTTATTTCTTATTTAAATATTGAGAAAATAGGGGTATGTCTACAGAGCTAATGTTCTGCTCTGGGTGTCAGATGTAGGATTTCCAGGAGACTCCCAGACTCCCTGATGGCCACATCTGCACCAGGTGCATCGAGATACAGCTCCTTTGAGACTGTGTTAGGGAACTGGAGCTGCAGCTCAAGTTCCTTTGGCTTGTTTGGTCATTTTTCTTTAACAGCTTGGGGAAAAGAGGCTAGACTGCGCAGGCGTGTGATGTAGCACGCCAAGGTTTAAAAGAAAGACTGCCATATACAGCTGAAGCTGTATATGTTGAAGGCAGTGTGGACAGGGCCAACGAACTTAACCTGTTCTTCAACAGATTTGACACTGTGGCCCCTGCCCATCCCCCACATGATTCATCTGTTGTCGGCCCCCAACCAACACATACTCCACTCTCCCCTCCTACCCCTCCTCACAGCCCTCCACCCTGCTCTCATGACTACACTTCTCCCCCACCTGAAACCACAACAGTGGGCTTCACAGCTGAACAGGTGAGAAGACAGCTGAAACGTCTCCACCCAAGCAAGGCTGCAGGCCCGGATAGTGTCAGCCCCAGGGTGCTCAAAGCCTGTGCCCCCCTGCTATGTGGAGTACTTCACCATGTCTTCAACCTGAGCCTGAGTCTCCAGAGGGTTCCTGTGCTGTGGAAGACATCCTGCCTTGTCCCTGTATCGAAGATGCCATGGCCCAGTGGCTCCAATGACTACAGACCGGTGGCATTGACCTCCCATATCATGAAGACCCTGGAGGGACTTGTTCTAGAGCAGCTCCGGCCTATGGTTAGGCCACTCTTAGACCCCCTCCAGTTCACCTACCAGCCCTGACTAGGAGTTGAGGATGCCATCGTCTACCTGCTGAACCGTGTCTACGCCCACCTGGACAAGACACGAGCACTGCGAGGGTCATGTTTTTTTACTTCTCCAGTGCGTTCAACACCATCTGCCCTGCTCTGCTGGGTGAGAAGCTGACAGTGATGCAGGTGGATGCTTCCCTGGTATCATGGATTATTGATTACCTGACTGGCAGACCACAGTACGTGCGCTTGCAACACTGTGTGTCAGACAGAGTGGTCACCAGCACTGGAGCTCTGCGGGGGACTGTCCTGTCTCCCTTTCTCTTCACCATCTACACCTCGGACTTCAACTACTGCACAGAGTCTTGCCACCTTCAGAAGTTTTCTGATGTCTCCGCCATAGTTGGATGCATCAGCAAGGGAGATGAGGCGGAGTACAGGGCTATGGTGGGAAACTTTGTCACATGGTGTGAGCAGAATCATCTGCATCTTAATGTGAAAAAGACTAAGGAGCTGGTGGTGGACCTGAGGAGGGCTAAGGCATTGGTGACCCCTGTTTCCATCCAAGGGGTCAGTGTGGACATGGTGGAGGATTACAAATATCTGGGGATACAAATTGACAATAAACTGGACTGGTCAAAGAACACTGAGGCTGTCTACAAGAACGGTCAGAGCCGTCTCTATTTCCTGAGGAGACTGAGGTCCTTTAACATCTGTCAGACGATGCTGAGGATGCTCTACAAGTCTGTGGTGGCCAGTGCTATCATGTTTGCTGTTGTGTGCTGGGGCAGCAGGCTGAGGGTAGCAGACACCAACAGAATCAACAAACTCATTCGTAAGGCCAGTGATGTTGTGGGGTTGCAACTGGACTCTCTGACGGTGGTGTCTGAAAAGAGGATGCTGTCCAAGTTGCATGCCATCTTGGACAATGTCTCCCATCCACTCCATAATGTACTGGTTAGGCATAGGAGTACATTCAGCCAGAGATTCATTCCACCGAGATGCAACACTGAGCGTCATAGGAAGTCATTCCTGCCTGTGGCCATCAAACTTTACAACTCCTCCCTCAGAGTGTCAGACACCCTGAGCCAATAGGCTGGTCCTGGACTTATTTCCACTTGGAATAATTTACTTATTATTATTTAATTATTTATGGTTTTATATTGCTATATTTCTACACTATTCTTGGTTGGTATGACTGTAACGAAACCCAATTTCCCTCGGAATCAATAAAGTATGTCTGTCTGTCTGTCTGTACAACGGCCATCGTTGGAGTGGACTGAGTCAGAGTGGGACGGCTTTGGCTCAATCAGGCTTCGGTGAGAAACAGGCAGAGGTGAGGGTAGGTTCCAATAAGTTTCTGTTTTCTTCTTTTTTTTTGTTCAGACTACAGAATATGCCAGGCAGGATGTTGGAATGCTCCTCTCGCAGGATGTGGGAAGTCAAGGAGACCTCCAGTGTCCCTGACAACGATACCTGCATGAAGTGCATCCAGCAGCAGCTCCTAACAGACCGCGTTAGGGAACTGGAGCGGGAGCTGGATGACCTCCAGATCATTCGGGAGACTGAGCAGTTTATAGATATTAGCTTCCAGGAGGTAATTACACCTAAGGAACAGGGCACAGGTAATTGGGTTACCGTCAGGCGAGGGAAGGGGAAAGGACAGGTAGGGCAGGTAGTGCAGGGTTCCCCTTTGGCCATTCCCCTCCAAAACAGGTATACCAATTTGGATACTGTTGTGGGGGATGGCTTACCCGGGACAAGCTGCGGCAGCCAGATCTCTGGCACTGAGTCTGGTTCTGCAGTGCAGAAGGGAGGGAGGAAGAAGAGGAGAGCGGTAGTGTAAGGGGACTCCATAGTCAGGGGTACAGACAGGAGATTCTGTGGTCGTGACAGAGACTCCTGGATGGTTTGTTGACTCCCAGGTGCCAGGATCAGGGATGTCTCTGATTGCGTGCACAGCATTCTGAAGTGGGAGGGTGAGCAGCCAGATGTCGTGGTACACATCGGTACCAATGACATAGGTAGAAAGAGTCAGGAGGTCCTGAAGAGCGAGTACAGAGAGCTTGGTAGGAAGTTGAAAAACAGGACCTTGAGGGTAGTAATCTCCGGATTGCTGCCTGTGCCATGTGCCAGTGAGGGTAAGAGTAAGATGCTCTGGCAGATGAACACATAGCTGAAAAACTGGTGTAGGGGGCAGGGTTTCAGATTTCTAGATCATTGGGACCTCTTCTGGGGCAGGTGGGACCTGTACAAGAGAGACAGGTTACACCTGAACTACAAGGGGACCAATACACTTGCAGGGAGCTTTGCTAGTGTTATTGAGGAGGGTTTAAACTAGATCTGCAGGGGGATGGGAACCAGAGTGCCAGAGCAGATAGTGGAACGGGGGTAAAAATAAATGATGTTAGTAGTTCATGCAAAATCACAAATAGTAAGGTTGTGTGTGGTGGTAATAATCTTCTGAGGTGTGTATATTTCAATGTGAGGAGTATTGTGGGGAAGGCAGACAAGCTGAGGGCGTGGATTGACACATGGAATTATGACATTATAGCCATTAGTGAAACTTGGCTACAAGAGGGGCAGGACTGGCAGCTTAATGTTCCAGAGTTCTGATGTTTCAGATATGATAGAGGCAGAGGGATGAAGGGTGGTGGGGGGGGGTGGCTTTGCTAGTCAGGGAAAATATTACAGCAGTGCTTCGGCAGGACAGGTTAGAGGGCTTGTCTACTGAGGCCATGTGGGTGGAGCTGAGAAACAGGAAAGGTATGACCACATTAATAGGGTTGTATTATAGACCACCCAATAGTCAGCGAGAATTGGAGGAGCAAATCTGCAGAGAGATAACAGACAACTGCAGGAGACAGAAAGTTGTGATTGTAGGGGATTTTAATTTTCCACACATTGATTGGCACTCCCATACTGTTAAAGGTCTAGATGGTTTAGAGTTTGTAAAATGTGTTCAGGAAAGTTTTCTAAATCAATTTATAGATGTACCAACTAGGGAGGATACAATATTAGATCTCCTATTCGGAAATGAGTTAGGGCAGGTGACAGAAGTGTGTGTAGGGGAACACTTTGGTTCCAGTGATCATAACGCCATTAGCTTCAACTTGATCATAGATAAAGATAGATCTGGTCCTCGGATTGAAGTTCTAAACTGGAAAAAGGCCAAATTTGAAGAAATGAGAAAGGATCTAAAAAGCGTAGATTGAGACAGGTTGTTCTCTGGCAAGAATGTGATTGGTAAGTGGGAGGCCTTCAAAGGAGAAATTTTGAGAGTGCAGAGTTTGTATGTTCCTGTCAGGGTTAAAGGCAGGGTTAATGAATAAGAATAAGGAACCTTGGTTCTCGAGGGATATTGGAACTCTGATAAAGAAGAAGAGAGAAATGTATAACATGTATCGGCAACAGGGAGAAAATAAGATGCTTGAGGAGTATAAAAAGAGTAAGAAAATACTTAAGAAAGAAATCAAGAGGGCTAAAAGAAGACATGAGGTTGCTTTGGCAGTCTGGGTGAAGGATAATCCTAAGAGCTTCTACAGGTATGTTAAGAGCAAAAGGGATAAAATTGGTCCTCTTGAAGATCAGCGTGGTCGGCTATGTATGGAACCAAAAGAAATGGGAGAGATATTAAATGGATTTTTTGCATCTGTATTTACTAAGGAAACTGGAATGGAGTCTATGGAAACAAGGCAAACAAGTAGGGAGGTCATGGAATTTATACAGATTAAAGAGGAGGAGGTGCTTGCTGTCTTTAGGCAAATCAGAGCAGATAAATCCCCAGGACCTGCCAGGGTATTCCCTCAGACCTTGAAGGAGACTAATGTTGAAATTGCAGGGGCCCTGGCAGAAATATTTAAAATGTCAATATCCACGGGTCAGGTGCCGGATGTCAACTGCAAGGAGGATAGCTAATGTAGTTCTGTTGTTTAAAAAAGGCTCAAAAAGTAAGCCGGGAAATTATAGGTCAGCAAGTTTGACAGCAGTAGCAGGTAAATTATTGGAAGGAATACTAAGAGATAGGATCTACAAGTATTTGGATAGACAGGGACTTATTAGAAAAAGTCAGCATGGCTTTGTGCGTGGTAGGTCATGTTTAACCAATCTATTAGAGTTTTTCGAGGAAATTACCGGGAAAGTGGATGAAGGGAAGGCAGTGGAAGTTGTATACATGGACTTCAGTAAGGCCTTTGACAAGGTCCCGCATGGGAGGTTAGTTAGGAAGATTCAGTCGCTAGGTATACATGGAGAGGTAGTAAATTGGATTAGACATTGGCTCAATGGAAGAAACCAGAGAGTGGTAGTGGAGGATTGCTACTCTGAGTGGAGGCCTGTGACTAGTGGTGTGCCACAGGGATCAGTGCTGGGTCCATTGTTATTTGTCATCTATATCAATGATCTGGATGATAATGTGGTAAACTGGATCAGCAAATTTGCTGATGATACAAAGCTTGGAGGTGTAGTGGACAGTGAGGAAGGTTTTCAAAGCTTGCGGAGGGATTTGGACCAGTTGGAGGAATGGGCTGAAAAATGGCAGATGGATTTTAATGCAGACAAGTGTGAGGTATTGCACTTTGGAAGGTCAAACATACAAAGTAAATGGTAGGACACTGAGGAGTGCAGTAGAACAGAGGGATCTGGGAGTACAGATACATAATTCTATAAAAGTAGCGTCACAAGTAGATAGGGTCGTAAAGAGAGCTTTCAGTACATTGGCCTTTATAAATCAAAGTATTGAGTATAAGAGTTGGAATGTAATGGTGAGGTTGTATAAGACATTGGTGAGACCGAATTTGGAGTATTGTGTGCAGTTTTGGTCACCGAATTACAGGAAGGATATTAATAAGGTTGAAAGAGTGCAGAGAAGGCTTACAAGGATGTTGCTGGGACTTGAGAAACTGAGTTACAGAGAAAGGTTGAACAGGTTAGGACTTTATTCCCTGGAGCATAGGAGAATGAGGGGAGATTTGATAGAGATGTATAAAATTATGTTGGGTATAGATAGAGTGAATGCAAGCAGGCTTTTTCCACTGAGGCTAGAGGAGGAAAAAAACAGAGGTCATGGGTTAAGGGTGAAGGGAGAAAAGTTTAAAGGGAACTTTAGAGGGGGCTTCTTCACACAGAGAGAGGTGGGAGAGTGGAATGAGCTGCCAGATGAAGTGGTGAATGCGGGCTCACTTTTAACATTTAAGAAAAACTTGGACAGGTATATGGATGAGAGGGGTTTGGAGGGATATGGCCCAGGTGTAGGTCAGTGGGACTAAGCAGAAAAATGGTTTAGCACAGCCAAGAAGGGCCAAAAGGCCTGTTTCTGTGCTGTAATGTTCTATGGTTCTATGGTTCTAAGTGAAGCAGTGATAGACAGGAGCTACAGGGAGTCATCCCAATGCTAGAGGAGACATAAATGGGTGACTGGCAGAAGAGGGAAAGAAGAACATCAGATAGTGGAGAGCACCTCTGTGGTCATCCCCCTTAACAATAAGTACTCCATTTTGAGTATTTTTGTGGGGGACGAACTACCTGGGGGAAGCAACAGTGGCAGCACCTCTGGGACTGAGTCTCAGAAGGTTAGGGAACTGACGAAAATGCCAGCAGAAATATGGGACTCTATAGTCATGGGGACAGATAGTTGTTTCTATGGATGTGAAAAAGAAACACAGATAGTTTGCCTCCCAGGTGCTAGGGTCTGCAATGTTTCTGAACACATCCACAACATCTTGAAAAGGTGGGGTGAGCAGCCAGAGGTTGTGATACACATTGGTACCAACGACATAGGTAGAAAAAGGGAGGAGTTCCTGAAAAAAGAAAACAAGGAATCAGGAAGGAAGCTGTGATACAGGACATCAAGGTTAGTAATCTTGGGATTGCTGCCTGAGCCACACAACAGTGAGGATAGGAATAGAGTGAAGTGGCAGATAAATGCATGGCTGAAGAATTGGAGCAGGGGGCAGGAATTCAGTTTTCTGGATAATTGGGACCTCTTCTGGGGCAAGTGGGAATGGTACAAAAGGGATGGGTCGCACTTCAATCCGAGGGGGACCAATATTCTTGCCGGCAGGTTTACTTGAACTGTTGGGAGTGGTTTTAACTAATATAGCAGGGGGATGAGAACCAATATGATAGAGCTGAGGATAGAGGTGGACAAACACATGGTGCATTTAGAGATTGATTGGTATGAGGTTGTGGGCATCACTGACCCTTGGCTGAAAGAAAGCCCTGGTTGGGAGCTTACTATCAAAGAAAGTTCTTTGCATTGAAAGGACAGGCAGGAAGTCATAGGCAGCGGTGAGGCTTTGTTGGTAAGAGATGGAATTACATCTTTAGAAAGAGGTGATATAGGGCCATAGAATGTTGAATCTTTGTGGGTGATGTTAAAAAACTGCAAGGGTAAAAAAAAAATCACAGGATTCATATATAGACCTCCAAATAGTAGCCAAGATCGGGGGTGGGGGGGGGGGGTGCTGAGATTGCAAAGGGAGCTGGAAAAGGAGGCATGTAACAAAGGAAATGACACAATTGTAATGGAGAACTTCAATATGCAAGGGAATTGGGAAAACCAGGTTGATGTTGGATCGCAAGAGAGGGAATTTGTTGAATGCCGACGAGACAGATTTTTAGAGCAGCTTGTGTTTGAGCCTACTCGGGGAAAGGCTATCTTAGATTGGGTGTTGTGTAATAACCTAAACTTCTCAGGGAGCTGAATGTAAAAGAATACTTAGTGAACATAGTGATCACAATATGTTTGAATTCATACTGCAGTTTGAGAGGAAGAAACGTAAGTCACATGTATCTATATCACAATGGAATAAAAGGAATTACAGAGGCATGAGAGAGAAGCTTTCCCAGGTGGATTGGAGGAAGATACCGGCGGGGATGATGGCAGAGCAGAGATGGCTGAGGAAATAGTTCACAAGGCGTAGGATAGATATTCTCAAATAGTGGGGGTAGGCAACTGTGGCTAACAAAGGAAGTTAAGGACTGCATAAAAGACAAGAAAGGACATGTAAGGTAGCAAAAGTGGGTGGGAAGCTTTTAAAATCCAACAAAAGACAACAAAAATGCTATAAAAAAGCAAAAGACAAAATATGAGGGCAAACTAGCCAATAATATAAAGTAGGATATGAAACTTTTTTCAGTTATATTAAGAGTAAAATGGAGGTGAATGTTGATATTGGACCACTGGGAAATGATGCTGGTGAGGTAGTAATGGGGGACAAAGTGACAGATGAAATGAATGAGTATTTTGCGTCTGTCTTCACAGTGGAAGACACGAGTGGTGTGCCAGAGGTCCGTAAGTGTCAGGGAACAGGAGTGAGTGGCATTGCTATTACAAAGGAAAAAGTGCGAAGCAAACTCAAAGGTCTTAAGGTGGATAAGTCACATGGACCAGATGGACTACATCCCAGAGTCCCGAGAAAAGTTGTTGAAGAGATAGCAGATGTATTGGTTATGATCTTTCAAGAATCACTTGATTCTGCCATGGTCCTGGAGGACTGGAAGATTGCAAGTATTACACCACTCTTTAAGAAGGGAGGAAATTGTAGCCAGTTAGCCTGACCTCAGTGGTTGGGAAAGTGTTGGAGTCTATCATTAAGGATGAGTCTTCGGGGTACTTGGAAACTAATGATAAAATAAGTTAAAGTCTGCATGGTTTATGTAAAGGGAAATCTTGCCTGGCAAATCCGTTAAGAGTTCTTTGAGGAAGTAATAAGCAGGGTGGACAAAGGAGAGGCAGCAGATGTCATTTACTTGGATTTTCAGAAGGCATTTGATAAGGTGCCTCTCATAAGGCTGCTTAACAAGATAAAATTCTATGGTATTACAGGAAAGATACTGGCATGGATAGAGGAATGGCTGACAGGCAAGTGGCAATAAAAGTTTGGTTGCCAATGACTAGTGGTGTTCCTCAGGAGTCAGTATTGGGACCACTACTTTCCACATTATTTGTCACTGACACTGATTTAGATCATGGAATTAATGGCTTTGTGGCAAAGTTAGTGGATGCTATGAACATAGGTAGAAGAGTAGGTAGTGCTGAGGAAGCAATGCAATTGCAGCAGGACTTCAACAAATTGGAAGAATGGGCAAAAAAGTGGCAAATGGAATACAATGTTGGGAAATGTATGATAATGGTTTTTGATAAAAGGAACAATAGTGCGGACTATTATCTAAATGGGGAGAAGATTCAAACATCAGAGGTGCAGAGGGACTTAGGAGTCCTCGTGCAAAACTCCCAGAAGGTTAATTTACAGGTTGAATCTATGGTAAAGAAAGCAAATGCAATGTTGGCATTTATTTCAACAGGAATACAACATAAAAGCAAGGGGATAATGCAGAGTCTTTATAAGACACCAGTCAGGCCACACTTGGAATATTGTCAATAGTTTTGGGCCCCATATCTCAGAAAGGATGGATCGTCATTGGAGAGGGTCCAGAGAAAGTTCACAAAGATGATTCCAAGAATGAAGGGGTTAACATATGAGTAGCGTTTGGTAGCTTTGGGCTTGTACTCACTGGAGTTTAGAAAAATGCAGAGGGGATCTCATTGAAACTTACCGAATGGTGAAAGAACTAGATAGGGAGGATGTGGAGAGAATGTTTCCTATGATGGTGGTATCCAGAACTAGGGGGCACAACCTCAAAATTGAGGGGTGACATTTCAGAACAGAGATAAGGAGGAAAATGTTTTAGCCAGAGAGTAGTGAATCTGTGGAATGCTCTGCCACAGTCAGTGGGTATATTTAAGACGGAAGTTGAGCATTTCTTGATTGGTCAGGGCATCAAGGGATATGGCGAGAAGGCAGGTGAATGGAGTTGAGTGGGATCCAGGATCAGCCATGATGGACTGAATGGTCTAATTCTACTCCTCTGTCTGATGATTTTATCTCAGCATTGTGGCATGCTTCCACAGATGCGATACTGAAGTATCTTCCTTCTCAAAGATCATCACCCAGTTTTCTATTTAAGAAGGAAACTAAACATGTCTAACCAATTTTATTGACTTCAATAATGGAATAGAGGCTTTTGCAACTAACATTTCATTCCAAGAATTCTCTAAAGATTAGCCATTCCCATTCTATGTTTATTTCCTCAAACTCCCACATCGACTGTGTTCTGGGAGCATTCAACATTGAGTTGGCTGAAACCATCTCACCACTGTGAGAGATGGACACAAGAATAATGGAAGGATCTAAATTGTCCCTTATGTCACCTGGTGCCAACCACTTACCACCTACACATTGAGCAGATCCCTCTCCCTCTCCCCATCAGCCCTACACTTCTCTCTCATTGATTTGCTTATCACTGTCCTTGCTTGTCAGATTCCTGCGATAACCCTTTGTCTTCCAGCAGCTGTCTTCTCCTTCACCATTCCCTCCCTAATTCTCACTCCATTTGCCTTTGTTTAATCACAAGTAGGTCTCCTAGAACCATCTCTTCCCCTCCCATACACAGATCTATTTGCCTACCATCCTTCACCCCTCCTCGGTTTATCTATCCTCTCCAGCCACTGTCTCACCCCTCACCCCTCCTCTTTATATGGGCCATCTCCCCTTTCCACTCTCAACATCAATGCTGGCTCTGGATCCACAGATGGTGATCAATCTGATCCCCAGTGCTGGATCTGGATCCACAGATGGTGCTTGAACATAGAACATAGAATAGTACAGCACATTACAGGCCCTTCGGCCCAGAATGTTGTGCCAACCCTCAAACCCTGCCTCCCATATAACCCCCCCCATCTTAAATTCCTCCATATACCTGTCTAGTAGTCTCTTAGTGTATCTGCCTCCACCACTGACTCAGGCAGTGCATTCCATGCACCAACCACTCTCTGAGTGAAAAACCTTCCTCTAACATCCCCCTTGAACTTCCCTCCCCTTATCTTAAAGCCATGCCCTCTTGTACTGAGCAGTGGTGCCCTGGGGAAGAGGCGTTGGCTGTCCACTCTGTCTATTCCTCTTAATATCTTGTACACCTCTATCATGTCTCCTCTCATCCTCCTTCTCTCCAAAGAACTGATCCTCAGTGCTGACTCTGGATCCACAGTCAGTGATCAATCTGATCCCCAGTGCTGGATCTGGATCCACAGATGGTGATCAACCTTTTGAGTTCCTCCAGTAGCTTGTGTGCTGCTCCAGATTCCAGCACCTGCCGTCTCTAAAACCTCCATGATTATAGTTGATTTAGCCAGTTTTCTTTCAGCTGAGGGATGAGAGAGCTCTTGGGAACAGGGTGGAGGGAGGAGCTAACTCCAAAGAAAACTGTTGTGATTTGAGTGAATGGGAAGAAGCACTAAGAGTTCTTCCAAAAACTCCCACTTCAGTGCCTAATGTTTTTAAACAAGAAACAGGATGTCTTCTACTTGCCTTGGTTTAATATCAGTGCTGGGGCATAAATGACAACTCCCGTGTACAAGACCTGCAATGTTTAAAAACAAACAGTTAGATAAAGGAGATACTTGGCATGAGTACTCTCTGCAAAAGATTGACACACATACACCATGTCCATTGAAAGGAGCATTTGATCTCTGAAAGCTAAATGTATCAGCCATGGTTATTTGACATTGCGAAGCTGATAGGTTAAGGAGGGATTTCTCATCACGGCTTCAGTAATCTCCTTCATAAATCCCCAACAACCTTGCAGATATACATTCCCCTCACTGCCTTATTGTATGGACTTCAGGAAGGAAAAGTCAGAAGAACACATACCAGTCATCACTGAGAGATCAGTGATGGAAAGGGTAAGCCCCTTCAACCTCCTGGACATCAACATCTCAGAGGATCTACCATATTGATACAATCATGAAGAAGGCATGCTGGCAGTTCTACTGTGTTAGGAATTTAAGGAGATTTGGTATGACATAAGAAATAGGAGCAGGAGTAGGCCATCCAGCCCATTGGCCCATGTCACCTAATACTCCAGCAAATTTCTACAGATGTACCAAGGAGAGCATTCTGACTGGTTGAACTTTGAACTTTGCATCACAGCTGGTATGGAGGTCGCATTACACAAGAAGAAAGTGGCTGCAGAGGGTTCTCAATTCAGTCAGCTCCATCACAGACAATACACTCCCCATCCACTGAGGACATCTTCAAGATACAGTACTTCAAAAGAACAGCATCATCATTAAGTGCATGCCCTCTTCTTAATGTTAACATCAAAGAATAAGTACAGAAGCCTGAAGACACTAACTACACATTTTAAGAACAGGTTTTTCCTCTCTGCTATCAGATTTCTGTACAACACACACAAAATGTGTTGACATTGAGGCACAACTACGCAGGCATGTGGACATCAGCGAGTTAGACCAGTTGTAAGAATTTAAAAAGAAGACAGATTTACAGAGCGGGCACCAGAGGAGCAGGCAATAGAGTAGAGGGAGGAGCATTTTGGAGATAGTGATCACAATTCTATCTCCTTTACCATAGCATTGGTGAGGGATGGGAACAGACAAGTTAGGAAAGCATTTAATTGGATTAAGGGGAAATATGAAGTTATAAGGCAGGAACTTGGAAGCATAAATTGGGAACAGAAGTTCTCAGGGAAATGTACGGCAGAAATGTGGCAAACGTTCAGGGGATATTTGCGTGGCGTTCTGCATAGGTACGTTCTAATGAGACAGAGAAAGGATGGTAGAGTACAGGAATCATGATGTACAAAGGCTGTTGAAAATCTAGTCAAGAAGAAAAGAAAAACTTACCTAAAGGTTCAAAAAACTAGGCAATGATAGAAATCTAGAAAATTATCAGTAAATACAAAGTATACTGCAGATGCTGTGGTCAAATCAACAGATACAAACAAGCTGGATGAACTCAGCAGGTCGGGCAGCATCTGTTGAAATGAGCAGTCAACGTTTTGGGCCGAGACCCTTCATCAGGACTGAAGAAGGAGGGGGCAGGGGCCCCATAAAGAAGGTAGGGGGAGGGTGGAAAACCAATCAGTGGAAAGATCAAGGGGAGGGGAAGGGGAAGCAGGGCGGGGATAGGCAGGAGAGGTGAAGAAGGAATCTAAGGGGAAAGCATTATGGGTAGTAGAAGAAGGCAGAATCATGAGAGAGGTGATAGGCAGCTAGAAGAGGAGACAGAGTGAAAGTGGGATGGGGGAAGGGAGAAGGAGGGAATTACCAGAAGTTGGAGAATTTGATGTTCTTACCAAGGGGCTGGAGGGTACCTAGATGGTATATGAGGTGTTGCTCCTCCAACCTGAATTTGGCCTCATCATGGCAGTAGAGGAGGCCATGTATGGACATATCCAAAAGGGAATGTGAAGCAGAGTTGAAGTGGGTGGCAACTGGGAGATCCTGTCTGTTGTTGCGGATGGAGCAGAGGTGCTCGACGAAGCAGTCCCCCAATCTGTGTTGTGTCTCGCCGATGTAGAGGAGTCCGCACCGGGAGCACCGAATGAAATAGATTACCCCAACAAACTCACAAGTGAAGTGTTGTCTCACCTGGAAGGACTGTTTGGGGCCCTGAATGGTGGTAAGAGAGGAGGTGTAAGGACAGGTGTAGCACTTGTTGCAAGGCATTCTACAAGTATGTGAAGAGCAAAAAGATAAGATGTGAGAGAATAGGGCCAATCAAGAGTGACAGTGGAAAAGTGTATATGGAACCGGAGGAGGTAGCGGAGATACTTATTGAATACTTTGCTACGGAAGAGGACCTTGGTGATTGTAGGGATGACTTACAGTGGGCTGAAAAATTTGAGCATATAGACATTAAGAAAGAGGATGTGCTGGAGCTTTTAGAAAGCATCAAGTTGATTAAGTCACCAGGACCGGACAAGATATACCCCAGGCTACTGTGGGAGGTGAGGGAAGGGATTGCTGAGCCATTGACAATGATCTTTGCATCATCAATGGGGATGGGAGAGGTCCCGGATGATTGGAGGTTTGCAGATGTTGTTCCCTTATTCAAGAAAGAGAGTAGAGAAATTATAGACCAGTGAGCCTTACCTCAGTGGTTGGTAAGTTGATGGAAAAGATCCTGAGAGGCAGGATTTATGAACATTTGGACAGGCATAATATGATTAGGAATACTCAGCATCGTTTTGTCAAAGGCAGGTCGTGCCTTAGGAACCTGACTGAATTTTTTGAGGATGTGACTAAACACATTGATGAAGATAGAGCAGTAGATGTAGTGTATATGGATCTCAGCAAGGCATTTGATAAGGTACCCCATGCAAGGCTTATTGAAAAACTACAGAGGCATGGGTTCCAAGGGGACCTTGCTTTATGAATCTAGAATTGGCTTGCACAGAGAAGGCAAAGAGTGGATGTAAACGGGAAATATTCTTCATGAAGGTCGGTAACCACTCGTGTGCCTCAGGAATTTGTTCTGGGACCCCTTCTCTTTGTAATTTTTATAAATGACCTGAATGACGAAGTGGAGGGATGGGTTAGTAAATTTGCTGATGACAGAAAGGTTGGGGGTGTTGTGGATAGAATGGAGGGCTGTCAGAGGTTACAGTGGGACATCGACAGGATGCAAAACTGGGCTGAGTAGTAGCAGATGGAGTTCAACCAATATAAGTGTGAGCTGGTTCATTTTGGTAGGTCAAATATGATGACAAAATATAGTATTAATGGTAAGACTCTTGGCAGTGTAAAGGATTAGATGGATCTCGGGGTCAGAGTCCATAGGACACTCAATGCTGCTGCGCAGGTTAACAGTGTTGTTAAGAAGGCATACGGTGCATTGGCCTTCATCAACCATGGGATTAAGTTCAAGAACCAAGAGGTAATGTTACAGTTATATAGCACCCTGGTCAGACCCCACTTGGAGTACTGTGCTCAGTTCTGGTCACCTCACTACAAGAAGGATATGGAAACTATAGAAAGGGTGCAGAGGAGATTTACAAGGATGCTGCCTGGATTGGGGAGCATGCCTTATGAGAATAGGTTAAGTGAACTCGGCCTTTTTTCCTTGGAGCAACAGAGGATGAGAGGTGACCTGATAGAGATGTACGAGATGATGAGAGGCATTGATCATATGGATAGTCAGAGGCTTTTTCCCAGGGCTGAAATGGCTACCACAAGAGGGCACAGTTTTAAGATGCTCAGAAGTAGGTACAGAGAAGATGTCAGGGGTAAGTTTTTTACACAGAGAGTGGTGAGTGCATGGAATGGGCTGTTGGTGACAGTGGTGGAGGTAGATACAATTGGGTCTTTTAAGAGACTCCTGTATAGGTACATGGAGCTTAGGAAAATAGAGGGCTATGGGTAACCCAAGTTAATTTCTAAAGTAAGTACATATTCGGCAGAGCATTGTGCGCCTAAGGACCTATATCGTGCTGTGGGTTTTCTATGTTTCCATGTTCTATAATGCTGGTGAAATGCAGGAAGTCAGGCAGCTTCTTAGGAAAGGAATGATGTTTTAGGCTGAGACCCATAACCAGGACTTGAAAAGAAGGGGGCAGAAGCCAAAATGAAAAGTTAGGGGGAGTGAAAAGAGTACAAATTGGCAGGTGTGGCCCAGTGAGGGGGAAGGTGTGTGGGTGGGTAGGGCAGGGGAGGGTAAGAATTAGCTAGCAGGTGAAAAGTGAGACCAGGTGAGGGGGACAATAAGTGGGTGGGGGAGGGGACGAGGTACAAGCTGGCAGATGATAGGTGAAACTAGACAGAAGTGGTGGTGGGGGAGTGTAGAGGAATACAAGCTGGCAGGTGATAGGTCAGACCAAGTGAGGGGCGTGGTGATATCGCGTGTCACATGTAAGAACATGATTGGACGGAGTTCGGAGCATGTGCAAAGATGACAGAATGATCAGGAACACGGCGCTGTAAGAAATGTGCTTTGGTAGTTGCGGTAAATCAAAGTGCTAATCCTTCCAGAATATGATTCTTTATTGTCAACCCATGGTACATACAAATATAAAGAACACAACATGGTGTCAGAAGTAGGTCTGGAAGAATAATACGTTTGACTAACACGGGAGAATCGAAGATAATCGGAAAAAAAAGCGCAAATTTTTTTAGTGTTTGCTAACAGCTTTACAAGTGGAAGGGTTGAAACCTCCGAAAACATTTCAGCTGACTGGGAACGTACCCGAAAACTGGAAAAGATTTAAACAGCATTTTGAAATTTGTTTATTGGTGATCAGAGCAGATAAAATAACGGAGAAAACTAGAGCTGCCATTCTACTCCACGTGATTGGTGACGATGCAATTGAGGTATATAACCATTATACTTTTGAGAATGGAGATAGTTTGAATCTAAAAGCAATAATCAACAAGTTTGAAGCATCTTGTATACTGAAGTGCAATGTGACATATGAATGATACAAATTCTTTACATGCAAACAGAAAGCTGGTCAAACGATTGATCAATTTGTTACCGAATTGAGAAACTGAAGTAAAACATGTGAGTTTGCAGAGCTGACAGACTCTCTCATTAAAGACAGAATTGTTTGTGGCATTCTGGATAATGCTCTGAGAGAAAGACTCTTAAGAGAACCAGATGTAAATTTGGGAAAAGCTTTGATTCTCTGCAAAGCTTTGGAAACCGTAAAGTTGCAGGCTAAAGAGCTTTTTATTGAGCACTGCAGCATACATGCTGTGAATAACCAGGAGCATGTTAGAATAAATAATGAAGCAGCAACAAAACCAACAGAGAGCAACACGTCATCTGAAAGAAAAAAACTTTGTGATCGCTGTGGGCCGGAGTACTGACTTAAAAAGTGTCCAGCGTATGGAAAAAAGTGCAATCACTGCAGTAAGAGCAATCATGCTATTGCAGAAGTAGAAAGGAAATAAAACACGTAAATGCAGTGCTTGAAAATGAACGTGAGGAGTTTTATATCGACGTGCTTTGTGAAAACAAACAAAGTAAGAATGACTGAACTATTCCATTGCAAGTGAACCAAAACAATATTCTGTTTAAACTGGATACTGGAGCACAAGTAAATGTTCTTGCAGAATCTGAGTTTAATGCATTAAAGCCAAGACCAAAGTTACATCAGACAAATATAAAAGTGACTGGGTACTCAGGTGCAGACATTCCAAAAGGGCAAAAGTATCACACAAAAATAGTGTGCACATGCTTTCATTTGTGGTAGTGCCAAAAAATGTAAGTCAATATTGGGTTTATCTGCCTGTGAGAAACTGAATTTGGTGAAAAGAGTATTAGTCCTGGACAGCGACACAGAGTCAGAATAGTGATTTGATGAAAGAGCGAGACAGAACAGAATTTGATTCCAACGCGGCAAAAGTAAAAGAAGCCATAAAGAAAAATCCCAGACCTATCCCTTTGTTACCAGCATCTGACAAAGCATTGCCACCAAAACCAAACTTCCCGGTACAGTACAATATTGATCTGAAGCCAAAGAGTGACAAGAATCAGGATCCAATTGAAGAAGTGAAAGCACAAGTGAAGGAATTGAGAAGTTTTATTGAAATAATGACGTCTCAGCATAAAAAAGAGATTACACAATTAATGAATGAATTGCAATTTCTTCTCAAAGACCTCAAGAAACTGATGCAGACCAGACAAAACAAGAAAATAACAACGAAACACAAGAACTGTGTGAACCACTGAGAAGGTTTACTCGTGTTTGTAAACCTCCGGAGAGACTGATAGAGACATGTTAAATTATGCATTTGCTTTGATTAATGTTGCTAATTGTTTTTCTTTTTAAGGAAGGGAAGATGTGGTGATATCACGTGTCACGTGTAAGAATGTGATGGACGGAGTTCAGAGCATGTGCAAAAATGACAGGATGATTGAGAACATGGCGCTGTAAGAAATGTGCTTTGATAGTTGCTGTAAATAAAAGTTCTAATTTTTCCAGAATATGATTCTTTATTTTTAACACACGGTACATACAAATATAAAGAACACAACAAGAGGGAAGGTGGGTGGGAGAAGTGAGAGAGAAATTGGGGGAGGAGGAGGGAAGGAGCACAAGCTGGCAAGTGATAAATGAGACCAGGTTAGGAGGAAGGTGAGTCAGTGGAGAAGGGAATGGAGTACTAGCTGGCACATGATAGGTGAGACCAGGTGAAGGCGAAGGTGGGTGGGGGAGGTACAGGGGAAAGTGGTTGGAAGTGGGGGAGGTGCTAGGTGAGATCAGGTAAGGGGAAAAGTAGGAGGGTGGGTGGGGGAAGGGAACAAAGTACATACTGGCAGGTGATAGCTGAGACCGGATGAGGATGATGGTGGGTGGATGCTTTCTGCTACATTGACTACTGCATTGGTGCTGCTTTTTGCAGCCATGATAATATCATCTATTTCTTCAATTTAGCCTCCAACTTACACTCTGCCCTCAAATTTACTATCTCTTACATTTCTCCCACCTTTCTTGATCTCTGTCGCCATCTCTGAAGACGGAGTATACACTGGCATCTGTGCCATTTTGCCATTTCAATATTCTGTATGTGTAAATGACTTGAGAATGTAGGGGGTACAATTAGATAGTTTGTAGACAACACAAAAATTAATTTAACATCGGTAGTGAAAAAGGTTGTGTAAGGACATAGTGGGACATAGATCATTTGGAAAGTTGGGTGGAGTGGTGGCAACACACACAAGCGTCCTGCTGAAGGGTCATGGCTTGAAACATTGATTGTACTCGTTTCCCAGATGTTGCCCGGCCTGCTCAGTTCCTCCAGCATTTGTGTATGTTGCTTGGATTTCCAGCATCTGCAGATTTTCGCTTGTTTGTGATTGGAGTGGCAGCAGATGGAACTTAATCTAGGTAGATCGGGGGCTGAAAGTGGAGAGGTGAGAGAGCCAGTATAAAGACAGAGGAAATGCTGAGACAGGGGCTGGAGGTGACTGAGGACAGGTGAAGGATGGTAGACAAATGGAAAAATGTGGGGGAAGTGGATAGGTGGAGCTGGGAGATAGACTCCAGTGGGTGATACTTGGAAGTAGACAAAAATCAAGGCAAGTGGAATTTAATCCAGGAAGTTATTTAGAAGTTTAATAAAATTCTAGTTAGACCATGCTTGAAGTATTGCATTCATTCCTGGTTTCCCCATTGTAGGAAATGGGGTGCAGAAGAGGTTTGCCAGGATGCTGTCTGGATTAGAGGGTATGTGCTACAACGAGAAGTTGTACCAACTTGGATTGTTTTCTCTGGAGTAGCGGAGGTTGAAGTGAAATCTGATCGAGGTTTATAAGATTATTAGAGATGTAGAAATAGTAGACAGACAGTATCCTTCTCCCAGGGTAGAAATGACTCATACTAGAGGGCATGCATTTAGGCGAGTAAGGGTAGGTTCAAATAAAATATATGAGTCAAGATTTTACACCAAAGGTGATGGGTGCCTGGAATTTGTACCAGGTTTGTTTCCTATAGTGAGCGAGTCTTGGACCAGTGGGCACAGCCTCAGAATAGAAGGATCTCCCTTTAGAAAAGGAAATATTAAATAGGTTAGGACTGTATTCCTTAGAACATTGAAGATTGAGAGGAGATTGGATGGAAGTGTACAAAATTATGAGGGGTATAGATAGGGTAAATGAAAGCAGGCTTTTTCCATTGAAGTTGGGTGGGACTACAACCATAGGGTATTGGTTAGTGGTGAAAGGCGAAAAGTTTAAGGAAAACATGAGGGGAAACTTCACTCAGCGGGTTGTGTGAGTGTGGAATGAGCTGTTGGCACAAGTTTTGAATTTCAATGTTTAAGAGAAGATTGGGTAGGTACATGGATGAGTTTTTGGCTGAATTTCAGATGGTGATGAAAGGGCAAAATAACCAATTAGTTGAGTGGTGTCCCAGAACCATCAATGATAACCCTTTCATTCCTGGAATCATGCTTGTGAACCTCCTCTGGACTCTCCAATGCCAGCACATCTTTTCTTAGATAAGGAGCCCGAAACTGTTCACAATACTCAAGGTGAGGCCTCACCTGTGCCTTATAAAGCCATAGTATCACATCCCTGCTGTTGTATTCTAGACCTCTTGAAATGAATGTTAATATTGTATTTGCCTTCCTCACCACTGACTCACCCTGAAAGTTAACCTTTAGGGTGTTCTGCACAAGGACTCCCAAGTCCCTTTGCATCTCAGAATTTTGGGTTTTCTCCCTGTTTAGAAAATAGTCCGCACATTTATTTCCATTACAAAACCACATCACCATGCATTTTCCAATATTGTATTTCATTTGCCACTTTCTTGCCCATTTTCTTAATCTGTCTAAGACCTTCTGCAGCCTACCTGTTCCCTCAACACTACTTGTCCCTCCTCCAGTCTTCATATCATCTGCAAACTGGGCAACAAAGACATCTATTCCATAATCTAAATCATTCATACACTGCATAAAAAGAAACAATCCTACCACTGACCACTGCAGAACACCACTAGCCACTGGCAGCTAACCAGAAAAGGATCCCTTTTATTCCCACTCACTGCCTCCTACCAATCAGCCAATGCTCTAACCATGGAAGTATTTTTCCTGTAATGCCACGGGCTCTTAACTTGTAAGCAGCCTCATGTGTGGCACCTTGTCAGAGGCCTTCTGAATGTCCAAATATGCAACATCCACGACATATCCTTTATCTATCCTACTTGTAATCTCATCAAAGATTTCCAACAGGTTCATAAGGCAGGATTTTCCCTGAAGGAGATCATGCTGACTTTGTCCTATCTTGTCATGTATCACCAAGTATCCATCCCCTCAGCCTCAACTATTGACTCCAACATGTTCCCAACCACTGAAGTCAGGCTAACTGGTCTATAATTTCCTTTCTGCTGCCTTCCTCCTGTCTTAAAGGGTAGAGTGATATTTGCAATTTTCCTGTCCTCTGGCACCGTGCCAGAGTCCAATGATTTTTGAAAGACGTTTCTAATGCCTAAACAATCTTTCAGGACCCAAGGATGAAATTCATTTGATCTGGGTGACTTATGTACCTTTAGGTATTTCAGTTTTTTGTACATCTTCTCCCTTGTAATAGAAACTGAACTCACTTCTTCTCCTTCACACACTACAACATCTGGCACACTGATAGTACCCTCCACAGTGAAGACTGAGGCAAAATACTCATTTAGTTCATCTGTCATCTCCTTGTCCGCTGTTATTATTTCTCCTGCCTCATTTTCTACTGGTCCTATATCCATTCTCATTTCTCTTTTATTTTTACATACTTGAGAAAGCTTTTACTATCCACTTTGATATTGTTTGTTCTCTTGCTTTCATATATCATCTTTTCTCTTCTAATGATTCTTTTAGTTGCTCTCTGTAGGTCTTTAAAAGCTTTGCAATCCTCTATATTCCTGCTAATTTTTGCTTTGTAGTATGCCCTATCTTTTATTTTTACATTAGTTTTGACTTTCCTTGTCGGCCACGGTTGTACTATTTTGCCATTTGAGTGTTTCTTTATTTCTGGAATATATCCGTCCTGTACCTTCCTTATTTTTCCCTGAAACTCATGCCATTCCTGCTCTGCTGATATCCCTGCCAGCAGTTCTTTCCAATTTACTTAGGACAACTCCTCTCTCATACCACTGTAATTTTGTTTACTCCACTGAAATACTGTTACATCAGTCTTTACTTTCTCCCTATGAAACTTCAAGTTGAACTTAATTATGCTGTGATCACTGACTCCTAAGGGCTCTTTTACCTTAAGCTCCCTAATTGCCTCCAGTTCATTACATAACACTCAATCCAGTATAGCTGATCCCCTAGTAGGCTCAATGACAAAATGCCCTAAAAATCCATTTTGCTCTCGAGATCTATTACCTACCTGATTTTCCAATTGACCTGCATGTTAAAATTTCCCATGACTATCATAACATTACCCTTTTGACATGCCTTTTCTATTTCCTGTTGTAAACTGTGGTCTACATCCCAACTACTGTTGGGAGGCCTGTATGTAACTGCCATCAGGGTCCTTTTTCCCTTGCAGTTTCTTAACTCAACCCACAAGGATTCAACATCTTCCAATCCTATGTCAAATCTTTCTACTGATTTGATGCCATTCTTTATGAGCAGAGCCACGCCAACCGCTCTGCCTACCTTCCTATCCCTCCAATATAACATGTAACCTTGAGTATTCAGCTCCCAACTACAACCATCCTTCAGCCATGATTCAGTGATGGCCACAACATCATACCCGACAATCTGTGAAACTGCATCAAGATCGTCCACCTTATTTCTTGTACTCCATGCATTAAGATAAAAAACTTCAAGTGCTGTATTTGCTACCCTTTTTGATTTTGCATGCCTAATGCAATGATAATCATCCTGCTGACTGTAATTTTGTCCTACTATATGCCTGCCCTTCCTGACAGCCTGACTGCATGCTATCTTTGCTTTCTTACCATCTGACCTATCATGAATCCCTTCACTCCGGCTCCCAACCCCCTGCCAAATTAGATTAAACCCTCCCCAACAGCTCTAACAAACCTGCCCACGAGAATACTGATCCCCCTTGGATTCAGATGTAACTCATCCCTTTTGTACAGGTCATACCTCCCCCAGAAGACATCCCAATGATCCACAAACCTGAACACCTGCCCCCTGCACCAGCTACTCAGCCATGCATTAAGATGCCAAATCATCCTGTTTCTACCCTCACTAGCATATAGCACAGGTAGCAATTCAGAAATTATTATCCTGGAGGTCCTGTTTCTCAGCTTTCTGCCTAACTCGTAAATTCTCTCTTCAGGACCTCATTGCTTTTCCTTCCTATGTCATTGGTACCAATATGTACCAAGACATCTGGCTGCTCTCCCTCCCTCTGTAAAATGCTGTGGAAATGATCTGAGATGTCCCTGACCCTGGCACCTGGGAGACAATAGACAATAGACAGTAGGTGCAGGAGCAGGCGATTCGGCCCTTCGAGCCAGCACCGCCATTCACTGGGATCATGGCTGATCATCCACAATCAGTACCCTTTTCCTGCCTTCTCCCCATATCCCTTGACTCCGCTATCTTTAAGAGCTCTATCTAACTCTTTCTTGAAAGCATCCAGAGAACTGGCCTCCACTGCCTTCTGAGGCAGAGCATTCCACAGATCCACAACTCTGTGGGTGAAAAAGTTTTTCCTCAACTCTGTTCTATATGGCCTACCCCTTATTCTTAAACTGTGGCCTCTGGTTCTGGACTCCCCCAACATCGGGAACATGTTTCCTGCCTCTAGCGTGTCCAATACCTTAATAATCTTACATGTTTCAATCAGATCCCCTCTCATCCTTCTAAATTCCAGTGTATACAAGCCCAGTCGCTCCAATCTTTCAACAGCCCTGCCATCCCGGGAATTAACCTCATGAACCTACACTGCACTCCCTCAACAGCAAGAATGTCCTTCTTGCTATTGAGACAACATACCATCTGGGTATCCCATTCATGTGCACAGAATGTCCTGTCTTTTCCTCTGACTATTGAGTCCCCTATCACTACTGCCCCCCTCTGCTTCCGCTTTACCCTCTGCGCCACGGACCCATGCTCAGTGCCAGTGACCTGGTCTCTGTGACAGTCCCCTGGGAGATTACCCCCCACAACAGTATCCAAAACTGTATACTTATTTTTGAGAGGAATGTCCACAGGGCTGCTCTGCACTAACTGCATATTCACATTTCCATTTGTCCTGACAGTCACCCAGCTACTCGCCTCTTGCAACTTTGGGTTACTACTTCCCTGTAATTCTGATCAATTATATCCTCACTCTCCAAAACAAGCTGAAGGTCATCCAGCTGTTGCTCCAAATCCCTAACATAGTCTTCAAGGAGCTGCAACTGGATGCACTTCATGCAGATGTAGTTCCCTGGGAGACTCTGGGTCTCCCAGGATTCCAACATCGGCATAAAGAACACACAACAGTCATTTACTACACTAAGTACAGCAAGGGAGAGGAAGAAAGGAAACCTTAACAGAAACTTACCCAGAGCCAAAGCCTCTTCCGAGCCGAAACTTCCTTTGAGCCAAAACCTGACAGTTCTGCTCTGACCATTAACTTACTCTCAACAATGGCCCTCCTGCTTGTCCCTTCTGTACATTTATTTCATTTGCTGTGCTCTGCTCCCACTGCCAATTGGGCCTCAGGAATCGCCGAACACCAGTGAATCTTTCCTTTTGAACAATTACTTTACTTTACTTTTATTGTCTCCAAACAATTGATACTAGAGCGTACAATCATCGCAGCGATATTTGATTCTGCGCTTCACGCTCCCTGAAGAACAAATCAAAGTAAATATAATAAGAATTTAAATTATAAATCATAATTAGAAAATAGAAAAGGGAAAGTAAGGTAGTGCAAGTCAGGTCTGGATATTTGGAAGGTACGGCCCAGATCCGGGTCAGGTTCCGTTCAGCAATTGTTGCCAGCCTGCGAGAAACCTCGTCACCCTGCTCTGCTCCTGGCACAGATTAGGATCCAAGATATCTTCAAGGGTGATGCTTTAAGAAGGCGGTGTCCATCATTAAAGACACCTATAACCCAAAGACACCTATCACCTTCCCGATATTAGCATCAGGAAGGAGGTACAGAAGCCTGAAGGCACACACTCAGCGATTCAGTAACAGTTTCTTCACCTCTGCCATCCAATTCCTAAATAGAATCGTAATCAGAATCAGGTTTATTATCAACGGCATGTGTCATGAAATTTGTTAACTTAGCAGCAGCAGTTCAATACAATACATAATATGGAAGAAAAAATCAATCAATCAATTACAGTATACATATATTGAATAGATTTTAAATTGAGCAAAAAACAGAAATAATATATATTTAATAAGTGAGGTAGTGTTCAAGGGTTCAATGTCCATTTAGGAATCAGATGGCAGAGGGCAAGAAGCTGTTCCTGAATCGCTGAGTGTGAACCCATGAACAAAACCTCACACTGATGAAGGTAGAGCAGTGTATGTAGTGCATATGGATTTCAGTAAGGGCATTTTATAAGGTTCCCCATGCGAGTCTCATTCAGAAAGTAAAGAGGCATGGGATCCAAGGGGACATTGCTTTGTGGATCCAGAACTGGCTTGCCCACAGAAGGCAAAGGGTGGTTGTAGATGGTTCATATTCTGCATGGAGGTTAGTGACCAGTAGTCTTATGAAGGGATCAGTTCTGGGACCCCTCCTCTTTGTGATTTTTATAAATAACCTGGATGAGGAAGTGGAGGGATGGGTTAGTAAGTTTGCTGATGACAGAAAAGTTGGGAGTGTTGTGGATAGTCTGGAGGGTTGTCAGATTACAGCGGGAAATTGATAGGATGCAGAACTGGGCTGAGAAGTGGCAGATGGACTTCAATCAAGTGTGAGGTGATTCATTTTGGTAAGTCAAACTTAAAGGCAGAATATAGTATTAAAGTTAAGACTCCTGGCAGTATGAAGGATCAGAGGGATTTTGGCATCAGTGTCCATGGAACACTGAAAGCTGCAGCGCAGGTTAACAGTGTTGTTAAGAAGGCTTAAGGTGTGTTGGCCCATCAGCTGTGGGATTGAGTTCAAGAGCTGCGAGGTAATGTTACAGCTATATAAGACCTTAGTCAGACCCCACTGGAGTACTGTGTTCATTTCTGGTCACTTCACTACAGGAAGGATGTGGATACTATAGAAACAGAGCAGAGGAGATTTATAAGGATGTTGCCTGGATTTGAGAATATGCCTTATGAGAATAGGTTCAGTGAACATGGCCTTTTCTCCTTGGAGCGACGGAGAATGAGAGACGACTGGGAGAGGTATATAAGATGATGAGAGGCATTGATTGTGTGGATAGTCATAGGGTTTTTCCCAGGGCTGAAATGGCTAACACGAGAGGGCACAGTTTTAAGGTGCTTGGAGGTTAGTACAGACGGGATGTCGGGGGTAAGTTTTTCACACAGAGAGTGGTGGGTACGTAGAATGCACTGCCAGCAACAGTGAAGGAGGCGGATAAATAGGGTCTTTTAAGAGACGCTAAGATAGGTATATGGAGCTTAGAAAAATAGAGGGCTATGCAAGTAGGGTAATTCTAGGCAGTTTCTAGAGTAGGTTACGTGGTTGCCACAACATTGTGGGCCGAAGGGCCTGTAATGTTCTCACTATTTTTTTATTTCTGTTATTTTGCACTACTTATTTAAACCTAACTATTTAATAGACTTACATAGACTTAAAATAATTCAGTTTTATTCTCTATATTTATTTATCATGTATTTCATTGTACTGCTGCCATAAAGTTAACAAATTTCACAACAAATGCCAGTGATATTAAATCTGCTTCTGATTCTAGATGGTAGGGGTATGGAGGGCTGTGGTCCCGGTGCAGGTCGATGGGAGTAAGCAGTTTAAATGGTTTTGGCATGGACTAGATGGGCCAAAGGGCCTGTTTCTGTGCTGTACTTCTTTATGAACCTAGAACAACGATGAGGAGGAATTTCTTTAGCCAGAAGGTGGAGAATCTGTGGAATTCTTTGTCACAGATAACTGTGGAGGCTAAGTCACTGGGTATATTTAAAGCAGGGGTTGATAAGTTCTTGATTAGTAAAGTCATCAAAGGTTATGAGGAGAAGGCAGGAGAATGGGTTGGTGGGGAAAATAAATTGGTTATGATGGAATAGCGGAGCAGACTTGATGGGCTGAATGGCCTTATTCTGCTCCTGTGTATTATGGTCTTATGGGTAGTGGTGGAGGCAGGTACAATAGAGCTGTTCAAAAGATATTTTGGGAAGTTAAATTCTGCTGGGACTCAAAGATTAAATGGGAGTGAGCATGGCAGTGTTGCTATATGGAGGCCTTGGGGTGCAAGTTCAGAGCTTACTGAAAGAGACAAAACTGGGAGACAGTAGTGAGAAAGGCATCAGGCATGCTTGTCTTCAATCACTGAGCTATTGACCATAGTGCTGGGATTTTGTGTAGCGGTTGTACAAAACATTATTTAAATCGCAGCAAGAGGTGGAGAGGGAAGAGGGAAAAGCTCAGAGAGAAGCTGTTTTTTTTAAACTGATAGCAGCAAAGAGGCTAGACTGTGCAGGCGAGTGACATAGCGTGCCAAAGGTTTAAAAAGAAAGGCCACCATATACAGCGGCCATCGTCGTAGCAGTCATTGTTGGAGTGGACTGAGGCAGAGTAGGACAGCTTTGGCTCAATTAGGCTTCAGCAAGAACAGCCAGAGGGGAGGTTTGAACTGGGCACAATTGCATGAAAGTCGGCCCGTGAGGCAGCGGGAGAATTTAAATAGCAAGCAGAGGCTGAGTACATGCTTCACTCCAGGTGAGGTAAGGCCGGGTAAGCTCCTTTAATTAATTTAATTAGATTAGGAGTAGGTAATGGAGGCAGCAGTTAGGGCAGTTGAGTGCTCTGTTTGCAGTATGTGGGAAGTCAGGGCGGACACTGTTGTCCCTGATGACTACACCTGCAAAAGGTGCATCCAGCTGCAGCTCCTGACAAACCGTGTCAGGGAACTGGAGCTGGAGCTGGATGAACTTCGGATCATTCGGGAGGCAGAGGCAGAAATAGACAGGAGTTTCAGGGAGATAGTCACCCCTAGGAGTCAGGAGACAGGTAGTTGGGTGACTGTCAGGAGAGGGAAGGGGAATAGACAAGAAGAGCAGAGCACCCCTGTGGCCATTCCCATCAACAATAAGTATACCGTTTTGGATACTGTTGGTGGGGACGACCTACCAGGGACAAGTTGCAGTGGTTGTGTCTCTGGCACCGAGACTGGACCCTCAGCTCAGAAGGGAAGGAGTAAAAAGAGGAGATTCAATAGTTAGGGGGGCAGATAGGAGGTTCTGTGGAAGAGATCGAGAATCCCGGATGGTCTGTTGCCTCCCTGGTGCCAGGGTCTGCGATATCTTAGATCGAGTTCTCAGTATTCTCAAGAGGGAGGGTGAGCAGCCAGATGCCGTGGGCCATGTAGGGACCAATGACGTAGGTAGGAAGAGTGAGGAGGTCCTAAAAGGTGAATCTAGGGAGCTAGGCGCCAAGTTAAAGGACAGGACCTCCAGGATAGCAATCTCAGGACTGCTACCAGTGCCACATGCAGGTGGGTTTAGAAATAGTAAGACAGTGCAGATCAACACGTGGCTGAAGACATGGTACAGGAGGGAGGGCTTCAGATTTATAGATAATTGGGCAGTTTTCGAGGGGAGGTGGGACCTGTTCCGGCGGGACGGTTTACATTTGAACTGGAGGGGGACAACTATTCTTGCAGGTAGGTTTGCTAGAGAGGCTCCAGTGGATTTAAACTAGGTACGGGGGGGGGGGGAGGGGAACCAGAGTGTAGGAACAGATGTATGGGAGAAGGAAGAAAAAGAAGACAATAAAGTTATTTGTACTGTTAGAGATAAACAGAGAAGAAGAGGTGGATAATTTCTTAAATGCATTTATTTTAATGCTAGGAGCATTGTAAGAAAGGTGGATGAGCTTAGAGCATGGATTGATACCTGGAAATATGATGTTGTAGCTATTAGTGAAACATGGTTGCAGGAGGGGTGTGATTAGCAATTAAATATTCCTGGATTTCGTTGCTTCAGGTGTGATATAATCGGAGGGACAAGAGGGGGAGGTGTTGTGTTGCTTGTCAGAGAAAATATTACAGCAATGCTCTGGCAGGATAGATTAGGTGGCTCGTCTAGGGAGATTATTTGGGTAGAATTGAGGAATGGGAAAGGTGTAGTAACACTTATAGGGGTATATTATAGACCACCTAATGGAGAGCAAGAATTGGAGGAGCAAATTTGTTCGGAGATAGCAGATATTTGTAGTAAGCACAGGGATGTGATTGTGGGAGATTTTAATTTTCCACACATAGACTGGGAAGACCATACTATAAAAGGGATGGATGGTTTGGAGTTTGTAAAATGTGTGCAGGATAGTTTTTTGCAGCAATACGTAGAGGTACCAACTAGAGAAGGGGCAGTGTTGGATCTTCTGTTAGGGAATGAAATAGGTCAGGTGATGGGGGTATGTGTTGGGGAGCACTTCGGGTCCGGTGAACACAATGTCATTAGTTTCAATATAATTATGGAGAAGGATAGGACTGGACCCAGGATTGAGATTTTTGATTGGAGAAAGGCTAACTTTGAGGAGATGTGAAAGGATTTAGAAGGAGTGGATTGGGACAATTTGTTTTATGGGAAGGATGTAATAGAGAAATGGGGTTCAACTAAAGGTGAAATTTTGAGGGTACAGAATCTTTGTGTTCCTGTTAGCTTGAAAGGAAAGGTTAAAGGTTTGAGAGAGCCAAGGTTTTCAAGGGATATTGGAAACTTGGTTAGGAAAAAGAGAGATATCTACAATAAATATAGGCAGCATGGAGTAAATGAGGTGGTCGAGGAATATAAAGAATGTAAGAAGAATCTTAAGAAAGAAATTAGAAAAGCTAAAAGAAGATATGAGGTTGCTTTGGCAATTAAGGTGAAAATAAATCCGAAGGGTTTGTACAGTTATATTAATAGCAGAAGGATAGTGAGGGATAAAATTGGTCCCTTAGAGAATCAGAGTGGACAGCTATGTGTGAAGCCGAAGCAGATGGGGGAGATTTTGAACAATTTCTTTTCTTTGGTATTCACTAAGGAGAAGGATATTGAATTGTGTAAGGTAAGGGAAACAAGTAGGGAAGTTATGGAAACTATGACGATTAAAGAAGAGGAAGTACTGGCACTTTTAAGGAATATAAAAGTGGATAAATCTCTGTGTCCTGACAGGATATTCCCTAGGACCTTGAGGGAGATTAGTATAGAAATAGCAGGGGCTCTGACAGAAATATTTCAAATGTCATTAGAAACGGGGATGGTGCGGGAGGATTGGCATATTGCTCATGTGGTTCCATTGTTTAAAAAGGGTTCTAAGAGTAAACCTAGCAATTATAGGCTTTCAGTTTGACGTCAGTGGTGGGTAAATTAATGGAAAGTATTCTTAGAGATGGTATATATAATTATCTGGATAGACATCTGATTAGGAACAGTTAACATGGATTTTTGCATGGAAGGTCATGTTTGACAAATCTTATTGAATTTTTTGAAGAGGTTACAAGGAAAGTTGACTAGGGTAAAGCAGTGGAGGTTGTCTATATGGACTTCAGTAAGGCCTTTGACAAGGTTCCACACGAAAGGTTAGTTAGGAAGGTTCAATCGTTAGGTATTAATATTGAAGTAGTAAAATGGATTCAACAGTGGCTGGATGGGAGATGCCAGAGAGTAGTGGTGGATAACTGTTTGTCAGGTTGGAGGCTGGTGACTAGTGGTGTGCCTCAGGGATCTGTACTGGGTCCAATGTTGTTTGTCATATACATTAATGATCTGGATGATGGGGTGGTAAATTGGATTAGTAAGTATGCAGATGATACTAAGGTAGGTGGCGTTGTGGATAATGAAGTAGGTTATCAAAGTTTGCAGAGAGATTTAGGCCAGTTAGAAGAGTGGGCTGAACGATGGCAGATAGAGTTTAATGCTGATAAGTGTGAGGTGCTACATTTTGGTAGGACTAATCAAAATAGGATATACATGGTAAATGGTAGGGCAGTAGAACAGAGTGATCTAGAAATAATGGTGCATAGTTCCCTGAAGGTGGAATCTCATGTGGATAGGGTGGTGAAGAAAGCTTTTGGTATGTTGGCCTTTATAAATCAGAGCATTGAGTATAGGAGTTGGGATGTAATGTTAAAATTCTACAAGGCATTGGTAAGGCCGAATTTGGAGTATTGTGTACAGTTCTGGTCACCGAATTATAGGAAAGATGTCAACAAAATAGAGAGAGTACAGAGAAGATTTACTGGAATGTTACCTGGGTTTCAGCACCTAAGTTACAGGGAAAGGTTGAACAGGTTAGGTCTTTATTCTTTGGAGCGTAGAAAGTTGAGGGGGAACTTAATAGAGGTATTTAAAATTATGAGGGGGATAGATAGAGTTGACGTGGATAGGCTTTTTCCATTGAGAGTAG
Source organism: Hemitrygon akajei (assembly GCF_048418815.1). NCBI lineage: Eukaryota > Metazoa > Chordata > Chondrichthyes > Myliobatiformes > Dasyatidae > Hemitrygon > Hemitrygon akajei. Next base: position 642,472 of record NC_133139.1, on the reverse strand, counting down.
GGGAGATTCAAACAAGAAGACATGAGTTGAGAGTTAGGGGGCAAAAGTTTAAGGGTAACACCAGGGGGAATTTCTTTACTCAGAGAGTGGTAGCTGTGTGGAAGGAGCTTCCAGTAGAAGTGGTAGAGGCAGGTTCGGTATTGTCATTTAAAGTAAAATTGGATAGGCATATGGACAGGAAAGGAATGGAGGGTTATGGGCTGAGTGCAGGTCGGTGGGACTAGGTGAGAGTCAGCATTTGGCTCGGACTAGAAGGGCCGAGATGGCCTGTTTCCGTGCTGTAATTGTTATATGGTTATTAGGCAGTTTCCTCAGCAATCTTGTTTCTCTAGGGTAGAAACTGTTGGGAAGGTTATTGGCTGGTTAACAGCAAGGTGCCTTCCAGTGGCAGGGCTTTTTGTGACTTCACTTTTAACTTTACAAGCTTTAGAAGTGCAATCAAAAATGTTATTTGTTCTTCCTTCTAAATAGAAAGACTAACTTGCATTTGACAGCACTTCTCAAATCTTCCAGAACTGTCTCAGAGTGCATCCTGGAAAAGTATTGAATGGAAAGCGACCATGTAGGCATTGTGTCATTCACTTGCAACCTTCCCTATAACTCTGCACAGGTAAGTTTTATTAGGCCCCCAGTGTGTTTGTTCGTGGATAGTTACTCTACTCAATGGCAATGCTGATGAGACCAACTAGAGGTGACCATTGTTGCTACCTTAACACTTCCATCTTCTCCTTTATTCCTGAAGCAGTGGATTACAGCTCATTGTTTGTCTGATTAGACTTTGTATTAAAGCCACCCAAAATGCTGGAGGAACTTAGCAGACCAGCAGTATCTGTGGAAAAGAGTAAACAGTTGACGTTTCAGGCCAAGGCCCTTCATCATGGTCTCTGTTTTAAAGAAAGCTAAATTGTAATCATTACTGTAGCAACCAGGAACTGTGAAGCCCCACACAATCGGAGGCCCTTGCCGAATTGTAATCCTTACCGTAGCAACCAGGAACTGTGAAGCCCCACACAATCGGAGGCCCTTGCCGAATTGTAATCCTTACCGTAGCAACCAGGAACTGTGAAGTCCCGCACAATCGGAGGCCCTTGCCGAATTGTAATCCTTACCGTAGCAACCAGGAACTGTGAAGTCCCGCACAATCGGAGGCCTTTGCTGAATCGCAGCTCCAGATACTGTAAAAGAGGGGGTTTGGGGGGGCAGGATTGAGAAAGTATTCAAAACAGCCTCAGAAACACAAAATGATACTTTCATTGTCCTACAATGTGCCTGCCTGAAGTGGTGGTTGATCAATGCAACAGTTGGCTTTAAGTTGTCATAGAATGTGAGCTTTGCAGATAAGACCAGTGTTTACCAGCTGCCCTTGGTCAGTCAAAGATATTGTAAATGTGAAAGAATGGGATGATTCTCACTAAAAAGTGCACAATGTTCAATTCTGCTTATATCTCCTTGGAGATGAAAGCTGACATACCAACATGCAGCAAGACTGAGACAGCACTGGGCATAGGCTGATAAATGGCAGGTAACAACCATGCCACCAAAGTTCAAGGCAGTGACCATCTGCAGCAAGAGTTTCTGACCACCAACGCCTGACATTCAGCCATGCTACTGAGACTTGGAGCAACTCAACCGAGCAGACACATAAATATCACATGTATGTCAGAACTTAGCTATCCTGTGGTGAGTGAACCATCAGGATAACAGTATGGCACTGATTGGACCGGCTGAAGGGTCTGATTCTCTGCTATAGTGCTCGATAACTTTATTTCTGTATCACCTGACACACAAAAGCTTTCCTAGTACCTGCAAAGCACAAGTCAGTGGCAATTTGGGCTGATGGGCCGACACGGTGCTGTACTGTACAGTGTTCTGTAATGACAAGTAATTGATTCTGGGCCGAATCTTGCAGTATATCACAAGTACATAGCATCAGATACACAATATTCATAAGAAAAAAAGTAAAATTATACAAGAAAGCACATGAAGCTTCCTGACTATGGACTCTATCCATACTTCTCACTGCCTCAGTAAAACAGCCAGCATAATCAAAGTTCCCACCCATCCTAGACATTCTCTTGTCTCTCTCCTCCCACTGGGCATAAAGCACATACCACCAGGCTCACGAATCATTCCTATCCTGCTGTTATCAGACTCTTGAATGGATCCTTTGTATAATACCATGGATTCTTGACTTCGCAATCAATCCTCATTATAACCTTGCACCTTATTGTTGACCTGAACTGCACTTTTCTGTAGCTTTTACATTTTATTCTGCATTGTTATTGTTTTACCTTATCTAGGTCAATAATCTGATCTGTGCGAACAGAGTGCAAGACTGTTCACTGTATCTTTGTACATGTGATATAGTTGGGATCACAGAGACATGGCTCCAGGGTGACCAAGCATAGGAGCTCAACATCCAGGGATATTCAATATTCAGGAGGGATAGACAGGAAAGAAAAGGAGGTGGGGTAGCGTTGCTGGTTAGAGAGGAGATTAACGCAATAGAAAGGAAGGACATTAGCCTGGAGGATGTGGAATTGATATGGGTAGAGCTGCATAACACTAAGGGGCAGAAAACACTGGTGGGAGTTGTGTACAGGCCACCTAACAGTAGTAGTGAGGTTGGGGATGGCATTAAACAGGAAATTAGAAATACGTGCAATAAAGGAACAGCAGTTATAATGGGTGACTTCAACCTACATATAGATTGGGTGAACCAAATTGGTAAAGGTGCTGAGGAAGAGGATTTCTCGGAATGTATGCAGGATGGTTTTCTGAACCAACATGTCGAGGAACCAACTAGAGAGCAGGCCATTCTAGACTGGGTATTGAGCAATGAGGAAGGGTTAGTTAGCAATCTTGTCATGCGAGGCCCCTTGGGTAAGAGTGAACATAATATGGTGGAATTCTTCATTAAGATGGAGAGTGACATAGTTAATTCAGAAACAAAGATTCTGAACTTAAAGAAGGGTAACTCTTAAGGTATGAGACGTGAATTAGCTAAGATAGACTGGCAAATGATACTTAAAGGGTTGACAATGGATATGCAATGGCAAGCATTTAAAGATCGCATGGATGAACTACAACAATTATTCATCCCAGTTTGGCAAAAGAATAAACCAGGGAAGGTAGTGCACCCGTGGCTGACAAGGGAAATCAATTCCAAAGAACAAACATACAAATTAGCCAGAAAAAGCGGCATACCTGAGGACTGGGAGAAATTCAGAGTCCAGCAGAGGAGGACAAAGGGCTTGATTAGGAAAGGAAAAGATTATCAGAAAAAGCTGGCAGGGATCATAAAAACTGACTGTAAAAGCTTTTATAGATATGTGAAAAGAAAAAGATTGGTTAAGACAAATGTAGGTCCCTTACAGTCAGAACCAGGTGATTTGATCATGGGGAACAAGGACATGGCAGACCAATTGAATAACTAATTTGGTTCTGTCTTCATTAAGGAGGACATAAATAATCTTCCAGAAATAGTAAGGGACCAAGGGTCTAGTGAGATGGAGGAACTGAGGGAAATACATGTTAGTAGGGAAGTGGTGTTAGGTAAATTGAAGGGATTAAAGGCAGATAAATCCCCAGGGCCAGATGGTCTGCATCCCAGAGTGCTTAAAGAAGTAGACCAAGAAATAGTGGATGCACTAGTGATAATTTTTCAAAACTCCTTAGATTCTGGATTAGTTCCTGAGGATTGGAGGGTGGCTAATGTAACCCCACTTTTTAAAAAAGGACGGAGAGAAAAACTGGGGAATTATAGACCGGTTAGCCTGACATCAGTGGTGGGGAAAATGCTAGAGTTAGTTATCAAAGATGCGATAACAGCACATTTGGAAAGCAGTGAAATCATCGGACAAAGTTAGCATGGATTTGTGAAAGGAAAATCACGTCTGATGAATCTTATAGAATTTTTTGAGGATGTAACTAGTAGAGTGGATAGGGGAGAACCAGTGGATGTGGTATATTTGGATTTTCAAAAGGCTGTTGACAAGGTCCCACACAGGAGATTAGTGTGCAAATTTAAAGCACACCGTATTGTGGGTATGGTATTGATGTGGATAGAGAATTGGTTGGCAGACAGGAAGCAAAGAGTGGGAATAAATGGGACCTTTTCAGAATGGCAGGCAGTGACTAGTGGGGTACCACAAGGCTCAGTGCTGGGACCCCAGTTGTTTACAATATATATTAATGATTTAGATGAGGGAATTAAATACAGCATCTCCAAATTTGCGGATGACATGAAGCTGGGCAGCGGTGTTAGCTGTGAGGAGGATGCTAAGAGGATGCAGGGTGACTTGGATAGGTTAGGTGATTGGGCAAATTCATGGCAGATGCAATTTAATGTGGATAAATGTGAGGTTATCCACTTTGGTGGCAAGGACAGGAAAACAGATTATTATCTGAATGGTGGCCGATTAGGAAAAGGGGAGGTGCAACGAGACCTGGGTGTCATTGCACACCAGTCATTGAAAGTGGGCATGCAGGTACAGCAGGCGGTGAAAAAGGCGAATGATACGTTGGCATTCATAGCAAGAGGATTCGAGTACAAGAGCAGGGAGGTTCTACTGCAGTTATAACATATACAACATATAACAATCACAGCACGGAAACAGGCCATCTCGGCCCTCCTAGTCCATGCCGAACTCTTAATCTCACCTAGTCCAACCTACCCGCACTCAGCCCATAACCCTCCACTCCTTTCCTGTCCATATACCTATCCAATTTTACCTTAAATGACACAACTGAACTGGCCTCTACTACTTCTACAGGAAGCTCATTCCACACAGCTATCACTCTCTGAGTAAAGAAATACCCCCTCGTGTTTCCCTTAAACTTTTGCCCCCTAACTCTCAAATCATGTCCTCTCGTTTGGATATACAATAAGAGATTATTGTATATTATTGTATATTAATATAACAGTAAGAGATTTGAAAGTAGGAGGGGGAGGAAATCTCTTCGTATCTTTCCTTTCAGTTAGTCCTGATGAAGGGTCTCGGCCAGAAACGTTGACAGTCCTTCTCCTACAGATGCTGCCTGGCCTGCTGTGTTCCACCAGCATTTTGTCTCTGTTGCTGGAGTATCGTGTGCAGTTTTGGTCCCCTAATCTGAGGAAAGACATTTTTTCCATAGAGGGAGTACAAAGGAGGTTCACCAGATTGATTCCTGGGATGGCAGGACTTTCATATGAAGAAAGACTGGATCGACTAGGCTTATACTTGCAGAAATTTAGAAGATTGAGGGGGGATCTTATTGAAACGTATAAAATTCTAAAGGGATTGGACAGGCTAGATACAGGAAGATTGTTCCCGATGTTGGGGAAGTCCAGAACGAGGAGTCACAGTTTAAGGATAAAGGGGAAGCGTTTTAGGACCGACATGAGGAAAAACTTCTTCACACAGAGACTGGTGAATCTGGGGAATTCTCTGCCACGTAAAACAGTTGAGGCCAGTTCGTTGGCTATATTTAAGAGGGAGTTAGATATGGCCCTTGTGGCTAAAGGGATCAGGGGGTATGAAGAGAAAGCAGATACAGGGTTCTGAGTTAGATGATCAGCCATGATCATACTGAATGGCGGTGCAGGCTCGAAGGGCCGAATAGCCTACTCCTGCACCTATTTTCCATGTTTCTATGTGACAATAATAAATTAATTCCAATATCTTTACCAATAATTAGAATGAAAAAGTTCCAATGTAGTGCAGTGGTGTAAGTAAATCATGTCTTACAAATGTTGTAGTGTGACCAGAACTGTACATACATCTTAAAAGGTTGGCAAACGTGCCAAAGGCCTTTCTAATGGCTTGCTACACTTACCTTCAGTGACTGGTGAACCAGTTCACAGTTCCATTTAAAGATCAATATTTCTCAGTCTATTTCCATTTAAATAAAACTTGGTCAATGTGGATACTTCATGTATATTCACCTTTTCGTGCATCCATCCGGTTGCCTTGAAGAACACACTCGTCCCTGAGCTGGAGGAACTCCACTGGGTCAAGCAGCCCATTGCCTTCTCTTCACACCTCACAGTCTTGCCCAACTTCACATCTTTCACAGACATTTACATGCTTTCTTCAGTCATAAAATTGATCTGTGGCTATGCACCGACTCTGTGAGACAATGATAGTCATCTTTTCCCACCCCAAGAAGGCCTGTCTCTTCCTATTCTGCTTCCAGTCTGTCAATCAATTATCAGTCTCAGCCAATCCATCACCTCAGTTCTCTCTGCTCCACTGTGATACACCAGCACTTTGTTCAGTCTTTACCTAGGGTCATGTGGAATTAGATAGAGCATATTCTACCTGGAGGTCAGTGACTAATGGTGTTCCACAGAGGTATGTTCTGGAAACCTGCTCACTTGTAAGTGTAATGAGTGATTCAGATGAGGAAGTGGAAGGTGTGTTAGTAATTTTGCAGGTGACATGAAGGTTGCTGGTGCTGTGCAAGAGTGTAAATGTTTGTTGTACAGTGGGTTACAGTGGGATATAGACAGGATGCAGAGTTGGGTGGAGAAGTGTCAGATGGAGTTTAATTGGAAAAGTGTGAAGTTATTCACTTTAGTAGGTCGAACCTGAAGGCAGAGTACAAGGTTAATGGGAGGATTCTTAGCATTGTGAAGAAACAGAGAGATGCTGGGATCCAGGTCTATAGATCCCTCAAATTTGCCATGCAAGTTGATAGGGTGGTTCCAACGGTGGATGGTGCGTTGGCCTTCATTAGTCAGAAAATTGAGTTTAAAAATCATGAGGTAATGTTGCAGTTCTATGAAACTCTGATTAGAACACACTTAGAGTATTGTGTTCAGTTCTGGTCCCTTTATTATTGGAAGGATGTGGAGGCTTTAGAGAGGGTGCAGAGGAGATTTGCCAGGATGTTGCCTGGATTAGGGAAAATGTGATGAAGAAAAGTTGTGCATGTTAGGGGTCCTCTCTTCGTAGTGACAAAGAATAAGAGATGACTTGATAGAAATTATAAAACGATGAGAAGCATAGAAAGAGTGGACAGCCAGAGCACTTTTCCCAAGGCAGCAATGAGCAGACGTCCATTTAAGATAAGTGGAGGAAAGTTTAGGGGGAATATCAAGGGAAGGTGAGTGTTAAGTACCTGGAATGCACAACTTGGTGTGGTGGTAGAGTGTGATACTTTAGGGACGTTAAGTCAGCCACATGGATGTAGGGAAACTGGAGGGTTGTGGGCTGTGTAAGAGGGAGGGATTATTTTGACTATGGAGTAGATCAACACAACATTGTAGGCTGAAGGGCCTGTACGTGTGCTGTTCTATGTTCTATGAAGAGAAAAATGTTGTTTACATTGACTGGTTAAAATGTGGAAATTTGCCATCCTTAACATAATTAAATCATTGTTTAAAAATTGAGAACAATGAAGGGTGTTGGGAGCAGGTGTAGGAAGTAGGAGTCAGATATGCACACCTATATTTTGGCAAGGCAGAAGGTTTAAGTAATCCACCCCTTCAGAGTGACAAAACTCAGCAGGCAAGGATAGATGAGGGTAATAGTTCAGTTAATGATGTTTGCCCCACAACAGATTCCTGTCTCTGAAGGTATTTTCTCCATAAAAAGCAACTTCCCTCTGAGTAAGCCAGTCATCAATTTGGATCTTGTACAAGAGATTTGACTACAAAATCTTGGCAGGTACACAACGGTCTGACTGGGGGACACAACAATGTTCTCAGTTGGTTATAAAACACCCAGTATTATTGTTCAAAAGAGAACAAACAAATATCCTAATGACCTTTACCTCAGCCGTATTTGATTGTAAGCTCATTAGTTCAATAGTGAATAGATTAAATTATTTTGTAGGCAGTGTGCTGTGACTGTGAAAGGTGCTGTGTTGCCCAAGTTCATTTTATCAGGTATGACAATGGTTTGTTAAGGTGACATTTTAGGAGGGAATTTACGAGATACGGTTGCTGATTCCTTGATGGCTTACCTCATAGGTACTGGTTAATCCCAAGCGATAGAAGATAGGCAGGAAGAGGTAGGCAGTGAGCACTGCATTCAGTGTTTGGCCCAGGCACATCTGCACAAACTTGATTCCATAGTTGTATGCCTCTACAGGAACTCCAAGCACTTGAACAGCTGACATGAAGCTGGCCGCAAGAGACAGTCCCACAGGCAGGGCTGACAGCTGCCTACCTCCTGTGAAAAACTCATCCACATTTGTTCTCCCACCGTGACGAACCGCATAATATATCCCGATCCCAACAGAAGTCAGGAACATCCCAGCAAAGAGGATGTAATCCCAGAAGGAGAAGGTTATTCTTGTTGATTCAGTTGTGGCTGCAGACATGACCTTCCGTGTGAGAGCCTCACATTAACAGTACAGGAAATCAATTGGCAATTAGCTCAGACAATGTAACCAAATTATTCACGAAAAGGAAGATTATTCAAAATAAATAGCTGGACAGAACTCAAAACGTTGGAAGAGAACTATCAATATTCCTAGAGAATGAAATCTTCAATAAGCTTGAAGTTATTTCTAGCTTGCTTAACTTCCTGACTTAACAAAGAGCAACTGAGTCCAAGCTGTCAGGATAACTTCTATTTTAAGTATGGCATAGTCTTTACAGTGCATTCATTTCTTTGTCAGAGTTAGAGTGTTCCTTGTGAATTATGAGCATTTTAGTAATACGAAGGGGGCGTGCTTGTTATACCTAATGCTGGGCTGTCACTTCTCCACATCAATCTACACATACAGTACTTTGTAACTTTTTAACCCTTTAGAAGGTCCAGAAAGACTGTTTACTTGTTTCTCCACAGAATCCTAAATTAAGACAAATTTAAGATCTGTTCTCAGCCCAGTAATCTCTATAAGACCATAAGACATAGGAGCAGAATTAGGCCATTTGGCCCAGCGAGACTTCTCCACAATTCAATCATGGCTGATCCTTTCTCCCCCTCCTCAGCCCCACTGCCCGACCTTCTCCCCATAACCTTTGATGCTGTGGTCAATCAAGAACCTATCAATCTCCACCTTAAATATACCCAACAACCAGTCCTCCACAGCTGCCTCTGGTAACAAATTTCACAAATGCACCACCATCAGGCAAAAGAAATTTCTCTGCATTTCTGTTTTAAATGGATGTCCCTCTATCTTGAGGCTGTGCCCTCTTGTCCTAGATTCGTCCACCAAGGGAAACATCCTTTACACATCTATTTTGTCCAGACCTTTCAACATTCGAAAATTTTCAATGAGATCCCCCCTCATCCTTCAAAATTCCAGCAAGTACAGGCCCAGAGTCATCAAAAATTCCTTGTATGATAACTCTTTCATTCCCAGAATTATCCTTGTGAACCTCCTCTGAACCATCTCTAATGTCAGCACATCTTTTAGATAAGGAGCCCAAAACTGTTCACAATGCTCAAGCTGAGGCCTCACAGTCCCTTATGAAGCCTCAGAATCACATCCTTGCTCTTGTATTCTGGATCTTTTGAAATGAATGCTAACATTGCATTTGCTTTCCTCACCACCAACTCAACCTGCAAGTTAACCTTTAGGGTATTCTGCACAAGGAATCCCAAATCCCTTTGCATCTCAGATTTTTGGATTTTCTCCCCATTTAGAAAAGAGGCCTCGCTGTTTGCTGGAGAAATAGTGGAAATCAAAATGCAAACCATTATCATATATTCTGGGAATACCCCATTATCAAAGACTATTGGAGTGGGATACACAATGCCCTACAAGACATCTTTAAACGTGAAATACCCTTAGAAAGTAAGACCACATATTTTGGGTATATACCTCAAGAATGGTTGAAAAGAGATATTTGATGGATATACTGCTGGTGGCTGGTAAAAAGACTCTTACTAGGAAATGGTTATCACAGGAGAGCCCAACCTTAAGTGCATGGATGGAAACTACAATGGACATTTACAAACTGGAGAAGATAACAGCATCTGTTAATCATAAGTTGGAATAATTTGTTTCATATTTGGAAAAATGGTTTAACTACATAACACCTCATAGGCCTGATTTATGTGGAGGTTTGTGGCATATATGACCATATAACAATTACAGCACGGAAACAGGCCATTTCGGCCCTTCTAGTCCGTGCCAAATGCTTACTCTCACCTAGTCCCACCGACCTGCACTCAGCCCATAACCCTCCATTCCTTTCCTGTCCATATACATATCCAATTTTACTTTAAATGACAATATCGAATCTGCCTCTACCACTTCTACTGGAAGCTCCTTCCACACAGCTACCACTCTCTGAGTAAAGAAGTTCCTCCTCATGTTACCTCTAAAGTTTTGCCCCCTAACTCTCAACTCATGTCCTCTTGTTTGAATCTACCGTACTCTCAATGGAAAAAGCCTATCCACATCAACTTTATCTATCCCCCTCATAATTTTAAATACCTCTATCAAGTCCCCCCTCAACCTTCTACGCTCCAAAGAATAAAGACCTAACTTGTTCAACCTTTCTCTGTAATTTAGGTGCTGAAACCCAGGTAACATTCTAGTAAATCTCCTCTGTACTCTCTCTATTTTGTTGACATCTTTCCTATAATTCAGTGACCAGAACTGTACACAATACTCCAAATTTGGCCTCACCAATGCCTTGTAGAATTTTAACATTACATCCCAACTCCTATACTCAATGCTCTGATTTATAAAGGCCAACATACCAAAAGCTTTCTTCACCACCCTATCCACATGAGATTCCACCTTCAGGGAACTATGCAGCATTATTCCTAGATCACTCTGTTCTACTGCCCTACCATTTACCATGTATATCCTATTTTAATTAGTCCTACCAAAATGTAGCACCTCACACTTAACAGCATTAAATTCCATCTGCCATCTTTCAGCCCACTCTTCTAACTGGCCTAAATCTCTCTGCAAGCTTTAAAAACCTACTTCATTATCCACAACGCCACCTATCTTAGTATCATCTGCATACTTACTAATCCAATTTATCACCCCATCATCCAGATCATTAATGTATATGACAAACAACATTGGACTCAGTACAGATCCCTGAGGCACACCACTAGTCACTGACCTCCAACCTGACAAACAGTTATCCACCACTACCCTCTGGCATCTCCCATCCAGTCACTGTTGAATTCATTTTACTACTTCAATATTAATACCTAACGACTGAACCTTCCTAACTAACCTTCCGTGTGGAACCTTGTCAAAGGCAAGTGATGTGGGAGAATTGTCATGTAAGGAGTTAAACTGTGTATATATAATTTTGAATTTGAATTTAAACTTGTAGATATACTGCCTGGAACTGAAACTGAAGTTAATTATAATAGGGATTATATTTGATTTTCTAACTAACTAGGTATAAGTAAGTAGGGAAGTTTAGTCTAGTCTGTTAACATTTAAATAGGAAATAACACTAGCTCAGAAAATAATACAAGAACAGGAAAACAGATTATTATCTGAACGGTGGCCGATTAGGAAAAGGGGAGATGCAACGAGACCTGGGTGTCATTGTACACCAGTCATTGAAGGTGGGCATGCAGGTACAGCAGGCGGTGAAAAAAGCAAGTGGTATGTTGGCATTCATAGCAAAAGGATTTGAGTACAGGAGCAGGGAGGTTCTACTGCAGTTGTACAAGGCCTTGGTGAGACCGCACCTAGAATATTGTGTGCAGTTTTGGTCCCCTAATCTGAGGAAAGACATTTTTGCCATAGAGGGAGTACAAAGGAGGTTTACCAGATTGATTCCTGGGATGGCAGGACTTTCATATGAAGAAAGACTGGATCGACTAGGCTTATACTTGCAGAAATTTAGAAGATTGAGGGGGGATCTTATTGAAACGTATAAAATTCTAAAGGGATTGGACAGGCTAGATACAGGAAGATTGTTCCCGATGTTGGGGAAGTCCAGAACGAGGGGTCACAGTTTAAGGATAAAGGGGAAGCGTTTTAGGACCGACATGAGGAAAAACTTCTTCACACAGAGACTGGTGAATCTGGGGAATTCTCTGCCACGTAAAACAGTTGAGGCCAGTTCGTTGGCTATATTTAAGAGGGAGTTAGATATGGCCCTTGTGGCTAAAGGGATCAGGGGGTATGAAGAGAAAGCAGATACAGGGTTCTGAGTTAGATGATCAGCCATGATCATACTGAATGGCGGTGCAGGCTCGAAGGGCCGAATAGCCTACTCCTGCACCTATTTTCCATGTTTCTATGTGACAATAATAAATTAATTCCAATATCTTTACCAATAATTAGAATGAAAAAGTTCCAATGTAGTGCAGTGGTGTAAGTAAATCATGTCTTACAAATGTTGTAGTGTGACCAGAACTGTACATACATCTTAAAAGGTTGGCAAACGTGCCAAAGGCCTTTCTAATGGCTTGCTACACTTACCTTCAGTGACTGGTGAACCAGTTCACAGTTCCATTTAAAGATCAATATTTCTCAGTCTATTTCCATTTAAATAAAACTTGGTCAATGTGGATACTTCATGTATATTCACCTTTTCGTGCATCCATCCGGTTGCCTTGAAGAACACACTCGTCCCTGAGCTGGAGGAACTCCACTGGGTCAAGCAGCCCATTGCCTTCTCTTCACACCTCACAGTCTTGCCCAACTTCACATCTTTCACAGACATTTACATGCTTTCTTCAGTCATAAAATTGATCTGTGGCTATGCACCGACTCTGTGAGACAATGATAGTCATCTTTTCCCACCCCAAGAAGGCCTGTCTCTTCCTATTCTGCTTCCAGTCTGTCAATCAATTATCAGTCTCAGCCAATCCATCACCTCAGTTCTCTCTGCTCCACTGTGATACACCAGCACTTTGTTCAGTCTTTACCTAGGGTCATGTGGAATTAGATAGAGCATATTCTACCTGGAGGTCAGTGACTAATGGTGTTCCACAGAGGTATGTTCTGGAAACCTGCTCACTTGTAAGTGTAATGAGTGATTCAGATGAGGAAGTGGAAGGTGTGTTAGTAATTTTGCAGGTGACATGAAGGTTGCTGGTGCTGTGCAAGAGTGTAAATGTTTGTTGTACAGTGGGTTACAGTGGGATATAGACAGGATGCAGAGTTGGGTGGAGAAGTGTCAGATGGAGTTTAATTGGAAAAGTGTGAAGTTATTCACTTTAGTAGGTCGAACCTGAAGGCAGAGTACAAGGTTAATGGGAGGATTCTTAGCATTGTGAAGAAACAGAGAGATGCTGGGATCCAGGTCTATAGATCCCTCAAATTTGCCATGCAAGTTGATAGGGTGGTTCCAACGGTGGATGGTGCGTTGGCCTTCATTAGTCAGAAAATTGAGTTTAAAAATCATGAGGTAATGTTGCAGTTCTATGAAACTCTGATTAGAACACACTTAGAGTATTGTGTTCAGTTCTGGTCCCTTTATTATTGGAAGGATGTGGAGGCTTTAGAGAGGGTGCAGAGGAGATTTGCCAGGATGTTGCCTGGATTAGGGAAAATGTGATGAAGAAAAGTTGTGCATGTTAGGGGTCCTCTCTTCGTAGTGACAAAGAATAAGAGATGACTTGATAGAAATTATAAAACGATGAGAAGCATAGAAAGAGTGGACAGCCAGAGCACTTTTCCCAAGGCAGCAATGAGCAGACGTCCATTTAAGATAAGTGGAGGAAAGTTTAGGGGGAATATCAAGGGAAGGTGAGTGTTAAGTACCTGGAATGCACAACTTGGTGTGGTGGTAGAGTGTGATACTTTAGGGACGTTAAGTCAGCCACATGGATGTAGGGAAACTGGAGGGTTGTGGGCTGTGTAAGAGGGAGGGATTATTTTGACTATGGAGTAGATCAACACAACATTGTAGGCTGAAGGGCCTGTACGTGTGCTGTTCTATGTTCTATGAAGAGAAAAATGTTGTTTACATTGACTGGTTAAAATGTGGAAATTTGCCATCCTTAACATAATTAAATCATTGTTTAAAAATTGAGAACAATGAAGGGTGTTGGGAGCAGGTGTAGGAAGTAGGAGTCAGATATGCACACCTATATTTTGGCAAGGCAGAAGGTTTAAGTAATCCACCCCTTCAGAGTGACAAAACTCAGCAGGCAAGGATAGATGAGGGTAATAGTTCAGTTAATGATGTTTGCCCCACAACAGATTCCTGTCTCTGAAGGTATTTTCTCCATAAAAAGCAACTTCCCTCTGAGTAAGCCAGTCATCAATTTGGATCTTGTACAAGAGATTTGACTACAAAATCTTGGCAGGTACACAACGGTCTGACTGGGGGACACAACAATGTTCTCAGTTGGTTATAAAACACCCAGTATTATTGTTCAAAAGAGAACAAACAAATATCCTAATGACCTTTACCTCAGCCGTATTTGATTGTAAGCTCATTAGTTCAATAGTGAATAGATTAAATTATTTTGTAGGCAGTGTGCTGTGACTGTGAAAGGTGCTGTGTTGCCCAAGTTCATTTTATCAGGTATGACAATGGTTTGTTAAGGTGACATTTTAGGAGGGAATTTACGAGATACGGTTGCTGATTCCTTGATGGCTTACCTCATAGGTACTGGTTAATCCCAAGCGATAGAAGATAGGCAGGAAGAGGTAGGCAGTGAGCACTGCATTCAGTGTTTGGCCCAGGCACATCTGCACAAACTTGATTCCATAGTTGTATGCCTCTACAGGAACTCCAAGCACTTGAACAGCTGACATGAAGCTGGCCGCAAGAGACAGTCCCACAGGCAGGGCTGACAGCTGCCTACCTCCTGTGAAAAACTCATCCACATTTGTTCTCCCACCGTGACGAACCGCATAATATATCCCGATCCCAACAGAAGTCAGGAACATCCCAGCAAAGAGGATGTAATCCCAGAAGGAGAAGGTTATTCTTGTTGATTCAGTTGTGGCTGCAGACATGACCTTCCGTGTGAGAGCCTCACATTAACAGTACAGGAAATCAATTGGCAATTAGCTCAGACAATGTAACCAAATTATTCACGAAAAGGAAGATTATTCAAAATAAATAGCTGGACAGAACTCAAAACGTTGGAAGAGAACTATCAATATTCCTAGAGAATGAAATCTTCAATAAGCTTGAAGTTATTTCTAGCTTGCTTAACTTCCTGACTTAACAAAGAGCAACTGAGTCCAAGCTGTCAGGATAACTTCTATTTTAAGTATGGCATAGTCTTTACAGTGCATTCATTTCTTTGTCAGAGTTAGAGTGTTCCTTGTGAATTATGAGCATTTTAGTAATACGAAGGGGGCGTGCTTGTTATACCTAATGCTGGGCTGTCACTTCTCCACATCAATCTACACATACAGTACTTTGTAACTTTTTAACCCTTTAGAAGGTCCAGAAAGACTGTTTACTTGTTTCTCCACAGAATCCTAAATTAAGACAAATTTAAGATCTGTTCTCAGCCCAGTAATCTCTATAAGACCATAAGACATAGGAGCAGAATTAGGCCATTTGGCCCAGCGAGACTTCTCCACAATTCAATCATGGCTGATCCTTTCTCCCCCTCCTCAGCCCCACTGCCCGACCTTCTCCCCATAACCTTTGATGCTGTGGTCAATCAAGAACCTATCAATCTCCACCTTAAATATACCCAACAACCAGTCCTCCACAGCTGCCTCTGGTAACAAATTTCACAAATGCACCACCATCAGGCAAAAGAAATTTCTCTGCATTTCTGTTTTAAATGGATGTCCCTCTATCTTGAGGCTGTGCCCTCTTGTCCTAGATTCGTCCACCAAGGGAAACATCCTTTACACATCTATTTTGTCCAGACCTTTCAACATTCGAAAATTTTCAATGAGATCCCCCCTCATCCTTCAAAATTCCAGCAAGTACAGGCCCAGAGTCATCAAAAATTCCTTGTATGATAACTCTTTCATTCCCAGAATTATCCTTGTGAACCTCCTCTGAACCATCTCTAATGTCAGCACATCTTTTAGATAAGGAGCCCAAAACTGTTCACAATGCTCAAGCTGAGGCCTCACAGTCCCTTATGAAGCCTCAGAATCACATCCTTGCTCTTGTATTCTGGATCTTTTGAAATGAATGCTAACATTGCATTTGCTTTCCTCACCACCAACTCAACCTGCAAGTTAACCTTTAGGGTATTCTGCACAAGGAATCCCAAATCCCTTTGCATCTCAGATTTTTGGATTTTCTCCCCATTTAGAAAAGAGGCCTCGCTGTTTGCTGGAGAAATAGTGGAAATCAAAATGCAAACCATTATCATATATTCTGGGAATACCCCATTATCAAAGACTATTGGAGTGGGATACACAATGCCCTACAAGACATCTTTAAACGTGAAATACCCTTAGAAAGTAAGACCACATATTTTGGGTATATACCTCAAGAATGGTTGAAAAGAGATATTTGATGGATATACTGCTGGTGGCTGGTAAAAAGACTCTTACTAGGAAATGGTTATCACAGGAGAGCCCAACCTTAAGTGCATGGATGGAAACTACAATGGACATTTACAAACTGGAGAAGATAACAGCATCTGTTAATCATAAGTTGGAATAATTTGTTTCATATTTGGAAAAATGGTTTAACTACATAACACCTCATAGGCCTGATTTATGTGGAGGTTTGTGGCATATATGACCATATAACAATTACAGCACGGAAACAGGCCATTTCGGCCCTTCTAGTCCGTGCCAAATGCTTACTCTCACCTAGTCCCACCGACCTGCACTCAGCCCATAACCCTCCATTCCTTTCCTGTCCATATACATATCCAATTTTACTTTAAATGACAATATCGAATCTGCCTCTACCACTTCTACTGGAAGCTCCTTCCACACAGCTACCACTCTCTGAGTAAAGAAGTTCCTCCTCGTGTTACCTCTAAAGTTTTGCCCCCTAACTCTCAACTCATGTCCTCTTGTTTGAATCTACCGTACTCTCAATGGAAAAAGCCTATCCACATCAACTTTATCTATCCCCCTCATAATTTTAAATACCTCTATCAAGTCCCCCCTCAACCTTCTACGCTCCAAAGAATAAAGACCTAACTTGTTCAACCTTTCTCTGTAATTTAGGTGCTGAAACCCAGGTAACATTCTAGTAAATCTCCTCTGTACTCTCTCTATTTTGTTGACATCTTTCCTATAATTCAGTGACCAGAACTGTACACAATACTCCAAATTTGGCCTCACCAATGCCTTGTAGAATTTTAACATTACATCCCAACTCCTATACTCAATGCTCTGATTTATAAAGGCCAACATACCAAAAGCTTTCTTCACCACCCTATCCACATGAGATTCCACCTTCAGGGAACTATGCAGCATTATTCCTAGATCACTCTGTTCTACTGCCCTACCATTTACCATGTATATCCTATTTTGATTAGTCCTACCAAAATGTAGCACCTCACACTTAACAGCATTAAATTCCATCTGCCATCTTTCAGCCCACTCTTCTAACTGGCCTAAATCTCTCTGCAAGCTTTAAAAACCTACTTCATTATCCACAACGCCACCTATCTTAGTATCATCTGCATACTTACTAATCCAATTTATCACCCCATCATCCAGATCATTAATGTATATGACAAACAACATTGGACTCAGTACAGATCCCTGAGGCACACCACTAGTCACTGACCTCCAACCTGACAAACAGTTATCCACCACTACCCTCTGGCATCTCCCATCCAGTCACTGTTGAATTCATTTTACTACTTCAATATTAATACCTAACGACTGAACCTTCCTAACTAACCTTCCGTGTGGAACCTTGTCAAAGGCAAGTGATGTGGGAGAATTGTCATGAAAGGAGTTAAACTGTGTATATATAATTTTGAATTTGAATTTAAACTTGTAGATATACTGCCTGGAACTGAAACTGGTTAATTATAATAGGGATTATATTTGATTTTCTAACTAACTAGGTATAAGTAAGTAGGGAAGTTTAGTCTAGTCTGTTAACATTTAAATAGGAAATAACACTAGCTCAGAAAATAATACAAGAACAGGAAAACAGATTATTATCTGAACGGTGGCCGATTAGGAAAAGGGGAGATGCAACGAGACCTGGGTGTCATTGTACACCAGTCATTGAAGATGGGCACGCAGGTACGGCAGGCGGTGAAAAAGTCAAGTGGTATGTTGGCATTCATAGCAAAAGGATTTGAGTACAGGAGCAGGGAGGTTCTACTGCAGTTGTACAAGGCCTTGGTGAGACCGCACCTAGAATATTGTGTGCAGTTTTGGTCCCCTAATCTGAGGAAAGACATTCTTGCCATAGAGGGAGTACAGAGAAGGTTCACCAGATTGATTCCTAGGATGGCAGGACTTTCATATGAAGAAAGACTGGATCATCTAGGCTTATACTCACTGGAATTTAGAAGATTGAGGGGGGATCTTATTGAAATGTAAAAAATTCTAAAGGGATTAGACAGGCTAGATGCAGGAAGATTGTTTCCGATGTTGGGGAAGTCCAGAACGAGTGGTCACAGTTTAAGGATAAAGGGAAGCCTTTTAGGACCAAGATGAGGAAAAACTTCTTCACACAGAGAGTGGTGAATCTGTGGAATTCTCTGCCACAGGAAACAGTTGAGGCCAGTTCATTGGCTATATTTAAGAGGAAGTTAGATATGGTCCTTGTGGCTAAAGGGATCAGGGGGTATGGAGAGAAAGCAGGTACACGGTTCTGAGTTGGATGATCAGCCACGATCATACTGAATGGCGCTGCAGGCTCGAAGGGCCGAATGGCCTACTCCTGCACCTATTTTCTATGTTTCTATCTGATTAGTTAGAGAAATTGGAGTTACAAAGGTTATTCTAATGAATATCACTAATTCTAACTAAACAGGAATTTGGCTTTCGTTGATATCTAATATTTGGAACCTAAACAGAATGTTTGAATTTTGAATTGTTCTTGCTCATGTGAATATATTGTACACATTGTCCTCTCCACATCCACCTTATCTAGTACTTTCAACATTTGGTAGGATTCAACGAGATCCCCACGCATTCTTCTAAATTCCAGTGAATACAGGCACAAAGCTGCTAAATGTTTCTTATATGTTAACCCCTTCATTCCCAAAATCATCCTCTCGATCCTCCTCAGGACTCTCTCCAATGAAAATACAACCTTTCTGAAATAGGGGGTCTAAACCTGTTGACAATACTCTAAGTGCGTCCAGATTAGTATCTTATAAAGGCTCTGCATTATCTCCTTGTTTTTATATTCTATTCCCCTTGAAATAAATGCCAACATTGCCTTTGCCTTTTTTTTTTACCTGACTCAGCCTGTAAGTTAACCTTCTTGCACAAGGATTCCTGTCCCACTGCACCTCTGATATTTGAATATTATCCCTATTTAGATAATATTTAGCACTATTGTTCCTTTTACCAAAATGTATTATCATGCATTGCCCGACACTGTATTCCATCTGCCACTTTTCTGCCCAGTCTTCCAAGTTGTCTAAGTCCTGCTGCATTTTTCCTCAGCACCACCTACCCCTCCACCTATCTTCATTTCATTTGCAAACTTTATTACAAAGCCATCAATTCCATTACCCAAATCATTGACAAAACACATGAAAAGTAGTAGACCCAATATTGACCCGAGGAACACCACAAGTCACTGGCAAACAACCAGAAAATGCCCTTTTTATTCCCACTCACTGCCTCCTACCTGTCAGCCAATTTGCTATTCATGCTAGTATCTTTCCTGTAATGCCATAGGATATTGCCTTCTGAATATATAAGTAAATATCATCCACTGTATCTCTTTTGTCCACCCTGCTTGTTACTTCTTCAAAGAATTCTAATGGATTTGTCAGGCAAGATTTTGTTTTACAGAAACCATGCTGACTGACTTATTTTAGTCTCCAAGTACCCCAAAAACTCATCCTTAATAATGGATTCCAATATTTTCCCAACCACTGAGAGGCTAACTGGCCTATAATTTCCTCTCTTTTGTCTTCCTCTCTTCTTAAACAGTGAACTGATACGTGCAATTTTCTAGTCCTCCAGGACTTCTGGAACCATGCCAGAATCTTGAAAGATCATGACCAATGCATTTGTTATTTCTTCGGCAACCTCTTTCAGGACTCTGGAATGTAGTCCATCTGGTCCAGGTGACTTATCCACCTAAAGACCTTTCAGTTTGTCTATCACTTTTACCTTTATTATAGCAATGGCACACATGGACAGTCTGGCATACAGCCAGTGTATTCCACAGAAAAGACTGAGCTAAAGTACTTATTAAGTTCATCTGCTATTTATTTGTCCCCCATTACTACCTCACCAACTTCATTTTCCAGTAGTCCAATATCAGCTCTTGCTGCTTTATATTATTGGCTAGTTTGTCTTCATATTTCATCTTTTCCCTTCTTCTAGCTTTTTTATTTACCCCTTTGTTGAATTTTAAAAGCTTCCCAATCATCCATCTTCCCACTCACTTTTGCTACCTTGTATGCCTTTTCATTGGTTTTATGCAGTCCTTAACTTCCTATGTCAGCCATAGTTGCCTAGCCCTGCCATTTGAGAACTTATTCTGTGAAACATATCTATCCTGCGCCTTCTAAACTATTCCCAGATACCTCAGCCACCTCTGTTCTGCCATCATACCAGCTAGTAACCCATTCCAATCCACCTGGGCAAGCTCCTCTCTCATATAACCATATAACAATTACAGCACGGAAACAGGCCATATTGGCCCTTCGAGTCCATGCCGAACGCTTACTCTCACCTAGTCCCACCGACCTGTACTCAGCCCATAACCCTCCATTCCTTTCCTGTCCATTTACCTATCCAATTTTTTTTAATGACAATATCGAACCTGTCTCTACCACTTCTACTGGAAGCTCCTTCCACATAGCTACCACTCTCTGAGTAAAGAAGTTCCCCCTCATGTTACCCCTAAACTTTTGCCCCCTCTCAACTCAAGTCCTCTTGTTTGAATCTCCCCTACTCTCAATGGAAAAAGCCTATCCACGTCAACTTTATCTATGCTCCTCATAATTTTAAATACCTCTATCAAGTCCCCCCCAACCTTCTATGTTCCAAAGAATAAAGACCTAACTTGTTTAACCGTTCTCTGTAACTTTGGTGCTGAAACGCAGGTAACATTCTAGTAAATCTCCTCTGTATTCTTTCTATTTTGTTGACATCTTTCCTATAATTCAGTGACCAGAATTGTACACAATACTCCAAATTTGGCCTCACCAATGCCTTGTAGAATTTTAACATTACATCCCAACTCCTATACTCAATGCTGATTTATAAAGGCCAGCATACCAAAAGCTTTCTTCATCACCCTATCCACATGAGATTCCACCTTCAGGGAACTATGCACCATTATTCCTAGATCACTTGGTTCTACTGCATTCCTCAATGCCCTACCATTTACCATGTATGTCCTATTTTGATTAGTCCTACCAAAACGTAGCACCTCACACTTATCAGCATTAAACTCCATCTGCCATCTTTCAGCCCACTCTTCTAACTGGCCTAAATTGACAGGTTAAAATGTGGAACTTTGCCATCCTTAACATAATTAAATCATTGTTTAAAAATTGTGAACAGTGAAGGGTGTTGGGAGTAGGTGTAGGAAGTAGGAGTCAGATATGCACACCTATATTTTGGCAAGGCAGAAGGTTTAACTAATCCACCCCTTCAGAGTGACAAAACTCAGCAGGCAAGGATGGGTGAGGGCAATAGTTCAGTTAATGATGTTTGCCCCACAACAGATTCCTGTCTCTGAAGGTATTTTCTCCATAAAAAGCAACTTCCCTTTGAGTAAGCCAGTCATCAATTTGGATCTTGTACAAGAGATTTGACTACAAAATCTTAGCAGGTACACAACGGTCTGACTGGGGGACACAACAATGTTCTTAGTTGGTTATAAAACATCCTGTATTATTGTTCAAAAGAGAACAAAAAAATATCCTAATGACATTTACCTCAACCGTATCTGACAATAGACAATAGGTGCAGGAGTAGGCCTTTCGGCCCTTCAAGCCAGCACCACCATTCAATGTGATCATGGCTGATCATCCACAATCAGTACCCCGTTCTTGCTTTCTCCCCCATCCCTTGACTCCCCTATCTTTAAGAGCTCTATCTAACTCTTTCTTGAAAGCATCCAAAGAATTGGCCTCCACTGCCTTTTGAGGCAGAGCATTCCATAGATCCACAACTCTCTGGGTGAAAAAGTTTTTCCTCAACTCAGTTCTAAATGGCCTACCCCTTATTCTTAAAATGTGGCCTCTGGTTCTGGACTCCCCCAACATCGGGAACATGTTTCCTGCCTCTAGTGTATCCAATCCCTTAATAATCTTATATGTTTCAATCAGATCCCCTCTCATCCTTCTAAATTCCAGTGTATACAAGCCCAGTCGCTCCAATCTTTCAACATATGATGGTCCCGCCATCCCGGGAATTAACCTTGTGAACCTACGCTGCACTCCTTCAATAGCAAGAATGTCCTTCCTCAAATTTGAAGACCTAAACTGAACACAATACTCCAGGTGTGGTCTCACCAGGTCCTGTACAACTGCAGAAGGACCTCTTTGCTCCTATACTCAGCTCTCCTTGTTATGAAGGCCAACATGGAATTAGCTTTCTTCACTGCCTGCTGTACCTGCATGCTTGCTTTCAGTGACTGATGTACAAGAACACCTAGATCTTGTTGTACTTCCCCTTCTCCTAACTTGACACCATTCAGATAGTAATCTGCCTTACTGTTCTTGCCACCAAAGTGGATAACCTCACATTTATCCACAGTAAACTGCATCTGCCATGCATCTGCCCACTCACCCAACCTGTCCAAGTCACCCTGCATTCTCCTAACATCCTCCTCATATTTCACACTGCCACCCAGCTTTGTGTCATCTGAAAATTTGCTAATGTTACATTAATGATTTAGATGAAGGGATTAAAAGTATATTGTAAATAGCTGCTGTCCCAGCACCAAGCCTTGCGGTACCCCACTAGTCACTGCCTGCCATTCTGAAAAGGACCCGTTAATCCCTACTGTTTGTTTCCTGTCTGCCAACCAATTTTCTATCCATGTCAGTACCCTACCCCCAATACCATGTGCTCTAATTTTGCCCACTAATGTCCTATGTGGGACCTTATCAAAGGCTTTCTGAAAGTCCAGGTACACTACATCCACTGGCTCTCCCTTGTCCATTTTCATAGTTACATCCTCAAAAAATTCCAGAAGATTAGTCAAGCATGATTTCCCCTTCATAAATCCATGCTGACTCGGACCAATCCTTTTACTGCTATCCAAATGTGCTGTATTTCATCTTTTATAATTGTCTCCAGCATCTTCCCCACCACTGATGTCAGGCTAACTGGTCTATAATTCCCTGTTTCTCTCTCCCTCCTTTCTTAAAAAGTAGGATAACATTAGCTACCCTCCAATCCTCAGGAACTGATCCTGAATCTATTGAACATTGGAAAATGATTACCAATGCATCCACGATTTCTAGAGCCACCTCCTTAAGTACCCTGGGATGCAGACCATCAGTCCCAGGGGATTTATCAGCCTTCAATCCCATCAGTCTACCCAACACCATTTTCTGCCTAATGTGAATTTCCTTCAGTTCCTCTGTTACCCTAGGTCCTCTGGCCACTATTACATCTGGGAGATTGTCTGTGTCTTCCCTAGTGAAGACAGATCCAAAGTACTTGTTCAACTCGTCTGCCATTTCCTTGTTCCCCATAATAAATTCACCCGTTTCTGCCTTCAAGGGCCCAACTTTGGTCTTAACTAATTTTTTCCTCTTCACATACCTAAGGAAGCTTTTACTATCCTCCTTTATATTCTTGGCTATCTTACCTTCGTACCTCATCTTTTCTCCCCGTATTGCCTTTTTTGTTATCTTCTGTTGCTCTTTAAAAGTTTCCCAATCCTCTGGCTTCCCACTCATCTTTGCTATGTTATACTTCTTCTCTTTTATTTTTATACTGCCCTTGACTTCCCTTGTTAGCCACAGATGCCCCCTAACCCCCCCCCCTTAGAATCCTTCTTCCTCTTTGGAATGAACTGATCCTGCACCTTCTGTATTATTCCCAGAAATACCTGCCATTGTTGTTCCACTGTCATCCCTGCTAGGGTATCCTTCCAGTCAACTTTGGCTAGTTCCTCCCTCACGGTTCCATAGTCCCCTTTGTTCAACTGTAATACTGACGCTTCCGATTTTCCCTTCTCCCTCTCAAACTGTGGATTAAAACTTATCATTTTATGGTGACTATCCCCTAATGGCTCCTTTACCTCGAGTTTCCTTATCAAATCCGGTTCATTACACAACACTAGATCCAGAATTGCCTTCTCCCTGGTAGGCTCCAGTACAAGCTACTCCAAGAATCCATCTCAGAGGCACTCCACAAACTCCCTTTCTTGGGGTCCAGTACCAGCCCTATTTTCCCAGTCTACTTGCATGTTGAAATCCCCCATTACAACCGTAGCATTACCTTTGTGACATGCTAATTTTAGCTCTTGATTCAACTTGCACCCTATATCCAGGCTACTATTTGGGGGCCTGTAGCTAACTCCCATTAGGGTCTTTTTGCCCTTACAATTTCTCAGTTCTATCCATTCTGACTCTACATCTCCTGATTCAGTCCCTCGCAAGGGACTGAATTTCATTCCTCACCAGCAGAGCCACCCCACCACCTCTTCCCACCTGTCTGTTCTTTCGATAGGACGTGTACCTTGAATATTCATTTCCCAGCCCTGGTCCTCTTGCAGCCATGTCTCTGGAATTCCTACATCATACCTGCCAATTTCCAACTGAGCCTCAAACTCATCCACTTTATTTCTTCGTGCATTCATATATAATACTTTTAATCCATTACTCCCCTCACTTCACACATTGATCCCTATTGTACTTGGCCATACTCTCCGTTCCCTTCCTGAGCTTTCTGCCCCTTTAATTCTGTTATCATTCTTAACTTTTCTTATTCTCTCTTTCCCTTTAACTCCATCCTTATATTTTCAGTTTGTCTCCTCCCCCCCCCCCACTTATTAGTTTAAACACACCCCTGTAGCAGTGGCAAACCTGCCTGCCAGAATGCTGGTCCCCCACCTGTTAAGGTGCAACCCGTCTCTTTTGTACAATTTAACCTTATCCCAAAACAGATCCCAGTGGTCTAAGAATCTAAAACCCTGCTTCCCGCACCAACTCCTCAGCCACACATTCAGATCCCCTATCTCCCTATTCCTGCCCCACCAGCATGAGGAAATGGAAGCAAATTGGAGATAACCTCCCTGGAGGTCCTGCTTTTCAGCCTTCTTCCGAGTTCTCTGAAGTCACGCTACAGGATTTCTTTCCTTTTCTTCCCAATGTCATTTATGCCGACATGCACTACCAGTTCTGGCTGTTCACCCTCTCCCTTGAGGACGCCCTTCAATCAGTCTGTGACGTCCTGGATCCTGGCACCAGAGAGGCAACACACCATCCTTAAATCCCACCTGTTGCTGCAAAATCCCCTTTCTGTACCTCTCACTACGGAGTCCCCTACTACCACGGCTCTGCCTGATGTCTGTCTCTTCGGCTTTGCTTCAGTGCCAATTTTTGACTCGCAGACCTGTCCGCCTCTCAGACTGGCAGTGTCTTCTGTCCCGACAGCTTCCAAGAGGGTGAACCTGTTTTCAAGAGGCACATCCCCTGGGGTCTCCTGTACTTCAAGCATCCATCCCTTCCTCATCGTCGCTCCCCTTCTCTCTTCCAGTATCTTCGGTGTAACGATCTCTCTGTAGGTCCTGTCCAGAAAACTCTCATTTTCCCAAATTAACCTGAGGTCATCCAGTTGCCTCTCCAGTGCCCCAACACGGTCTTTCGGGAGCTGAACCTAGACACACTTTTCAGTTGTAGCAGCCAGAGGCACCATCAGTGTCCCTGACCTCCCATATCAGGCAAGCATCACACTGAATCAGTTTACCTGTCATCTCTTCACCACCCATTTGGCCCAGCGAGACTTCTCCACAATTCAATCATGGCTGATCCTTTCTCCCCCTCCTCAGCCCCACTCCCCGGCCTTCTCCCCATAACCTTTGATGCTGTGGCATCAAATCTCCATCTTAAATATACCCAACAACCAGTCCTCCACAGCTGCCTCTGGTAACAAATTTCACAAATGCACCACCATCAGGCAAAATAAAATTCCTTGCATCTCTGTTTTAAATGGACGTCCCTCTATCTTGAGGCTGTGCCCTCTTGTCCTAGATTAGTCCACCAAGGGAAACATCCTTTACACATCTATTTTGTCCAGACCTTCCAACATTTGAAAATTTTCAATGAGATCCCCCCTCATCCTTCAAAATTCCAGCAAGTACAGGCCCAGAGTCATCAAAAATTCCTTGTATGATAATCCTTTCATTCCCAGAATTATTCCTGTGAACCTCCTTTGAACCATCTCTAATGTCAGCACATCTTTTAGATAAGGAGCCCAAAACTGTTCACAATGCTCAAGCTGAGGCCTCACAGTCCCTTATGAAGCCTCAGAATCACATCCTTGCTCTTGTATTCTGGACCTTTTGAAATGAATGCTAACATTGCATTTGTCTTCCATACCACCAACTCAACCTGCAAGTTAACCTTTATGGTATTCTGCACAAGGAATCCCAAATCCCTTTGCATCTCAGATTTTTGGATTTTCTCCCCATTTAGAAAAGAGGCCTCGCTGTTTGCTGGAGAAATAGTGGAAATCAAAATGCAAACCATTATCATATATTCTGGGAATGCCCCATTATCAAAGACTATTGGAGTGGGATACACAATGCTCTACAAGACATCTTTAAATGTGAAATACCCTTAGAAAGTAAGACCACGTATTTTGAGTATATACCTCAAGAATGGTTGAAAAGAGATATTTGATGGATATACTGCTGGTGGCTGGTAAAAAGACTCTTACTAGGAAATGGTTATCACAGGAGAGCCCAACCTTAAATGCATGGATGGAAATTACAATGGACATTTACAAACTGGAGAAGATAACAGCATCTGTTAATCATAAGTTGGAACAATTTGTTTCATACTGGGAAAAATGGTTTAACTACATAACACCTCATAGGCCTGATTTTATCCACACAAATCAATGAATATGTTGTAAACAAAAGATCATTCCCTACTTGTACATAGTTTTCTCCTTTCGCTTGTTCTTTCTTTCCTCTCTTTGCTGTAAGTCTATACCTCAGATAATTATTTTGTGGAGATTTGTGACATACATGACCATGTGAGATATAACCATATAACAATTACAGCACGGAAACAGGCCATCTCTGTCCTTCTAGTCCGTGCCGAACACTTACTCTCACCTAGTCCCACCAACCTGTACTCAGCCCATAACCCTCCATTCCTTTCCTGTCCATGTACCCATCCAATTTTATTTTAAATGACAATATTGAACCTTCCTCTACCACTTCTATTGGAAGCTCCTTCCACACAGCTACCATTCTCTGAGTAAAGAAGTTCCTCCTCATGTTACCTCTAAACTTTTGCTCCCTAACTCTCAACTCATGTCCTCTTGTTTGAATCTCCCGTACTCTCAACGGAAAAAGCCTATCCACGTCAACTCCATCTATCCCCCTCATAATTTTAAATACCTCTTTCAAGTTCCCCCTCAACCTTCTATGCTCCACAGAATAAAGACCTAAATTGTTCAAACTTTCTCTGCAACTTAGGTGCTGAAACCCACATAACACTCTAGTAAATCTTCTCTGGACTCTCTCTATTTTGTTGATATCTTTCCTATAATTTGGTTACCAGAACTGTACACAATATTCCAAATTTGGCCTCACCAATGCCTTGTAGAATTTTAACATTACATCCCAACTCCTATACTCAATGCTCTGATTTATAAAGGCCAGCATATCAAAAGCTTTCTTCACCACCCTATCCACATAAGATTCCACCTTCAGGGAACTATGCACCATTATTTCTAGATCACTCTGTTCTACTGAATTCCTCAATGCCTTACCATTTACCATGTATGTCCTATTTTGATTAGTCCTACCAAAATGTAGCACCTCACACTTAACAGCATTAAACTCCATCTGCCATCTTTCAGCCCACTCTTCTAACTGGCCTAAATCTCTCTATAAGCTTTGAAAACCTACTTCATAATCCACAACTTAGTATCATCTGCATTCTTAATAATCCAATTTACCACCCCATCATCCAGATCATTAATGTATATGACAAACAACATTGGACCCAGTACAGATCCCTGAGGCACACCACTGGTCACCGGTCTCCAACTTGACAAACAGTTATCTACCACTACTCTCTGGCATCTCCTATCCAGCCACTGTTGAATCCATTTTACTACTTCAATATTAATACCTAATGATTGAACCTTCCGTGTGGAACTTTGTCAAAGGCCTTACTGAAGTCCATATAGACAACATCCACTGCTTTACCCTTGTCAACTTTCTTAGTAACCTCTTCAAAAAGTTCAATAAGATTTGTCAAACATGACCTTCCACACACAAATCCATGTTGACTGTTCCTAATCAGACCCTGTCTATCCAGATAATTATATCTACCATCTCTAAGAATACTTTCCATTAATTTACCCACCACTGACGTTAAACTTACAGGCCGATAATTGCTAGGTTTACTCTTAGAACTCTTTTTAAACAAAGGAACCACATGAGCAATTCGCCAATCCTCCGGCACCATGCCTCTGTAATTCCCTTTTTTCCACCGTGATACTGATACATGTGAGTTATGCTTCTCCCTCTCAAATTGCAGTATGAATTCAATCATATTATGATGACTGCCTCCTAAGAGTTCCTTTACATATGGGTTATTACACAACATGCAATTTAAGATATTCTTTCCCCTAGTAGGTTCAAGCACAAGCTGGGGAGTGGGAACCAAAGTGAAGAGGCAGAGGATGGGGAGGTTGTCACACAAGTAGAGACAGCTTGTAGGGAGTTGTGAGGAAGGATAGGTAGATGTTAGAGCAAAGATGCACTCAGCCTCATTGTTTGAGATGTGTCTATTTTAACACAAAGTGTATCATAAACAAGTCGGATGAACTTAGAGCGTGGATCAATGCGTGGAACTGTGACCTTGTGGCCATTACAGAGACTTTGATATCTCAGGAGCAGGAATGGCTGCTGAGTGTGCCAGGCTTTAGATGTTTCAAAAAGAACAGAGAGGGAGCCAAAACAGGTGGGAGAATGGCATTGCTAATTAAGGATAGTGTCCTGGCCGCAGAAAAGGAGGAAGTCATGGAGGGATGGTCTACTGAGTCAGTGTGGGTGGAAGTCAGAAAGAGGAAAGGGGGATTAATTCTCCTGGGGTTTTTTATTGACCCCCCCCCCCAAGAGTAATAGAGACATCAAGAAGCAGGGAGGGAGACAGATTCTGAATGGTGCAATAATAATAGGGTTGTTGTGATGGGAGATTTTAACTTTCCTAGTATTGATTAGCATCTCCTTAGTGCAAGGGGTTCGGATAAGGTGGAGTTTGTTAGGTGTGTTCAGGAAGGTTTCCTGATGTAATATGTAGATAAGCCAACTAGAGGAGAAGCTGTATTTGATCTCATATTGGGAAATGAACATGGTCAGGTGTCAGATCTCTCGGGGGGAGAGCATTTTGGAGGTAGTCACCACAACTCTATCTCTTTCACCATAGTGCAGGAGAGGGATAGGAGTGGACAATTTGGGAAAACATTTAATTGGAGTAGGGGGAAATATGATGCCATTGGGCAGAAACTTGGGAGCATAAATTGGGAGCAGATGTTCTCAGGGAAATACACAGCAGAAATAGAACCATAGAACATTACAGCATAGAAACAGGCCCTTTGGCCCTTCTTGGCTGTGCCAAACAACTTTTCTGCCTAGTCCCACTGACCTGCACCTGGACCATATCCCTCCATACCCCTCTCATCCATGTACCTGTCCAAGTTTTTCTTAAATGTTAAAAGTGAGCCTGTAGCGATGTGCTACACACAGCACTGAAATAACGACATGCAGTCGGTAAGTCGTTTCGAGACTAGTTTATTCAAACTTCGCGGTGCTGGTATTTCAATCCCTAGCGCCCGCCCTCTCCGGGCGGAAATGACGTCAGAGGCGCATTACCAAAGTCTCTCCCCGCACGCTGGCTATTTGTGAGCCGGTTCGCCTGCGCAGAAAGTAGGTTGCCACATAACCCCCCCCCCGCAGAGCCGGCGATACACCCCCCAATGTCCTCAGTCTGGGTCGGACTCTGTTTGGGAGGTCTGCCTCTGTGCCGCGGTGCCTGAACCTCGACCGGCTGCGCCGTCCACATGGGCTGGTTTGAGTCGGTCCACCGTGAAAACCTCCTCTCTCCCCCCAATGTCCAGAACGTACGTGGACCCGTTGTTGTTGACCACCCTGAACGGCCCCTCGTATGGCCACTGTAGCAGCGCCCAGTGTCCACTCCTTCGTACAAACACAAACTTACAGTTCTGCAGGTCTTTGGGTACATGGGTCGGGGTCAGTCTGTGCTGTGAAGTTGGTACGGGGGCCAGGTTGCCAAGCCTTTCGCGTAGCCTGTCCAGGACTGCTGCGGATTCTTCCTCTTGCCCCGTTGGGGCTGGTATGAACTCTCCCGGGACAGCCAGGGGTGCGCCGTATACCAACTCGGCCGACGAGGCGTGCAGATCCTCTTTGGGCGCTGTACGAATTCCAAGCAGAACCCAGGGAAGCTTGTCCACCCAGTTAGGTCCTCTCAGGCGGGCCATGAGAGCCGACTTCGAGTGACGGTGGAAGCGTTCCACCAGTCAGTTCGACTGTGGGTGGTAGGCGGTTGTGTGGTGCAGCTGCGTTCCCAACAGGCTGGCCACAGCTGACCACAGGCTGGAGGTCAACTGGGCGCCTCTGTCAGAGGTAATGTTGGCCGGTACTCCGAAGCGTGCTACCCAGGTTGCGATCAGTGCTTGGGCGCAGGAATCGGCAGATGTGTCGGTGAGCGGGACCGCCTCTGGCCACCTCACTCCTCTCTCTGTGTTGTGTGCGCTCCCCTGCCGGGCCTGGTCTGGTCTGCTGTTGGGCGCGTGGCCTGGTAATCTGACCGACGGACGCCACGCTCTCCCTCTTGGCTTTCCACAGCACGTCTGCCCGGGCCGCCACCTTCCGGGGGTCGTTGAAATCTGCGTCGGCCAGCAGCAGATGTATGTCCTCGGGCAGTTGCTCCAGGAACGCTTGCTCGAACATGAGGCAGGGCTTGTGTCCGTCAGCCAGGGACAGCATCTCGTTCATCAATGCGGATGGCAGTCTGTCTCCCAAACCGTCCAGGTGAAGCAGGCGGGCACCCCGCTCACGCCGTGAGAGGCCAAAGGTCCCAATGAGCAGCGCCTTGAATGCTTCATATTTGCGTTCTTCCGGGGGCGACTGTATGAAATCCGCAACCTGGGTGGCCGTCTCCTGGTCAAGGGTGCTCACCACGTGGTAGTAACGCATGGAATCAGAGGATATCTGCCGAATCTGGAACTGGGCTTCTGTTTGGCTAAACCACACGCGTGGTCGCAGCGTCCAGAAAGTCGGCAGTTTGAGCAAAACTGCGTGAACAGATGGAGTCGGTCATCTTTGGTCCAAATCCCGTTTGGACCGTCGGGGTCACCAATGTAGCGATGTCTTACACACAGCGCTGAAATAACAACACACAGTCGGTAAGTCGTTTCGAGACTAGTTTATTCAAACATCGCGGTGCTGGTATTTCTATCCCTAGTGCCCGCCCTCTCCGGGCGGAAATGACGTCAGAGGCGCATTACCAAAGTCTCTCCCCGCGCGCTGGCTATTTGTGAGCCGGTTCGCCTGCGCAGAAAGTGGGTCGCCACAAGCCCACATTTACCACTTCATCTGGCAGCTCATTCCACACTCCCACCACTCTCTGTGTGAAGAAACCCCCCCCCCATGTTCCCTTTAAACTTTTCCTCCTTCACCGTTAACACATGTCCTCTGTTTTTTTTTCCCCCCTAGCCTCAGTGGAAAAGCCTGCTTGCAGTCACTATCTATACCCATCATAGTTTTATATACCTGTATCAAATCTCCCCTCATTCTTCTATGCTCCGGGGAATAAAGTCCTAACCTGTTCAACCTTTCTCTGTAACTCAGTTTCTCAAGTCCCGGCAACATCCTTGTAAACCTTCTCTGCACTCTTTCAACCTTATTAATATCCTTCCTGTAATTAGGTGACCAAAACTGCACACAATACTCCAAATTCGGCCTCACCAATGCCTTATACAACCTCACCATAACATTCCAACTCTTATACTCAGTACTTTGATTTATAAAGGCCAATGTACCAAAAGCTCTGTTTATGACCCTATCTACCTGTGATGCCACTTTTAGGGAATTTTGTATCTGTATTCCCAGATCCCTCTGTTCTACTGCACTCCTCAGTGCCCTACCATTTACCTTGTATGTTCTACCTTGGTTTGACCTTCCAAAGTGGAATACCTCACACTTGTCTGTATTAAACTCCATCTGCCATTTTCAACCCATTTTTTCCAGCTGGTCCAAATCCCTCTGCAAGCTTTGAAAACGTTCCTCACCGTCTACTACACCTCCAATCTTTGTATCAACAACAAATTTGCTGATCAAACTTACCACATTATCATCCAGATCATTGATATAGATAACAAATAACAATGGACCCAGCACTGATCCCTGTGGCATAGCACTAGTCACAGGACTCCATTCAGAGAAGCAATCTTCCACTACCACTCTCTGGCTTCTCCCATTGAGCCAACGTCTAATCCAATTTACTACCTCACCATGTATACCTAGCGATTGAATCTTCCTAACTAACCTCCCATGCGCGCCCTTGTCAAAGGCCTTACTGAAGTTCACGTATACAACATCCACTGCCTTCACTTCATCCACTTTCCTGGTAACCTCATTGAAAAACTCGATTGGTTAAATATGACCTACCATGCACAAAGCCGTGTTGACTCTCCCTAATAAGTCCCTGTCTATCCAAATACTTGTAGATCTTATCTCTTAGTACTCCTTCCAATAATTTACCTACTACCGACGTCACATTTACCGGCCTATAATTTCCCGGATTACTTTTAGAGCCTTTTTTAAACAACGGAACCGAATGAGCTATCCTCCAATCCTCCGGCACATCACCCATAGATACCGACATTTTAAATATATCTGCCAGAGCCCCTACAATTTCAACACTAGTCTCCTTCAAGGTCCGAGGGAATACCCTGTCAGGTCCTGGGGATTAATCTACTCTGATTTGCCTCAAGATAGCAAACACCTCCTCCTCTTCAATCTGTATAGGTTCCATGACCTCACTACATATTTGCCTTATTTCCATTGACTCCATGCCAGTTTCCTTAGTAAATACAGACGCAAAAAAAAAACATTTAAGATCTCCCCCATTTCTTTTGGTTCCATGCATAGCCAAACACTCTGATCTTCAAGAGGACCAGTTTTATCCCTTACTATCCTTTTGCTCTTAATATACCTGTAGAAGCTTTTTGGATTATCCTTCACCTTGACTGCCAAAACAACCTCGTGTCTTCTTTTAGCCCTCCTGATTTCTTTAAGTATTTTTTTGAACTTTTTATACTCCTCAAGCACTTTATTTGCTCCCTGTTTCCAATACATGTCATACATTTCTCCCTTCTTCTTTATCAGAGTTTCAATATCCTTAGAGAACCACAGTTCCTTATTCTTATTCACCTTGCTTTTAATCCTGACAGACAGACAGACAGACATACTTTATTCATCCCGAGGGAAACTGGGTTTCGTTACAGTCACACCAACCAAGAATAGTGTAGAAATATAGCAATATAAAACCATAAATAATTAAATAATAATAAGTAAACTATGCCAAGTAGAAATAAATCCAGGACCAGCTTATTGGCTCAGGGTGTTTGACATTCCGAGGAAGGAGTTGTAAAGTTTGATGGCCACAGGCAGGAATGATTTCCTATGACGCTCAGTGTTGCATCTCGGTGGAATGAGTCTCTGGCTGAATGTACTCCTATGCCTAACCAGTACATTATGGAGTGGATGGGAGGCATTGTCCAAGATGGCATGCAACTTGGACAGCATCCTCTTTTCAGACACCACCGTCAGAGAGTCCAGTTCCACCCCCGCAATGTCACTGGCCTTACGAATGAGTTTGTTGATCCTGTTGGTGTCTGCTACCCTCAGCCTGCTGCCCCAGCACACAACAGCAAACATGATAGCACTGGCCACCACAGACTCGTAGAACATCCTCAGCATCATCCGGCAGATGTTAAAGGACCTCAGTCTCCTCAGGAAGTAGAGACAGCTCTGACCGTTCTTGTAGACAGCCTCAGTGTTCTTTGACCTGTCCAGTTTATTGTCAATTCATATCCCCAGGTATTTGTAATCCTCCACCATGTCCACACTGACCCCTTGGATGGAAACAGGGGTCACTGGTGCCTTAGCCCTCCTTAGGTCCACCACCAGTACCTTAGTCTTTTTCACATTAAGCTGCAGATGATTCTGCTCACACCATGTGACAAAGTTTCCCACCATAGCCCTGTACTCCGCCTCATCTCCCTTGCTGATGCATCTTACTATGGCAGGAACATACAAACTCTGCACTCTCGAAATTTCTCCTTTGAAGGTCTCCCACTTACCAACCATATCCTTGCCAGAGAACAACCTGTCCCAATCCACACTTTTTAGGTCTATACTCATTTCTAAAATTTGGCCTTTTTCCAGTTTAGTACCTCAACCCAAGGACCAGATCTATCTTTATCCATGATCAACTTGAAACTAAAGGTTTTATGATCACTGGAACCAATGTGTTCCCCTACACACACTTCCGTCACCTGTCCTAACTCGTTTCCTAATAGGAGATCTAATATTGCATTCTCTCTAGTCGCTACCTCTATATATTGATTTGGAAAACTTTCCTGAACATATTTTACAAACTCTAAGCCATCTAGACCATTAACAGTATGGGAATCGCAATCAATATGTGGAAAATTAAAATCCCCTACTATCACAACTTTATGTTTCCTGCAGTTGTCTGCTATCTCTCTGCAGATTTGCTCCACCAATTCTCGCTGACTATTGGGCTGTCTATAATACAACCCCATTAACGTGGTCATACCTTTCCTGTTTCTCAGCTCCACCCTTATGGCCTCGGTATACAAGCCCTCTAATCTGTCCTGCCTAAGCACTGCTGTAACATTTTCCCTGTCTAGCAATGCCACTCCCTCACCCTTCATCCCTCTGCCTCTATCACGTTGGAAACATCGGAACCCTGGAACATTAAGCTGCCAGTCCTGCCCCTCCTGTAGCCAAGTTTCACTAATGGCTACAATGTTATAATTCCACGTGTCAATTCCCTGTATCTTTTTACAACTGATCTATGCCCCCTGTATCTTTTTACAACTGATCTATGCCCCCCGTATCCTTTTATAACTGATCTCTGCCCCCGTATCCCTTTACAACTGATCTATGCCCTCTGTATCATTTTACAACTGATCCATATACCCCTGTATCCTTTTACAACTGATCTATGTCCCACTTTTATATATGCCGGCTTTTTATATATTGGTGAGACCCGACGCAGACTGGGAGACCATTTTGCTGAACACCTACGCTCTGTCCGCCATAGAAAGAAGGATCTTCCAATGGCCACACATTTTAATTCCACATCCCATTCCCATTCTGATATGTCTATCCATGGCCTCCTCTACTGTCAAGATGAAGACAGACTCAGGTTGGAGGAACAACTCCTTATATACCGTTTGGGTAGCTTCCAACCTGATGGCATGAACGTTGACTTCTCTAACTTCCGTTAATGCCCCTCCTCCCATTCTAACCCCATCCCTGATTTATTTATTTCCCCCCCACCCCTTTTTTTTCTTTGCCCATCACTCTGCCTGTTCTCCATCTCCCTCTGGTGCTCCCCTCCCACTTTCTTTCTCCCTAGGCCTCCTGTCCCATGATCCTTTCCCTTCTCCAGCTCTGTATCCCTTTTGCCAATCACCTTTCCAGCTTTTAGCTTCACCCCACCCCCTCAGATCTTCTCCTTTCATTTCGCATTTCCCCCTCCCCCTCCTACTTTCAAATCTCTAAATACCTTCTCTTTCAGTTAGTCCTGATGAAGGGTCTCGGCCTGAAACGTCGACAGTGCTTCTTCCTATAGGTGCTGCCTGGCCTGCTGCGTTCCACCAGCATTTTGTGTGTGTTGCTTCTATGTCCCCCTGCATCGCTTTACAACTGATCTATACACCCTGTATCATATTACAACTCATCTATGCCCCCTGTATCTTTTTACAACTGATATATGCCCCAGTACCCTTTTACAACTGATCTATGTCCCCTGTATCTTTTTACAACTGATATATAGACCCCTTGTCCTTTTACAACTGATCTATGCCCCCATATCATTTTACAACTTTTCTATGCCCCCCTCTATCATTTTACAACTAATCTATGTCCCCTGTATCATTTCACAAATGATCTATATCCCCTGTATCCTTTTACAACTGATACATACAAATCTTGTCCTTTTACAACAGGTCTATGTCTCCATGTACACTTTAGAACTGATCCATATCCCCTATATCCTTTTACAACTGATCTATGCCCCCTGTATCCTTTTACAGCCTATCTATGTACCCCTGTATCATTTTACAATTGATCTATGTACCCCTGTGTCCTTTTACAACTGATCTATGCCCCCCTCTATCCTTTTACGACTGATCTATGCCCCCTGTATCATTTTACAACTGATCTATGCCCCCTGTATCCTCTTACAACGGATCCATATACCCCTGTATCCTTTTACAACTGATATATAGACCCCTTGTCCTTTTACAACTGATTTATATCCCTTATATTCTTTTAACACTGATCTCTGCCACTCCCAGATCCCTTTATTGGGTGTTTATTATTAACCACCAAAGAGTAACAGGGACATCTAGGAGCAGTTTGGGATCTGACCAGGGTCCTATATAGCTGCAACATTACCTCTCGGCTCCTAAGTTCAATTCTATGATTGATGAAGGCCAATACACCATACGCCTTCTTAACCACAACCTGCGCAGCTGCTTTGAGAGTCCTGTGGACTCAGACCCCCAGATCCCTCTGATCCTCCACACTGCCAAGAGTCTTACCATTAATACTATATTCTGCCATTATATTTGACCTACCAAAATGAACCACTTCACACTTATCTGGGTTGAACTCCATCTGCCACTTCTCATTCCAGTTTTGCATCCTATCAATGTCCCACTGTAACCTCTGACTACCCTCCACACTATCCACAACACTCCAACCTTGGTGTCATCAGCAAGCTTACTAACTCATCCCTCCACTTCCTGATCCAGGTCATTTATAAAAATCATAAAGAGTAAGGCTCCCAGAACAGATCCCTGAAGCATTCCACTGGTCACCGACCTGCATGCAGAATATGACCTGTCTACAACCACTCTTTGTCTTCTGTGCGCAAGCCAGTTCTGGATCCACAAAGCAATGTCCCCTTGGATCCCATGCCTACTTACTTTCTCAGTAAGCCTTGCATGGGGTACCTTATCAAATGCTTTGCTGAAATCCATATACACTACATCTACTACTCTTCCTTCATTAATGTGTTTAGTCACATTCTCAATAAATTCAATCAGGCTCGTAAGGCATGACCTGTCCTTGACAAAGCCATGCTGACTATTCCTAATCATATTATACCACTCCAAATGTTCATAAATCCTGCGTCTCAGGATCTTCTCCATCAACTTCCCAACCACTGAGATAAGACTCACTGGTCTATAATTTCCTGGTCTATCTCTACTCCCTTTCTTGAATAAGGGAACAAAATTCAATTCAAGATGGCAGCGCGACACAGCTTGCAGCAGCCACTCCGGAGCTGATTATCTGTTATTTGTGAAGCAGGGTGCCGTGCACAATCATAATCGGATGAAAAATGGACATGGGAGCATGGAGGAACATCTGGAAATCTCCAGGAAGACCTTCTTTGTTGCTGCTGCTGCTGTGAGGTCTGGGTCTCTGCTGGGAAGAACAGGTCCCCAGTCCTCGGGGTCGCGTTGACGATGGCCGTTGGCGGGGGTGTCTTAATATGCTCAGCAGAGGATGGTGCTCAGAGAAGCTGTGCTGGAGGGGATGGTCGGAGGCTCGGACGTTCAATGGACTCGGAGTCCACTGCGGTCGGAGAGCTTTCAGTGTGTGTTATGTCTGCGAGACTGGTTTCGATGGAGCTTTCACTGTGTGCTGCATCTGCGAGGCTGAGTCGGGCGGCGCCGTGAAAGTCCATAGCGGGGATACTCCCTTCTGCTGCCTGCATGGGATGACAAGTGTATCGGGTCCCTGAGGACTTGTGGAAACTGTGTGGTTGTTTCTTTCGAACTTATAGTCTTTTAACATCTTTGGACTATTTTACTGTGCCCATGGTCTGTTTTTATCAATTATGCTATTGTTTGCACTGTTGTAACTATGTGGTTTTGTGCAGGTCTTGTAGCTTTAATTTTTGGTCTTGTTTCGTCTGGTGGAATTGGAGCTCCTTTCCGGTGAACGCGCTAGATGGTAGCGCGATATTAATATGCAACAGCCTCTCTGGACTCCGGATTACGGATCGCCAAATGTTATGTGGATTTTCTGGTGTAGTCTGTTTTGTCATGTGCTTTTGTGATATCATTCTGGAGGAACATTGTCTCATTTTTTAACTGCATTGCATTTGTGGTTTCTAAATGACAATAAACTGAATCTGAATCTGAACATCCGCAAACCTCCAATCCTCCAGAACCTCTCCCGTCCCCATTGATGATGCAAAGATCATTGCCAGAGGCTCAGCAAACACCTCCCTCGCCTCCCACAGTAGCCTAGGCTACATCTCGTCCGGTCCCGACGACTTATCCAACTTGATGCTTTCCAAAAGCTCCAGCACATCCTCTTTCTTAATATCCACATGCTCAAGCTTTTCAGTCTGCTGCAAGTCATCACTACAATTGCTAAGTTCCTTTTCCATAGTGAATACTGAAGTAAAGTATTCATTAAGTACCTCTGCTATTTCCTCCTGTTCCATACACACTTCCCCACTGTCACACTTGATATGTCCTATTCTTTCACGTCTTATCCTCTTGCTCTTCACATACTTGTAGAATGCCTTGGGGTTTTCCTTAATTCTGCCCACCAAGGCCTTCTCATGACCCCTTCTGGCTCTCCTAATTTCCTTCTTAAGCTTCTTCCTAGTAGCCTTATAATCTTCTAGATCTCTAACATTACCTAGCTCTCTGAAACTTTTGTAAGCTTTTCTTTTCTTCTTGACTAGATTTATTACAGCCTTTGTACACCACGGTTCCTGTACCCTACCATAACTTCCCTGTCTCATTGGAACATACCCATACAGAGCTCTACACAAATATCCCCTGAATATTGGCACATTTCTTCCGTACTTTTCCCTGAGAACATCTTTTTCCAAATTAAGCCTCCAATCTCCTGCCTGATAGCCTCATAACTCCCTTTACTCCAATTAAACGCTTTTCTAACTTGTCTATTCCTATCTCTCTCCAATGCAATTGTAAAGGAGATAGAATTATGATCACTATCTCCAAAATGCTCTTCCACTGAGAGATCTGACACCTGACCAGGTTCATTTTCCAAAACCAAATCAAGTACAGCCTCTCCTCTTGTAGGCTTATTTACATACTGTGTCAAGAAACCTTCCTGAACACACCTAACAAACTCCACCCCATCTAAACCCCTTGCTCTATGGAGATGCCAATCAATATTTGGAAAATTAAAATCTCCCATCATGACACCTCTGTTATTATTCTCTGTTATTACTCCCATCCACTCCATAATGTACTGGTTAGGCACAGGAGTACATTCAGCCAGAGATTCATTCCACCGAGATATAACACTGAGCGTCATAGGAAGTCATTCCTACCGGTGGCCATCAAACTTTACAACTCCTCCCTCGGAGTGTTAGACACCCTGAGCCAATAGGCTGGTCCTGGACTTATTTTCACTTGGCATGATTAACTTATTATTATTTAATTATTTATGGTTTTATATTGCTATATTTCTTCACTATTCTTGGTTGGTGAGGCTGTAACAAAAACCAATTTCCCTGGGGATCAATAAAGTATGTCTGTCTGTCTGTCTATTGCACCTTTCCAGGAGCTGTTTCCCTATTTGCTCCTCAATATCCCTGTTACTATTGGGCGGCCTATAAAAAACACCCAGTAAAGTTATTGACCCCTTCCTGTTCCTAACCTCCACACACAGAGACTCTGTAGGCAATCCCTTTATGGCGTCCTTTTCTGCAGACATGACACTATCTCTGATCAACAGTGCCATGCCCCCACCTCTGTTGCCTCCCTCCCTATCCTGTCTGAAACATCTAAAACCCGGCACTTGAAGTAACCATTCCTGTCCCTGAGCCATCCAAGTCTCTGTAATGGCCACCACATCATATTTCCAAGTACTAATCCACGCTCTAAGCTCATCTGCCTTGTTCACAACACTCCTTGAATTAAAATAGACACATCTCAAATCTTCGGTCTGAGCGCGTCCCTTCTCCATCACCTGCCTATCCTCCCTCTCACACTGTCTACAAGCTTTCTCTATTTGTAAGCTAACCTCCTCTTCCCCAGTCCCTTCAGTTCGGTTCCCACCCCCCCCCCCCCCAACAATTCTAGTTTAGACTCTCTCCAGTAGCCTTAGCAAATCTCCCAGCCAGGATATTGGTCCCCCTGAGATTCAAGTGCAACCTGTCCTTTTTGTACAGGTCACACCTGCCCCAGAAAAGGTCCCAATGATCCAGAAATCTGAATCCCTGCCCCCTGCTCCAATCCGTCAGCCACGCATTTATCCTCCACCTCATTCTACTCCTATTCTCACTGCCGTGTGGCACAGGCAGTAATCCTGAGATTACTAGATAGATAGATAGATAGATAGATACTTTATTCATCCCCATGGGGAAATTCAACATTTTTCCAATGTCCCATACACTTGTTGTAGCAAAACTAATTACATACAATACTTAACTCAGTAAAAAATATGATATGCATCTAAATCACTATCTCCAAAAGCATTAATAATAGCTTTTAAAAAGTTCTTAAGTCCTGGCGGTAGAATTGTAAAGCCTAATGGCATTGGGGAGTATTGACCTCTTCATCCTGTCTGAGGAGCATTGCATCGATAGTAACCTGTCGCTGAAACTGCTTCTCTGTCTCTGGATGGTGCTATGTAGAGGATGTTCAGAGTTATCCATAATTGACCGTAGCCTACTCAGCGCCCTTCGCTCAGCTACCGATGTTAAACTCTCCAGTACTTTGCCCACGACAGAGCCCGCCTTCCTTACCAGCTTATTAAGACGTGAGGCGTCCCTCTTCTTAATGCTTCCTCCCCAACACGCCACCACAAAGAAGAGGGCGCTCTCCACAACTGACCTATAGAACATCTTCAGCATCTCACTACAGACATTGAATGACGCCAACCTTCTTAGGAAGTACAGTCGACTCTGTGCCTTCCTGCACAAGGCATCTGTGTTGGCAGTCCAGTCTAGCTTCTCGTCTAACTGTACTCCCAGATACTTGTAGGTCTTAACCTGCTCCACACATTCTCCATTAATGATCACTGGCTCTTTTCCCTGAGTAGTAAAAATCAGCCGTTCACTCACAGCCTTCTTGCTCCGAGTACTGTGCTCAGTTCTAGTCTGCTCACTACAGAAAGGATGTGGAAGCCATAGAAAGGGTGCAGAGGAGATTTACAAGGATGTTGCCTGGATTGGGGAGCATGCCTTATGAGAATAGGTTGAGTGAATTTGGCCTTTTCTCCTTGGAATGACGGAGGATGAGAGGTGACCTGATAGAGGTGTATAAGATGATGAGAGGCATTGATCATGTGGATAGTCAGAGGCTTTTTCCCAGGGCTGAAATGGTTGCCACAAGAGGACACAGGTTTAAGGTGCTGGAGAGTAGGTACAGAGGAGATGTCAGGGGTAAGTTTTTTACTCAGAGAGTGGTGAGTGTGTGGAATGGGCTGCTGGCAACGGTGGTGGAGACGGATATGATAGGGTCTTTTAAAAGACTTTTGGATAGGTACATGGAGCTTAGAAAAATAGAGTGTTATGGGTAAGCCTCATAATTTCTAAGATAGGGATATGTTCGGCACAACTTCGTGGGCTGAAGGGCCTATATTCTGTTATAGGTTTTCTATGTTTCTATGTTTCGATAGATTCTGGAAAGGTGTCATAATAACAGGGTTGTCATGTTCGGAGATTTTAATTTCCCAAATATTGATTGGCATCTCCCTAGAGCAATGGGCTTATATGGGGTGGAGTTTGTTAGGTGTGTTCAGGAAGGTTTCTTGACACAATATGTAGATAAGCCTACAAGAGGAAAGTCTGTACTTGATCTGGTATTGGGAAAAGAACCTGGTGAGGTGTCAGATCTCTCAGTGGGAGAGCATTTTGGAGATAGTGATCATAATTCTATCTCCTTTACAATAGCATTGGAGAGAGATAGGAACAGACAAGTTAGGAAATCATTTAATTGGAGTAAGGGGAAATATGAGGCTATCAAGCAGGAACTTGGACGCATAAATTGAAACCAGATGTTCTCAGGGAAATGTACGGCAGGAATGTGGCAAATGTTCAGGCAATATTTGTGTGGAGCCCTGCATAGGTATAT
The DNA here is from genome assembly GCF_048418815.1 of Hemitrygon akajei. Lineage (NCBI taxonomy): Eukaryota > Metazoa > Chordata > Chondrichthyes > Myliobatiformes > Dasyatidae > Hemitrygon > Hemitrygon akajei. The sequence continues at coordinate 599,920 of NC_133139.1, read as the reverse complement.
TCAAATAAGATAGGGAAAGGATGGTAGGGTACAGGAACTGTGGTGTACAAAAACTGTTGAAAAACTAGTCAAGAAGAAAAGGAAAGCTTGTGAAAGGATAAAAAAAACTAGGTAATGATAGAGATGTAGAAGATTAGAGGGCTAACAGGAAGGAGTTTAAGAATGAAATTAGGAGAGCCAGAAGGGGCCATGAGAGGGCCTTGGTGGGCAGGATTAAGGAAAACCCCAAGGCATTCTACAAGTATGTTAAGAGTAAGAGGACAGGACATGGGAGAATAGCACTAATCAAGTGTGACAGTGGGAAAGTGTGTATGGAACCAGAGGAGATAGGAGAGATACTTAATAAATATTTTGCTTCGGTATTCACTATGGAAAAGGATCTTGGCAATTGTAGATGACTTGCAGCAGTCTGAAAAGCTTGAGCATATAGATATTGAGGAACAGGATGTGCTGGAACTTTTGGAAAGCATCAAGTTGGATAAGTCACCGGGACCAGATGAGATATACCCCAGCTAATGTTGGAGGCGAGGGAGGAGATTGTTGAGCCTCTGCCAAGGATCTTTGCATTGTCAATAGCGACAGGAGAGGTTCCAGTGGATTAGAGGGTTGTGGATGTTGTTCCCTTATTCAAGAAAGGGAGTAGAGATAGCCCTGAAAATTATAGACCAGTAAATCTTACTTCAGTGGTTGGTAAGTTGACGGAGAAGATCCTGAGAGGCAGAATTTATGAACATTTGAACAGGCATAATATGATTACGAATAGTCAGCATGGCTTTGTCAAAGACAGGTCTTGCCTTAGGAGACTGACTGAATTTTTTGAGGATGTGACTAAACATGTTGATGAAGGTAGAGCAGTAGATGTAATGTATATGGATTTCAGCAAGGCATTTGACAAGGTACCCCATGCAAGGCTTATTGAGAAAATAAGGAGGCCTGGTGTCCATGGAGACCTTGCTTTATGGATCCAGAAGTGGCTTGCACACAGAAGGCAAAGAGTGGTTGTAGATGGGTCATATTCTGCATGGAGGATGGTGACCAGTGGTGTGCCTCAGGGATCTGTTCTAGGACACTTACTCTTCATGATTTTTATAAATGACCTGGATGAAGAAGTGGAAGGATGGGTTAGTAAATTTGCTGATGACACAAAGGTTGGGGGTGTTGTGGATAGTGTGGAGGGCTGTCAGAGTTTACAGTGGGACAACAATAGGATGCAAACTGGGCTGAGAAGTTGCAGATGCAGTTCCACTTTTAGGAGCGGGCAGTGTCAGTGCAGGCAGCGGAGTGGGAGCAAGGAGTGCTCGAGGTCGATAGACGACTGGAGATCGGAGGATTGGAGGATCAGCCGTTGTAAGTAGGTTGAGACCGTCGGACCTACCTGGACAGTACCTGAGGAGGAAGGTAAAACTGCGCAGGCGCGGGTGACGTCAGTGGCGAGCGCAGGGTTTAAAAAGAGGCCCACTTTTAGGAGCGGGCAGTGTCGGTGTGGGCAGCGGAGTGCACGGGAGCAGAGTACTGGGCTTTGGCTCAGCGGGCTTCGGCGCAAGGGGACTTCAGTGAGAGGAAATCAGTGAGCCTGAGTACGTGCTTGCTGAGGTAAAAAAGGTAAGGTCAGTAGGTACTTTTTTCATTTATTCTGACTAATCTGGGATCAGGTAATGGGGGAGACAGTTAGAGCAGTGGTGTGCTCCGTATGCAGTATGTGGGAGGTCAGGGTCAACACAGTTGTCCCTGATGACCACACCTGCAAAAGGTGCATCCAGCTGCAGCTCCTATCAGACCAAGTTAGGGAATTGGAGCAGGAGCTGGATGAACTACGGATCATTCGGGAGGCAGAGGCAGAGATAGATAAGAGTTATCGGGAGGTAGTCACACCGAAAATACAGGAGGTAGGCAAATGGGTGACAGTCAAGAGGGGCAGGGGGAGCAGACAGAGAGAGCAGAGCACCCCTGTGGCCGTTCCCATCAACAATAAGTATACCGTTTTGGATACTGTTGGTGGGGATGACCTACCAAGAACAAGTTGCAGTAGTCCTGTCTCTGGCACTGAGGTTGGACCCTCGACTGGGAAGGGGAGGAGGGAAGAGAAGAGAGTGGTAGTGATAGGGGATTCTATAGTCAGGGGGGCGGATAGGAGATTTTGTGGGGAAGATCGGGAGTCTCGGATGGTATGTTGCCTCCCTGGTGCCGGGGTCCGGGACATCTCAGATCGGGTGCAGGTTATCTCAGACAGGATGAAGAGGTCAATACTCCCCAATGCCATTAGGCTTTACAATTCAACCGCCAGGAGTAAGATATGTTAAAGTGCCGGGTTGATTGTATTTAATGTATTTAAGTAAACTACTTAAGAACTTTTTAAAAGCTATTATTAATGCTTTTTGAGAGAGTGATTTAGATTCATATCATATTTTTACTGAGTTAAGTATTGTATGTAATTAGTTTTGCTACAACAAGTGTATGGGACATTGGAAAAAATGTTGAATTTCCCCATGGGGATGAATAAAGTATCTATCTATCTATTCTCAAGAGGGAGGGCAAGAACCCAGATGTTGTGGTCCATGTAGGGACCAACGACGTGGGTAGGATGAGTCAGGGGGTTCTGCGTTGTGAGTTCAGGGAGTTAGGTGCGAAGCTGAAGGGCAGGACCTCCAGGGTAACAATCTCAGGATTGCTACCTGTGCCACGTGCGAGTGAGGCAAGGAACAGAAGGATTATACAGATTAATACATGGCTGAGAGGATGGTGCAGGAGGGAGGGCTTCAGGTTTTTAGATAATTGGGCTTTGTTCCAGGGAAGGTGGGATCTGTTCCGACGGGACGGCTTACACCTGAACTGGAGCGGTACTAACGTTCTTGCAGGAAAGTTTGCTAGTGCTTCTCGGGGGGTTTAAACTAAATTTGCAGGGGGCAGGGATCCAGAATGTGAGAGAGGATAGCGAGATGAAGAATAAAGGACAGGTGGGGAATACACGGTTCCGGAATATTAAGTGTGTAGTAGAGAAAGGTGAGGTGGAACAAGTGATAAGGAGGACACATGTACAGAGGGATGGTCTGACGGAACATGGAGTTAAATGTGCAGAAAGAATAAGTAAATTTAGGAAGGACAACAAAATTCAAGGGGCATATAGCCCGATGGGAGTTTGGGGAGCTGGGTTAAGCACAACAGACAGCAATTTAAACAGAGAGAAGAGAAATGGGCTAAAAATTCTATATCTGAATGCACGAAGTGTCAGAAATAAGGCGGATGAGCTTGAAAATCAGGTGCGAATGGGTAACTATGATGTTGTTAGGATAACGGAGACATGGCTGCAGGGAGATCAGACCTGGGAAATGAATGTACAAGGGTATACGTGCTATCGTAGGGACAGAAATGTGGGCAGAGGGGGTGGGGTGACCCTGTTGGTGAGGAATGAGATTCAGTCCTTTGCAAGGGGGGACATAGGATCAGGAGAAGTAGAGTCTGTGTAGATAGAACTGAGGAACAGTAAGAGCAAAAAGACCCTAATGGGTGTTGTCTACAGGCCACCAAACAGTAGCATGGATATTGGGTGCAAGTTGTATAGGGAGTTAACATTGGCATGTGGCAAAGGTAATGTCGCAGTAGTTATGGGGGATTTCAACATGCAGGTGAACTGGGAGAATCAGGTTGGTGCTGGACCCCAGGATAGGGAGTTTGTAGAGTGCCTACGGGACGCATTCTTGGAACAGCTTGTACGAGAGCCGACCAGGGACAAGGCTATTCTGGATTTAGTGTTGTGTAATGAACAGGATTTGATAAGCGATCTTGAAGTAAAGGAGCCATTAGGAGGTAGTGACCATAATATGATAAGTTTTTATCTGCAATTTGAGAAGGATAAGGGCAGATCGGAGGTGTCAGTGTTGCAGTTGAACAAAGGAGACTATGGAGCCATGAGGGAGGAGCTGGCCAATGTTATCTGGACGGATATCCTAGCAGAAAAGACAGTGGAACAGCAATGGCAGGTATTCTTGGGAATAATGCACAAGGTGCAAAATCAGTTCATTCCCCGGAGAAGGAAGGATTCAAAGGGGGGAAAGGGGCCACAGTGGTTAACAAAGGAAGTCAGAGATTGCATAGCATTAAAAAAAAAGTATGACAGAGCTAAGGTGAGTGGGAAGACATGATTGGGAAATTTTTAAGGAACAACAGAACTTAACCAAAAAGGCAATACGGGGAGAAAAAAATGAGGTACGATCGCAAGCTAGCCAGGAATATAAAGGAGGATAGCAAAAGCTTTTTTAGGTATGTGAAGAGAAAGAAGATAGTTAAGAACAATGTTGGGCCCTTGAAGAATGAATTGGGTGAAATTGTTATGGGAAACAGAGAAATGGCAGAAGAATTTAATAAGTACTTTAGATCTGTCTTCACTAGGGAAGACACAAGCAATCTCCCAGATGTATGGATGGGCCAAGGACATTGGGTAACAGAGGAAATGAAACAGATTGACATTAGGAAGGAAATGGTGATGAGTAGACTGATGGGACTGAAGGCTAACAAATCCCCAGGTCCAGATGGTCTGCATCCTAGGGTACTAAAGGAGGTGGCTCTGGAAATTGCGGATGCATTGGTAATCATTTTCCAATGTTCCTTAGATTCAGGATCAGTTCCTGAGGATTGGAGAATGGCTAATGTTATCCCACTTTTTAAGAAAGGAGGGAGGGAGAAAACAGAGAACTATCGTCCTGTCAGCCTAACATCAGTAGTGGGGAAGATGCTAGAGTCCATTATTAAAGATGAAATAGTGGCATATCTAGATAGCAGTGATAGGATTGGGTCGAGCCAGCATGGATTTACCAAGGGCAAATCATGCTTGACTAATCTACTGGAGTTTTTCAAGGATGTAACCAGGAAGTTAGACAAGGGAGATCCAGTGGATGTAGTGTACCTCGATTTTCAGAAGGCATTTGATAAGGTCCCACATAGGAGATTGGTGGGTAAAATCAGAGCTCATGGCATTGGGGGGAAGGTATTGACATGGATAGAAAACTGGTTGGCAGATAGAAAGCAAAGGGTAGCGGTGAATGGGTGTTTCTCGGAATGGCAGGTGGTGACTAGTGGGGTGCCATAGGGCTCGGTATTGGGACCACAGCTGTTTACGATTTACATCAACGATTTAGATGAAGGCATTGAGAAAAACATCAGCAAGTTTGCTGATGATACTAAGCTGTGTGGCAATGTGACATGTGATGAGGATGTTAGGAGAATTCAGGGTGACTTGGATACTCTGGGTGAGTGGGCAGATACTTGGCAGATGACGTTTAATGTGAATAAGTGTGAGGTTATCCACTTTGGGAGTAAGAACAGGAAGGCAGATTATTATCTGAACGGTGTAGAGTTAGGTAAGGGAGAAATACAAAGAGATCTAGGAGTCCTTGTTCATCAGTCACTGAAGGTGAATGAGCAAGTGCAGCAGGCAGTGAAGAAGGCTAATGGAATGTTGGCCTTTATTACAAAGGGAATTGAGTACAAGAGCAAGGAAATCCTTTTGCATTTGTACAGGGCCCTGGTGAGACCACACCTGGAGTATTGTGTACAGTTTTGGTCTCCAGGGTTAAGGAAGGACATCCTGGCTGTAGAGGAAGTGCAGCGTAGGTTCCCAAGGTTAATTCCTGGGATGTCCAGTCTGTCTTACGCAGAGAGGTTCGAGAGACTGGGCTTGTACACGCTGGAATTAAGGAGATTGAGAGGGGATCTGATTGCAACATATAAGATTATTCAGGGATTGGACAAGATAGAGGCAGGAAATATGTTCCAGATGCTGGGAGAGTCCAGTACCAGAGGGCATGGTTTGAGGATAAGGGGTAGGTCATTTAGGACAGAGTTAAGGAAAAACTTCTTCTCCCAGAGAGTTGTGGGGGTCTGGAATGCACTGCCTCGGAAGGCAGTGGAGGCCAATTCTCTGGATGCTTTCAAGAAGGAGCTAGATAGGCATCTTATGGATAGGGGAATCAAGGGATATGGGGACAAGGCAGGAACCGGGTATTGATAGTAGATGATCAGCCATGATCTCAGAATGGCGGTGCAGGCTCGAAGGGCCGAATGGTCTACTTCTGCACCTATTGTCTATTGTCTATTGCCTATAACCCAGTTAAATGTGAGGTGGTTCATTTTGGTAGGTGAAATATGATGGCAGAATATAGTATTAATGTTAAGACCCTTGGCAGTGTGGAGTATCAGAGTCCATAGGACACTCAAATCTGCTACGCAGGTTGACTCTGTGGTTAAGAAGGCATAAAATGTATTGACCTTCATTAACTCTGGATTGAGTTTAGGAGCTGAGAAGTAATGTTGCAAGTATATAGGACCCTGGTCAGACCCCACTTGGAGTACTGTGCTCAGTTCTGGTTGCCTCACTACAGGAAGGATGTGGAAACCATAGAAAGAGTGCAAAGGAGGTTTACAAGAATGTTGCCAGGATTGGGGAGCATGACTTATGAGAATATAACCATAGAACCATAGAACACTACAGCACAGTACAGGCCCTTCAGCCCTCCATGTTGTGCCGACCCATATATCCTTAAAAAAAAAGTACTAAACCCACACTACCCCATAACCTTCCATTTTTCTTTCATCCAAGAGTCCAAGAGGCTTTTAAATACTCCCAATGTTTTAGCTTCCACCACCATCCCTGGCAAGTCATTCCAGGCACTCACAACCCTCTGTGTAAAAAACTTACCCCTGATGTCTCCCTTAAACTTCCCTTCCTTAATTTTGTACATATGCCCTCTGGTGTTTGCTATTGGTGCCCTGGGAAACAGGTACTGACTATCCACCCTATCTATGCTTCTCATAATCTGGTAGACCTCTATCAAATCCCCTCTCATTCTTCTACGCTCCAAAGAGAATAGTCCCAGCTCTGCTAACCTTGCTTCATATGACTTGTTCTCCAATCCAGGCAACATCCTGGTAAATCTCCTCTGCACCCTCTCCATAGCTTCCACATTCTTCCTATAATGAGGTGACCAAAATTGAACACAATACTCTAAGTGCGGTCTCACCAGAGATTTGTAGAGTTGCAACATGACCTCTCTACTCTTGAACTCAATCCCCCTGTTAATTAAGCCTAGCATCCCATAGGCCTTCTTAACTACCCTATCAACCTATGCAACGACCTTGAGGGATGTATGGATTTGAACCCCAAGGACCCTTTGTTCATCCACACTCTTAAGTAATTGACCATTAATCCTGTACTCAGTCTTCTGGTTTGTCCTTCCAAAATGCATCACCTCACAATTGTCCAGATTGAAATCCATCTGCTATTTTTCTGCCCAACTCTGCAGCCTGTCTATATCCTCTTGTAACCTTCGACAACCTACAGCTCCATCCACGACTCCTCCAATCTTCGTGTCATCTGCAAACTTACTCACCCAACCTTCCACCTCTACATCCAGGTCATTTATAAAAATCACAAATAGCAGGGGTCCCAGGACAGATCCCTGCGGCACTCCACTAGTCACTGACCTCCAGGCAGAATACTTTCCTTCCACAACTACCCTCTGCTTTCTTCCTTTAAGCTAATTTTTTATCCAAACAGCCAAGGTTCCACTTACCCCATGCCTCATGACTTTCTGGATGAGTCTCTCATGAGGGACCTTATCAAATGCTTTGCTAAAGTTCATGTAGACCACATCCACTGCCCTACCCTCATCAATTTCTTTTGTTACCTCTTCAAAAAACTCAATCAGGTTCGTGAGGTACGATCTTCCTTTCACAAAGCCATGTTGACTATTCATGAGTAGACTGTACTTCTCCAAATGCTCATAGATCCTATCCTTAAGAATCCTTTCCAGTAGTTTGCATACCACTGACGTAAGACTCACCAGTCTATAGTTCCCAGGTTTCTCCCTATTATCATTTTTAAACAAGGGAACAACATTTGCCATTCTTCAGTCCTCTGGCACTTCCCCTGCAGCCAAAGAGGATTCAAAGATCATGGCTAATGTTCCTGCAATCTCTTCTCTCAATTCCCACAACAACCTGGGGTGTATCATATCCGGCCCTGGGGGTTTATCAATCTTAATGTTTTTAAGAAGATCCAGCACTTTTTCTTCCTTAATCTCCACATTGTCCAGCACACAGACCTGCTGTACTTCGACCTCATCCTGATCAAGATCCTTTTCACTTGTGAATACTGAAGCAAAGTATTCATTTAGGTCCTCCTCAACCTCCTCTGCCTCCAGGCACATGTTGCCCTCTTTATCCTTTAGCGGTCCCACCTTTGTTCTCGTCATCCTCCTATTCTTCACATATGCATAGAACGCCTTGGGATTCTCCTTAATCCTACATGCTAAGGCCTTCTTATGCCCCCTTCAAGCTCGCCTAAGTCCTTTCTTTAGCTCCTTCCTGGCTACCCTGTATTTCCCATAAGCCCGTCCTACTTCCTGCTTCTTATATTTAACATATGGTTCCTTTTTCCTCTTGACGAGTTGCCTCACATGTTTTGTCAGCCACGGCTCCCTTTTCCTACCATTTTATTCCTTGCCTCAGTGGGACAAACCTATCCTGAACCTAGCTCAAGTGGTCCCTAAACTTCTCCCTCATTACTTCTGTGCTTCCCCTTTGAACAGCTGTTTCCAATTTACTCTCGCTAGTTCCTGCCTCATCCCTTCAAAGTTAGCCCTTCCCCAGTTCAGCACTCTACCATTTCGTCTGATTTTATCCCTTTCCATAGCTATGCTGAAGCTAAGGGAGTTGTGGTCACTCTCACCAAAATGCTCCCCCACCAAGAGGTCTTGTCACCTGGCCAGGTTCATTACCCAGAACTAGATCCAGTATATCCTCTCCTCTCGTCGGCCGGTCCACATACTGTGTCAGGAATCCTTTTTGAACACACCTGACAAATTCAGCCCCATCTATCCTCCTTGCACTCAGGAGGTGCCAGTCAATATGAGGGAAGTTGAAATCACCCATAACTACTACCCTGTATTTCCTGCTCCATTCTAAAATCTGCCTGCTTATCTGCTCCTCGGTGTCCCGAGGGCTATTTGGGGGCCTATAGACTACTCCCAGCACGGTGATTGATCCCTTCCTATTTCTGACTTCAACCCAGACTGACACCATGGACACTCCTTCTGCAGCGTCCTCCCTTTCTATAGCCGTGATACTATCCCTGACCAGCAATGCCACTCCCCCCTCTTTCTACCTCCCATCCTATTCCTTTTAAGATACCTGAACCCCGGGACCTGCATCATCCAATCCTGCCCTTCCTCCAACCAAGTTTCAGTAACGGCCACAACATCGTAATTCCACGTACTAATACATGCTCTAAGTTCATCCTCCTTGTTCCTAATACTTCTAGCATTGAAATAGACACATTTCAACCCCTTTAACTGGCTACAGTTATGTTCTGTCCCCTGCCCGTCCTTCCTCATCAACTCAGAACTCTCAGCATCATGCCCTTGTCCTTCTACCTTAATCCTTGCACTCACATTCTGATTCCCACCCCCCTGCCAAACTAGTTTAAACCGTCCCCAACAGCTTGAGTAGGTTGAGTGAACTCAGCCTTTTCTCCTTGGTGCAACGGAGAATGAGAGGTGACCTGATAGAGGTGTATGAGATGATGAGAGGCATTGATCATGTGGATAGTCAGAGGCTTTTTCCCAGGGCTGAAATGGCTAGCACAAGAGGGCACAGGTTTAAGGTGCTTGGAAATAGTTACAAAGGAGATGTCAGGGGTACGTTTTTTACGCAGAGAGTGGTGAGTGCATGAAATGGGCTGCTGGTGACAGTGGTGGAAGTGGATACGATAGGGTCTTTTTAGAGACTCCTGGATAGGTACATGGAGCTCAGAAGAATAGAGGGCTATGGGTAACTCTAGGTAATTTCTAAAGTAAGTACATGTTCGGCACAGCATTGTGTGTCAAAGGGCATGTATTGTGCTGTAGGTTTTCTTTGTTTCTCTGTTTCTGTCCTTTTACAACTGATTTGTGTCCCCATGAAACTGTATATAACTGATCTATGTCCTACCATATCCTTTCAGATCTGATCTATGTCCAGCTCTGACCTTTTACAATTGATCTATGGTCCCCTGAGCAACACACACAGAATTCTGGGGGAACTCAGCAAGCTGGGCAACATCTATGGAAAAGAGTACAGATGTCATTTCAGTCTGAGACCCTTCGGCAGGACTGGTGAAGAAAAGCTGAGTAGATTTAAATGGTGGGCAGAGGAGAGAGAGAAACACAAGGTGATAGGTGAAATCTGAAGGGGAAGGATTGAAGGAAAGAGCTGAGATGTTGATTGGTGAAAGAGATACAGGGCTGGAGAAGGAGGAGTCTGATAGAAGAGGACAGAATCCCATGGAAGAAAGAAAAGGAAGGAGCAAAAGAGGGAGGCAATGGGTGGACAAGGAGGTGAGAGCGGGAAAAGGGGATGGGGAATGGTGGAGGTGTGGAGGGAGGGGCATCTCTGGAAGTTCGAGAAATCTATGTTTATGCCATCAGGTTGGAGGCTACCTCCAACCTAAGTGTGGCCTCATCACGACAATGGAGGAGGCCATGGATAGACATATCGGAATGGGAATGAGAAGTGGAATTAAAATGGGTGGCCACTGGGAGATCCCGCTTTTTCTGGTGGATGGAGCATAGGTGCTCAATGAAGCGGTCTCCCAATCTACATCGGGTCCCACCTATTTACAGGAGGCCACACCAGGAACACTGGACACCGAATATGACCCAAAAAACTCACCTCACCTGTAAGGACTGTTTGGGGCCCTGAATGGTAGTGAGGGAGGAGGTGAAGGGACAGGTGTAGCAATTGTTCCACTTGCAAGGATAAATTCCAGGAGGGAGATCAGTGGGGAGGGATGAATGGACAAGAGAACGATCCCTAAGGAAAGCAGTAGGTAGGTTTTTTCCAGTGACATCATCGTCGAGAATGGCAGCTTAAGTCACTAGCTCCTCCAGAAAAACGCGTATTAAGCCCCATTAACCCGTCAAATATAATATTTTTTGAAAAATATTTGAACTGAAAAGAGCGGCAAGACTGGGGAGAAGAAATGGAAATAAAAAAAGCAACACTGCGGAGCCTGCATCTGAGAGGAGTGCAGCGAGGTGCTCTCTGACCCGACCGCGTGCTAGCGAGGCAGCTGCCGGGCCTCGTTCAGACGAAGTGGCGAATATCTTCGAAATCCTGAAAGAAATAATGGAGGTCCAGAAAGATATCAAGCAGCAGCTCCGTGATATTAAGGCAGAGCTCGCCAGCGTTAATCAAAAAATAGCGGTGACAGAGACTCGAATTCAGAAGGTGGAAGATCGCGTTCAAAACATGGAATGGATACTGAGCAAGACAATAAAAATATTTCATCACCAAGAAGGTAAACTGCTTGACCTGGAGGGAAGATCACGGCGGAAAAATATCAGAATCTACAACGTTCCCAAAGGAGCGGAGGGCTCATTTATGATGGAGTTTGTCAGAAAGTTACTGTGGGACGCACTGGATCTTCCCCCAGCTATGAAGCTGGAAGTCGAAAGAGCCCACTGCGCGTTAGTCCCAAAACCTACCCAGGATAGAAAGTCATGCTCAATAATAATTAAATTCGTTCGGTACAACACCAAGGTGGAGATTCTACGAAGGGCCTGGGGTAAGAAGAGAGTGTTTTTAGAGGATAAATTAATATACTTCGACCAAGATTACCCCCTGCGGTCCTCCAGAAACGCAAAAAATACTCAGAAGTAAAGCGAGTATTAAAGCAAAATAAGATTAGATTTCAAACTCCGTACCCTGCTAAACTTCGAGTGTTTTATGACAACGGGATGCGGTTGTACCAGACAGTGGAAGAGGCAACTACAGACATGAAGGCCAGAGGGTTGTCCGTCAGCATGACCAAAACGAAGGAAAGCCTGACTGAGGAATTATCCCGTTCGGCTTGGGAAATAATGCGAGAAACGAGAAGGCAGGAGACAGGAGGAGGCCGAGAGAAACATATCAGGAAGAGACCGGGAGTTTCCCAAAGACAGTCCTCACCCCCTTCAGAAGAGCCATAAGGTTTGGCTAATTTTTAAAATGTTGAGAAGCTAAACAGAAGCAAAAGTACACGGTGATATACCTATCTCGAGAAATACTTATTATAATGTGGATTTTATATTACTTAGTTGTTATTGTTTTTTCACTCACTTACTCCTTTTTCCCCACCAAAATGAGAATATATATGAGTGCATATATGTGTCTGTATGTAATATATATGTGTATATATGTGTGTGTGTATATATGTCTGCATATATATATATATATATGTATATATATATTTGTGTGTGTGTGTATGTATATATATATATAGGAGGAGTACACAGGGAAATCTTTTCTGTGTAATGGATTTGTTTACTGACTTTTATGAATACTGCAATGGGGGCCCTCAACTCACAAGTAGGAGGGGTTATCCCCCACAGCTAGACATTTCTTCTAGCTCAGCGCAGGGTCATTTACTAGAGACCTCAGCCTTGGAATCACACGTTCGTTGCCATTTTTGTTATTATTTGAGTTTCTTGGTTCTTATTTGTTCAGGGAGTAGATCGATTAAGTTTTATTCTAATTTCAATGATACATTGACAGATAAATACAGATGGCTAAGGACAAGGTAAAATTCATTTCTTTTAATGTAAATGGGCTATTAAATCCAATCAAACGTAAGAGAATTTTATCTAAAATGAAAAAAGAACAAGCCCATGTAGTATATTTACAGGAAACTCAGTTAAGTGATAAAGAACATAAAAAACTAAAGAGAATGGGCTTCACTAATCTGTTTTTCTCCTCATATAAACCAGGACACAGGAGAGGAGTTGCTATTCTTATCTCAAGTAAGCTAAATTTTGAAAAAAAATATTCAAAATGGGAGATAAAGAGGGCAGATATATTCTGGTAAGGGGAATATAGATGGCAATTCAGTTACTCTATTGAATATATATGCACCCCCGGGAAGTGATATTGGTTTCTTTCAGAAAATTACTGATATTATGGTAGCGGAAACAGAAGGTCTCCTGATATGTGGGGGAGACTTAAATTTACAATTACAACCAAACTTAGACTCTTCCAATAGAAGAACCTCTGAAACAAAATCTTTACATAAGAAAGTTAATACACTTTTTGAGGATGTTGGTTTAATTGATATATGGAGGGACCTTTTCCCTGACAGAAGGGATTACACTCACTATTCTGCTCCATATTCTGTATATACAAGAATAGACTATTTCATAACATTTGGAAAAGACAAAGACAAAATAAACACCTGTGGAATTGGGACAATAGATGTAAGTGACCATGCACCTATATATTTATCTGTTGATTTTGACCAACAACCAAAGAATACTATTTGAAAACTAAATTCAAGTCTACTCAATGATCCATACTTTAAGGAACAAATTAAAAAAGAAATTGTTCTCTACTTAGAATTGAATGATAATGGAGAGGTTTCACCTCCCATTTTATGGGATACTCTCAAGGCGATCTTAAGAGGGAAAATTATAACGATATCTTCATATAAGAAAAAAATAAGGAATAAAACATTAGAGGAATTACAAAATAGGCTGAAGGAACTAGAGAAAAAACCCAAATTGAATTTGGCACAGGATACATTAGGGGAAATTAAAAGAATTAGGAATGAAATAAATAATTTGGCTATGCAAGAAATCAGGAAAAACTTAATGTTTCTGAGACAGAGACATTATGAAAGTGGATCGAAATCTATGAAAATACTGGTGTGGAAACTGAAAAAAAAAGATAGCAGAAAATACAATTCATAGAATTAGGGACCCAAGAACGAAAATGATAAAAAATAAGCTAAGTGAAATTCAAGAAGCTTTTGAAGTGTTTTACAAAATGCTATATTCCAAAGTTCCAGGGGGAAGCATAACCCAAATTGACACCTTCTTTATTTTTATTTATAAATTTTTTTTATTGAATTTTCAAATGGTTACAGAAGGGAAAAAAAACTATCAACCCTTCCCCCCTCCTATTAACCCCTCCCCCTTAACATATCCCTGTAGAAAGAGAAACAAAAAGAAAGAAAGAAAGAATGCCTGGATATCGGAAGATCCTCACATGCTCCATGGAGTTCATAATAGCTTTAGTATATATATTTATTTCTTTCCCCAAATAACCAATAATTTTATCTTCGGAGCACCTATATACTTAATCCTATCTTTTGTAAATAAGGGCACCAAATTTTCAGAAATATTTCATATTTATCTCTTAAGTTATAAGTATTTTTTTCAAATGGAATGCAGCTAAAAGCTATATCTATTTTCATTTTCTTAATGTATGTCAAAATTATTTTTCTTTTCACTTGTCCATTAAGCCCATTAACATTAAAACTTTAAAAATTCAGTAAATTAGTCATTATTTTTAACAGGGTTACTCCAGTCTATAGTAATACCTAACTTTTCAACTTTCGTAGTACCTTATAACCATATAACCATATAACAATCACAGCACGGAAACAGGCCATTCCAGCCCTCCTAGTCCATGCCAAACTCTTAATCTCTCCTAGTCCCACCTACCCGCACTCAGCCCATAACCCTCCACTCCTTTCCTGTCCATATACCTATCCAATTTTACCTTAAATGACACAACTGAACTGGCCTCTACTACTTCTACAGGAAGCTCATTCCACACAGCTATCACTCTCTGAGTAAAGAAATACCCCCTCGTGTTACCCTTAAACTTTTGCCCCCTAACTCTCAAATCATGTCCTCTCGTTTGAATCTCCCCTACTCTCAATGGAAACAGCCTATTCACGTCAACTCTATCTATCCCTCCCAACATTTTAAATACCTCGATCAAATCCCCCCTCAACCTTCTACGCTCCAATGAATAGAGACCTAACTTGTTCAACCTTTCTCTGTAACTTAAGTGCTGAAACCCAGGTAACATCCTAGTAAATCGTCTCTGCACTCTCTCTAATTTATTGATATCTTTCCTATAATTCGGTGACCAGAACTGTACACAATATTCCAAATTTGGCCTTACCAATGCCTTGTACAATTTTAACATTACATCCCAACTTCTGTACTCAATGCTCTGATTTATAAAGGCCAGTGTTCCAAAAGCCTTCTTCACCACCCTATCTACATGAGACTCCACCTTCTGGGAACTATGCACTGTTATTCCTAGATCTCTCTGCTCCACTGCATTCCTCAATGCCCTACCATTTACCCTGTATGTTCTATTTGGATTATTCCTGCCAAAATGTAGAACCTCACACTTCTCAGCATTAAACTCCATCTGCCAACGTTCAGCCCATTCTTCTAACCGGCATAAATCTCCCTGCAAGCTTTGAAAACCCACCTCATTATCCACAACACCTCCTACCTTAGTATCATCAGCATACTTACTAATCCAATTTACCACCCCATCATCCAGATCATTTATGTATATTACAAACAACATTGGGCCCAAAACAGATCCCTGAGGCACCCCGCTAGTCACCGGCCTCCATCCCGATAAACAATTATCCACCACTACTCTCTGGCATCTCCCATCTAGCTACTGTTGAATCCATTTTATTACTCCAGCATTAATACCTAATGACTGAACCTTCTTAACTAACCTTCCATGTGGAACTTTGTCAAAGGCCTTGCTGAAGTCCATATAGACTACATCCACTGCCTTACCCTCGTCAACATTCCTCGTAACTACTTCAAAAAATTCAATAAGGTTTGTCAAACATGACCTTCCACGCACAAATCCATGCTGGCTACTCCTAATCAGATCCTGTCTATCCAGATAATTATAAATACTATCTCTAAGAATACTTTCCATTAATTTACCCACCACTGATGTCAAACTGACAGGTCTATAATTGCCAGGCTTACTTCTAGAACCCTTTTTAAACAATGGAACCACATGAGCAATACACCAATCCTCCGGCACAATCCCCGTTTCTAATGACATCTGAAAGATCTCCGTCAGAGCTCCTGCTATCTCTACACAAACTTCCCTCAAGGTCCTGGGGAATATCCTGTCAGGACCTGGAGACTTATCCACTTTTAAATTTCTTAAAAGCGCCAGTACTTCCACCTCTTTAATTGTCATAGGTTCCATAACTTCCTTACTTGTTTCCCACACCTTACACCATTCAATATCCTTCTCCTTAGTGAATACCGAAGAGAAGAAATCGTTCAAAATCTCTCCCATCTCCCTCGGCTCCACACATAGCTGACCACCCTGATTCTCTAAGGGACCAATTTTATCCCTCACTATCCTCTTGCTTTTAATATAACTGTAGAAGCCTTGTAATACCTTGGGGAATCTTTTTAAAATTATCTGTGTTGCTATGTGTCTCCCCCCCCCCCCACCCCCCGATTGTCTAGGCAAAGAAAGAAAGATTAAAGGAAAATAGACTATAAAGAAAAAAAAACAAAATGCCCCCCTACTAATGTTGTGAATAAAAAACACAACATTACCCCCCTCCGTTGTACGGGTCATGGAAATTGCCATGATTACACACGTGAATCCCGTAGCAATCGATCCGAAGTTCCCCCAGCTCCCCCGTAACATAAAAAAGTGTACATAGTTCTTTCCTTTTGCTTGTTTTTTCTTTCCACTCTTTTCTATAAGTGTATACCCCAGATAAATACTTTGTGGAGATCTTGTGATATATATCATTATATGATATATATGTACAATGTCTGAAATACATCTTATGTTTGTTTGATGAACTTCAATAAAAAAATACATTACAAAAAAAAGGAAAGCAGTAGGTGGGGGGAGGGGAGGGAAAGATGTGTTTGGTGGTGGTATCCTGTTAGAGATGGTGGAAGTTATGGAGAATTATGTGCTGGACGCGAAGGTCGGTGGGGTGATCAGGGAGGACAAGAGGAATACAGTCCCTGGAAGGGTGGCAGGTAGTTGGAGTGAGAGCAAACCTGCGTGAAATGGAAGAGATGCAGTTGAGGGAAGGGTTAGGGCATAGAAGATTGGCTGACAGGCAGAAAACAAAGACTGGGAATAAAGCTGGCCTTTTCTGATTGGCTCTTGATGCTTTGTGGTGTTTCACAGGGGCTGGTTTTGGGACCACTTCTTTTCATGTTATTAAGTCAATGATTTGGATGACAGAACTGATGGCTTTCAGGCCAAGTGTTCAGGTGATACAAAGGTGGTTGGAGAGGCAGGTAGTGTTGATGAAGCAGGGAGTCTGCAGAAGGATTTAGAAAGAAGTGGTAGACAGAATATCATGTAGAGAAGTGTATAGTCATGCACTTTAGTAGAAGGAATAAAGGCATATACTATTTTCTAAACAAGTAGAAGATTCAGAAATCAGAGGTGCAAAGGGATTCCCTAAAGGTTAACTTGCAGGTTGAGTCAGAAGTAAGGAAGATAAATGCAATATTAGCATTCATTTTGAGAAGACTAAAAGACAAGAGCATAAATGTAATGATAAAGCTTTATCAGCCATTGTTCAGACTGCACTTAGAGTACTGTGAGTAGTTTTGGACCCCTATCTATGAAAAGATATGCTGGCATTAGAGGGGATCCAGAGGACATTTGCAAGAATGATTCCAGGGATGAAAGAGTTAACATATGAGAAGTATTTGAAGTTTCTGGTCTTGTACTCACTGGAGTTTAGAAGAAAGAAGGGAGATCTCTTTGAAACCTATTGAATATTGAAAGAACTAGATAGAGTGGATGTGAAGAGGATGTTTCCTATGATGTGAGAGTCTGGGACTAGAAGGCACAGCCTTAGAATAGAGGGACATCATTTAGAACAGAGATGAGGAGTTATCTCTTTAGCCAGAGGGTGGTGAATCTGTGGAATTCATTGCCGCAGACAGCTGCGGAGGCCTAGTCATTGGGTATATTTAAAGCAGATGTTGATAGGTTCTTGATTAGTCAGGGTGTCAAAGGTTATGGGAAGAAGGCAGGAGAATTGGTTTGAGAGGGATATAAAACTAGCCATGATGAAATGGCAGAGTGGGCTTTATGGGCCAGATAGCCTTATTCTGCTCCAAGGTCTTATGGTTTCATGGGTAAACTGCCAAATTATTTTGGATAATGATGAATTCCCTTTTATTGACAGCATTCTCTGTCCTGTCTGTGGTAAGTCGGAAGGTAACCCACATTTAAGACTAAATCTCAGTGTCTGAATCAATGGAAGTTTAACTCCTGTGGGCTCAAACCAACTGAACCTTGGCTCTCTTCTTGCATTCTGCCTGGTACCTGTGCCGGCTGATTCATATAACTTTGCTCATTATAATGGTAACGCATTTGAAACCAGGAACTAACATCTCAACTATCCCAATTGCTGTTTTCTGCTGATGAATCAAGCCCATCCCATGTCATGTGTAAACAAAGGATCTTCCAAAGATCTTCCTGGGGCTAGACTGAGATGTGTGGAGTTTCCGTTTTGTGACAGTGCTGTGAAATATAGACATTCCTGTTGGCCAACCCTTGATGTCTGCTCATGGCTGGACTCAGGTTTCAGTCACACACACACACACACACAGAGCTTGTTTTCAGAGCTTCCAAAGATTGATGCTTTCAATCACGAGAGAAGGGAAGCCTATCATTTCATTGGGTTACATCACAGACAGTCAGTGACAGAACAGATTTCTGGCCCTGATCAGAATTTTCTGTAGGTGTTGCTATCCCACCTGCCTTGAAAATTGTATTAGCATCATCAACATTACAGGGGTCGCCACTAATCACATCATCAACTAACCAGCATGGAAATAATTTGGTCAAAAGAGTTCAGAGACTAGCAACAAGTATCAACTGACACATGTCCTTATAACCTAAACCTTTCACCAAGACCACATAACTAGATTCTAAAAGAAGAAGGAGTGTAAGGGGACTTGATTTGAATGAATAGGGTATTTGAAACATGGTCAGTGAACCTTTGGCATAAATTAGTGCAAAGGGCTATAATTTAGTGGCCATTACAGAAAGGTGACTGCAGGGTGGGGATGATTAGGAATTTGGGTGTCAGATAATATGGAACGATAGGCGGGAAGATGAGGGAACTGAGTAGAGTCTTTATTAAGTGTAACCCCCTCACCAGGCTCATATACAAACTTGGCTTGTTAGCCAGCTCTGCTAACAGCCTCGTGACTCACAATATACGTCTCGGGTCTGTATGATATGGGGTTCAACCAAACAGGAACATTGTGATGTTCTGATTAAAGAAGCCAAAAACACACTTTCTAGCATGGCACACTGCTTTTACAGAAATCTGCTAACATAAACTACCCCACTGAACAGCAGTAGAAATCTTAACCAGGGTATTACTCTGCTCCCCCCCCCCCCCCCCACCAAAATTAGTCATGTCCTCATGACTTTGACACTTAACCATACTATTATTAATAACACAGTATTTTGTGATTTTGGGACCCCAAGTCCATTTGTAAATGAAAGCAGTATATCTCACTATGGGAATGGACACAATACTCTGCTCTCCAGGAGCATCCTCTGCCAGCCTAGCTAGGGGTCTCCTGACTTTCTGAGACCTCCTTAGCTCATCTTCAGCTTCTTCAACCTAGGCACTCCCTGTGACTTTTCCTGTCCACTAGAGGATGCATCCCCCTATCTACCAGTTGTACCTTCCAGCAGCACAGGTCCCCCTGCCCCATGACTGAGCTTGGCCTCCTTCACTTTAAGCAGGTGCTGCCAAACATCTTCACCCTCCACTGGTGCTAATCAGTGAGGCCTCTCTCAGAAATGGGAGTCCTCTGTCACTCTAATATTGTGGCAAGTACTCTTGGTTTAGCCCAACACTGGTGTGTCAATAGTCTCAGATACTCCAACATCTGCCTCCAAAAACTCCAGTTTTAATGACAAGTAACCATCATATGGGTACTCATCAGTATTAAGCCTCTAAAACTCAAGGGCACTGAGTGGAATCATTGGTAAATGCATTAAATACCAGTTGTAAAAGGATCTGTAGAGTAAAATAGCTTGAGAACCTGTGTCACATATGGCTTTAGCAAAAGTACCTTCAATCCACATGGATACATCAGAATTTGGTCCCATTAAACCTTCAGGAATAGTGTTTGCACTTTAGTATTCCCTTTGATACACTGATTGGAACGTATCCTCCGAGACGCCAGCCCGTTCCTTTACTCGGTCCCTCTGTAGTTTTTCCTCTTCTCTGTTTGATTAACCACTGACTTACTTTTCAAAGATTTTCCTGCCCCTCACAGTCTCACTTGAAATGTCCATCTTCTCCACAGTTGTAACAGAAAATACCAGTCACCTCACTAGTCAAGAAATACTTTTCAACAGCAGTCCTTTGTGTCCTAAGTCCAAGAGGTGGGTCAGGTTTCCCAATGGTCGTGTCACTTTTAGCTGAAACATTAGCAGTCATCCATCGACTCAGCTCACCTCGATGGTTTCACCTAATTTGTCACAAGCTCTACTTCTGTGGCATTAGGGGGTCACTTTAGCAGCAGAGGCTATCACTGAAGATGCTCCTTAGCTTTTGGAAATGTTCTGCTTCTCAGTCATGTTTTCCTTCTGTATAATTTCTCTGAATAACTTGGTAAAAGATGGAGGAGAGTGCATCATGCAGGTCATTCCAATGCGTAGAGCAATCAAGTCATGTGACAGTGTGCCCTTCACAAATTGTCCCATCTTCAAGCCATTTCTCTCTGACAGTTGAATGCCCTCTTTGTGGCACAAACAACGCAACAGTTTCTCCAACTTGAAAATGTTGGCAGACAGCTTCTCTCCTACCTCCTGAAATGTGTGCTTAAACTTCATCCTAAGATCAGCTGAACTTTCAGCAGTGCCAAAATCATCTTCCAGAGCTTACAGGTAATTAGCTGATGTGGCGAATGGGTTTTCAACCATTAGGAACCCCACTATATCAGCTGCCGGACCCTTTAAACTCTGTACCTGTCACTGTTTTTTCATATTATCTGAGCACTGCCACTCATCCATTAAATGAGATTTCTGCTCCACCCAAGCCTCATTTTCTTCTTTCCTAGTGGGTGTGGACTTGATTCCAAAGAACACTCCCAGCCTATGATAACCTTGGTGTTTATCTATCAATGATATAAAAGCCGAGATTAGCTTAGAATTTAAATCAACTGCTGAAGGACTTTCACATCAGACATTCCTTTCCTCCCACTTTGCAGATATGAGAACAATGCCTTTAAAGTCTTCATACTCAGCTACATGGCCCCCTTCTGTAAAAATATGGGCTGCCCAAGGTCCTGCCTCTCCAGGTGTTCCTACCCCATCAGGCAGTGAAACTTCAGTCACATCACTGCTAGTCTGAATGAACAAGACGTCCTTACCAGCTGATTGCTCAAAACACCACTCAATCAGCATAACTTGTCCCAATGCTTTAGCACTCTAATTAGCTGTTCATCAGGGCTTCAGATATCCACTATACTCAGAACACAAGCAATATTTGTGGGTAATCTCTCTGAATCACACCAAACCTTAATCCTTGCAGCATCCATAATAAAGTACCTTAATCACTTTCCCCAACACTAGTTTAAACACAGGTTTAAACACACAAACCACTTAACCAATTCTTGAAAGCAATTACAACAGTAGCCAAAATACCAGAGGAGCCCCCACAAATGTAACTCTCTCACTGGGATTGTATAAAACCTTGCTTATTAGCCAGCTCTGCTACCAGCCTCATTACTCAACGGCGAGAAGGCCACCTTTCATAAACAATATACGTCTCGGGTCTGTATGATTTGGGCTTCAACTGAACAGGAACATTGTGATATTCTGATTAAAGAAGCCTTGATCTGAGCGAATGCTGTGTAAATACTGTCCATGCGCAATCATCGGTTGTCTAGAAATAATACTTCGTACACCATGTAAATTTATTAAGAAAGCATATTTACAAATTTCTGCTTTATTGAACAGTTAATAGAGAAAAAAAAAGGAAAAAAATAAAATGGCCCAGTATAGTTACACCAGTCCAATGCGCACAGACCATTGGAGCTCATCTTTTACACGTTGGACCCACAGTCTATGTGAAAACATGCACCGCAAATTCGGAACTTCCCACAAAGTCCAATTCAACCAAGCTCAGGAGTGTTGGCCCTTTATCCTTGGAGCCATTCACCTGCACAAAGCACTTTGTGCAATGGAGACTCTCCTTCCAACAGCATTCTGCAGCATTTTCCCTCAAAGTCTGGATCGCTGCACCCGAACCAGACTACTGTCCCTTAGAAAAGCCTTCCCCACAGCTCTCTAGAACCCTCTTTCATATCACATGATTGACTGACTCACATTCCAAAGTTGGACAACATGTGTCCTTATCTTTAGCTGAATCCAAAAACACACTTTCCAGCATGGCACACTACAAAAATCTGCCAGCATAAACTACCCAACAGCATGGCAGAAGTAAACTTAACCAGGGTATTAAGTAAGGATGAGATGAGAGAGATTGTAGAGAATTAATAGATTCAAAGGAGGAGGATCTTGAGACCATCAGGATCAAGATGAGGAATAGTAAATGAAAAGATCACAGCGGAATAACATCACAGTGGAGTTGTTTATAGACCACTGATTAATAACATCACAGAGGAGTTGTTACAGGCCACTGGTTAATAACATCACAGTGCTGTTGTTTATAGGCCACTGGTTAATAACATCACAGTGGAGTTTTTACAGGCCACTGATTAATATCATCACAGAGGAGTTGTTACAGGCCACTGGTTAATAACATCACAGAGGAGTTGTTACAGGCCACTGGTTAATAACATCACAGTGGAGTTTTTACAGGCCACTGATTAATATCATCACAGTGGAGTTGTTTATAGGCCACTGATTAATAACATCACAGAGGAGTTGTTACAGGCCACTGTTTAATAACATCACAGTGCTGTTGTTTATAGGCCACTGGTTAATAACATCACAGTGGAGTTTTTACAGGCCACTGATTAATATCATCACAGTGCTGTTGTTTATAGGCCACTGGTTAATAACATCACAGTGGAGTTTTTACAGGCCACTGGTTAATAACATCACAGTGCAGTTATTACTTTACTTTACTTTTATTGTCACCAAATAATTGGTACTAGAGCGTACAATCATCACAGCAATATTTGATTCTGCGCTTCATGCTCCCTGAAGTACAAATCGAAGTAAATATAATAAAAATTTAAATTATAAATCATAATTAGAAAATAGAAAAGGGAATGTAAGGTAGTGTAAGTCAGGTCCGGATATTGGGAAGATACGGCCCAGATCCAGGTCAGGATCCGTTCAGCAGTCTTATCACAGTTGGAAAGAAGCTGTTCCCAAATCTGGCCATATGAATCTTCAAGCTCCTGAACCTTCTCCCGGACGGAAGAGGCACAAAAAGTGTGTTGGCTGGGTGGGTCGTGTCCTTGATTATCCTGGCAGCACTGCTCCGATAGCGTGCAGTGTAAAGTGAGTCCAAGGATGGAAGATTGGTTTGTGTAATGTGCTGGGCTATGTTCATGATCTTCTGCAGCTTCTTCTGGTCTTGGACAGGACAAATTCCATACCAGGTTGTGATGCACCCTAGAAGAATGCCTTCTACGGTGCACCTATAAAAATTAGTGAGGGTTTTAGGGGACAGACCAAATTTCTTCAGCTTTCTCAGGAAGTAAAGGTGCTGGTGGGCCTTCTTGGCAGTGGACTCTGCTTGGTTAGACCAAGTCAGGTCATTTGTGATATTCACCCCGAGGAACTTAAAGCTTTTGACCTTTTCCACCTGCACACCACCGATGTAGATGGGGTCGTGCAGTCCGCTACTCCTTCTGAAGTCAATAACCAATTTCTTCGTCTTGCTGACGTTGACGTTACAGGCCACTGGTTAATAACGTCACAGTGGAGTTGTATAGGCCACTGGTTAATAACATTACAGTGGAGTTGTTTATAGACCACTGATTAACAACATCAGAGATTGTTCAGGAGGCTGAGGGGGTGATAGATAGGACATATAGAGTGATATTTACACCCAAGCTGCAGGACACAGGAAACTGGGTGATAGTGAAAAAGGGGAAAGGTGTTAAGGAGCCAGTATAGAGTACCCCTGTGGCCACCCCTGTCAACAACAGGTATATATCACTTTGGATACTGTCTGAGGGGGTTGCAAATGACTTTACAGAAAAAAGTCACAGAGGCCCCTTACAACAGACTCAGCAGGGAAGGCGGTAGGTCAAAGATGAGGCATTCTGTTGTGATAGGGGATTTATTAGTTAGGGAAATAGACTGGAGGGCAAGAATGAGATTCCCAGATGGATGCTAGGGTCTGGGATATCTTGGATCGAGTCTTCAGCATCCTTAAGTGGGAGTGTGAACAGTCAGAAGTCGTGGTCTATGCAGGTTCCAATGACATGGGTAGGATAAGTGACGAGGTTCTGAACAGGAAGTGAGGGTAGTTAGATGCTAAGTTAATGGCTAAGACCTCCACGATTGTGATCTGGGGCTTGCTACCCATGCCACGTGCTAGAGAGCCCAGAGCTAGGAAGATCATACAGTTTAATATGTGGCTAAGGAATTGATATAGCAGGGAGGGCATCAGATTTTTGGATCATTGGCTCTTCCAGGGAAAGTAGGACCTTTACAGAGTGGATGGTTTTCACCTGAACTGGAGGGGGATAATATCCTAGTGGGAAAGTTTGTCAATGCTGCATGTTGAGGTTTAAACTAGAGGGGGATGGAAACCAGAGTGCTAGAACAGTTAGTGGAGAAGTTACAGAGGCAGATATTGGAAAGACCTCAGACAAAGTCAGGAATTGAAAGGTTAAGCATGGTGTGACTAGTGTCCTGAGCTGCGTACAATTTGGAGAAGGAAGTCAGAGAATCAGAGTGGGAGTGCGGTAGGAGCCATTTTGATTTTTTCTTCTTCTCATCGGAGTTAAGAGAGGCGGGATTGCGCAGGCGTGTGACGTCAAGCAGTGAAGCGCGGAAGAATTAAAAGGAACACAGGCTTATACAGTGGGCAGCGTCGTTTTGCGGGCAGTGGAGAGAGCCGGGAGCAGAATGAAGGCTTAAGGGCTTTGGCTCAACGTACTTAGGCGGAAACGGGCGAGGCAAGGTAGGTTTAGTTTTCAATTTTTCCTGTTATTTGAGGAAAGGGGGAATTATGAGTGTGAGGGCAGCTTGTTGTTCTCAGTGTCAGATGTGGGAGGTCCTGGAGTCTCCTAGCCTCCCAGACGGCCACATTTGTGCCAGGTGCGCCGAGCTGCAGCTCCTAAGGGACCGTGTTAGGGAACTGGAGCTGCAGCTCAATGACCTTCATCTGGTTAGGGAGAGTGAGGAGTTGATAGAGAGGAGTTACAGGCAGGTGGTCACACCAGGGCTATGGGAGGCAGAAAAGTGGGTCACGGTTAGGAGGGGGAAGGGGAAGAGTAAGGTACTAGAGAGTACCCCAGTGGCTGTATCCTTTGACAATAAGTACTCCTGTTTGAGTACTGTTGGGGGGGGCGACAGCCTACCTGGGGGAAGCAACAGTGGCCGTGCCTCCGGGACAGAGTTCAGTCCTGTAGCTCAGAAGGGTAGGGAAAGGAAGAGGAAGGCAGTAGTAATAGGGGACTCGATAGTTAGGGGGTCAGATAGGTGATTCTGTGGATGCAATCAGGAGATCTGGATGGTAGTTTCCTCCCTGGTGCCAGGGTCTGGGATGTTTCTGATCGTGTCCAAGATATCCTGAAGTGGGAGGGTGAAGAGCCAGAGGTCATGGTACATATAGGTACCAATGACATAGGTAGGAAAAGGGAAGAGGTCCTGAAAGGAGAATATAGGGAGTTAGGAAGGGAGTTGAGAAGAAGGACCGCAAAGTTAGTAATCTCAGGATTACTGCCTGTGCCACATGACAGTGAAAGTAGGAATGGAATAAGGTGGAGGATAAATGCGTGGCTGAGGGATTGAAGCAGGGGGCAGGGATTCAAGTTTCTGGATCATTGGGACCTCTTTTGGGGCCGGTGTAACCTGTACAAAAAGGATGGGTTGCACTTAAATCCTAGGGGGACCAATATCCTGACGGGGAGATTTGCTAAGGCTTCTGGGGAGACTTTAAACTAGAATAGTTGGGGGTTGGGAATCAAATTGAAGAAACTAGGAGAGAGGAGGTTAGTTCACAAATAGAGAAAGCTTATAGACAGTGTGTGAGGAAGGATAGGCAGGTGACAGAGAAAGGGAGCGCTCAGACCGAAGGTGTAGGGGAGAAGGAAGTAAAAGAAGATAGTAAAGTTGTTTGCACCATTAGGGATAAACAGAGTGTAAGAGGTGGAGAGCTTCTTAAATGCATGTATTTTAATGCTTGGAGCATTTTAAGAAAGGTGGATGAGCTTAGAGCATGGACTGATACCTGGAAATATGATGTTGTAGCTATTAGTGAAACATGGTTGTAGGAGGGGTGTTATTGGCAACTAAATATTCCTGGATTTCATTACTTCAAGTGTGATAGAATCGGAGGGTCAAGAGGGGGAAGGTGTTGCATTGCTTGCAGAGAAAATATTACAGCGGTGCTTTGGCAGGATAGATTAGAGGGCTCATCTAGGGAGACTATTTGGGTGGAATTGAGGAATGGGAAAGGTGTAGTAACACTTGTAGGGGTGCATTATAGACCACTTAATGGGGAGCGAGAATTGGAGGAGCAAATTTGTAAGGAGCTAGCAGATATTTGTAGTAAGCACAAGGTTGTGATTGTGGGAGATGTTAATTTTCCACACATACTAGCCAATCAGGTGAGACGTTCCAAAGCCAAACAACATATTACAAAGATCCGGAAGGAGAATGGAGACTTTACATCGGATCACTTAGAAATCAATGATGCATTTAAAAATTTCTATTCACGACTTTATTCCTCTGAATCTTTGAATGACAATATCTCTGTTGATCACTTTTTAAATAATCTGAATATTCCTTCGCTTTCGTCTGATTTTAAAGCCAAACTTAATGCGCCTATTTCATCAGAAGAAATATCTTTTGCAATTTCTGCATTGTCTTCAGGGAAATCTCCTGGACCTGATGGGTTCCCCGTAGAATTTTATAAATCATTCTCTTAACTTCTTTCCCCTCAGTTATTCTCAGTATTATCTGACTCGTTTAATTACGGTAAATTGCCACCCTCTTTTAATGAGGCATCTATTATTCTTTTATTAAAAAAGGGTAAAGACCCAACAGAGTGTTCCTCGTATAGGCCGATTTCTTTGCTCAATGTTGATGTTAAAATCTTGGCCAAAGTTTTGGCTTATAGATTAGAAACTGCTTTCCCCTCTATTATTTCTGATGATCAAACTGGTTTTATTAAAAATCGTCTTCCTTTTTTTAACATTCGGCGTTTATTTAACATTTTATATTCACCTTCAACTGGGATTCCTGAATGTGTTATTTCCCTCGATGTGGAGAAAGCATTTGATCGTATAGAGTGGAACTACCTTTTTGCAGTTTTAGAAAAATTTGACTTTGGTCAAAGTTTTATCTCTTGGATCAAATTGCTGTATTTGTGTCCTACTGCCTCTGTGTTGACTAATTTTCAGAAATCCCAGTTATTTAATCTCAAACGTGGCACCCACCAGGGATGCCCTTTAAGCCCCTTTCTCTTTGATTTGGCTATAGAACCTTTGGCGATAGCATTTCGAAATTGTCCTGAATTGACCGGGATTTGGAGAGGGGGTGTTGAGCATAGAGTTTCTCTTTATGCTGATGACTTATTACTTTTTCTTTCAAATCCGTCTACATCCTTACCTCCAATGTTTTCACTTCTTGATCAGTTTAGCCAGTTCTCTGGCTATAAACTTAATTTACATAAGAGCGAACTTTTCCCAATTAATAAAGAAGCACAAGAACTAACATTTCGTGATCTCCCCTTTAAAGTAGTTCATAATCAATTTACTTATCTTGGGATTACAGTCACAAGGAAGTTTAAAGATCTCTTTCATGAAAATTTTGCCAATCTTTCATATACTATAAAACAGAGTCAGTTACAATGGTCACCTCTATCTATGTCTTTGGTAGGTCGTATCAATGTTGTTAAAATGTATGTTCTCCCTAAACTTTTATATTTATTTCAATCAATCCCAATTTTTATTCCTAAATCTTTTTTTGATTCCTTAGACTCTATTATTTTGTCATAACTGTGGAAGAATAAGCGCTCTAGAATTAATAAAGTTTATCTCCAAAAATCTAAAAAAGAGGGTGGCATGGCTTTACCTAACTTTCGTTTATATTATTGGGCAGCCAATATACGTTGTGCTACCTTTTGGTCTTTTTTCCATGGCCAACCCGAGTGCCCTAATTGGGTGGCAATGGAGTTGAGTTCCACTAAAGATTTATCTATCTCTGCACTTCTTGGCTTTGTACTCCCTAGTAGTTTGTCCAGATTAATTGTTAATCCTCTTGTTAGACACACTTTGCGTATATGGGCTCAGTTTAGGAAGTTTTATGGTTTCCATGGTTTTTCCTTTTCTAGCCCTATCTTACATAATCACCTTTTTTTACCTACTACGTATGATTCAGCATTCCATGATTGGTATAGGAAGGGCATTAGACATTTTGAAGATCTTTTTATTGATAAACGCTTCGCATCTTTTCAACAGCTCTCTGCTAAGTTCAATCTGCCCAATGCTCATTTTTTTAGATATCTCCAAATTAGACACTTTATTAATCCTTTAATTCCTAACTTCCCTGAAATGCCTGAGAAAAATGTTATGGATTTATTTCTTTCTATTAATCCACTAGGTAAAGGTTTAATATCATTTATTCGTGATAAATTAGCATCCTTACGGCGTGCCCCTATGGATAAAATTAGAATGGCTTGGGAGCATGATTTAAATATCTCCTTATCTGATGAGACTTGGGATTCGATTCTCAAATCGGTTAATTCAACCTCTCTTTGCGCTCGCCATTGCCTTTTACAGTTTAAGATTGTTCATAGAGCCCATATGTCTAAATCTAAACTATCCTGATTTTACTCTAACATTAGTCCTCTCTGTGATAAATGCAAAAGGGGCGAGGCCTCTCTCATTCATATGTACTGGTTTTGTCCTAGCTTGGAGAAATTTTGGAAAGACGTCTTCATAACGTTATCTTGTATTCTGAATCACCACCTAGAACCTAACCCTTTAATTGCTTTGTTCAGTTTTTTGGGTGAGACAGATTTACGTCTGAGTTTGACTAAGTGTCGAATATTATCTTTTGCTTCTCTCCTGGCTAGACGTTTAATCCTCCTTAGATGGAGGGATGTTGCCCCGCCCACACATGCCCAATGGCTTAATGATATTATGTCCTGCTTAGACCTTGAAAAAATTCATTATTCAGTTCTTAATTCGGATACAAAGTTCCATAAGGTCTGGGGACCTTTTATTGAGTATTTTCATAACCTTCCTCTTAACTAAGGTTTTTTTTTCGGTCCCTTGCTTTCAGCTCCTTTTTTGTTGGTAGTAGGCATTAATATCTTCTGTTGCTAAGTGTATTTACAGTTTTGGGGGTTTGAATGTCCTGATGTACACTCTCTAGATTGTGTTGTGGTTGGCCTGGAGTTCTTTTTTGTTGCGGGGTTTGGGGAGGATACTAGTTTTACATATCTTCAATTTGGGTGCTTTCTCAATTATCTTCTTTTGTATTATATTATTATTGTATGTTTATTTTTGCACTGTATTAATGTTCTTCATTTCGACCTGGGTTTTTTTTTATCTGTAGCAATGTAGAAAATGTATTAAAAAACTAATAAAAAATTTTTTCCACACATAGACTGGGAAGCCCATTCTGTAAAAGGGCTGGATGGTTTGGAGTTTGTAAAATGTGTGCAGGATAGTTTTTTGCAGCAATACATAGAGGTACCAACTAGAGAAGGGGCAGTGGTGGATCTCCTGTTAGGGAATGAGATAGGTCAGGTGATGGGGGTATGTGTTGGGGAGCACTTCGGGTCCAGTGATCACAATGCCATTAGTTTCAATGTAATTATAGAGAAGGATAGGACTGGACCCAGGGTTGAAATTTTTGATTGGAGAAAGGCTAACTTTGAGGAGACGCAAAAGGATTTAGAAGGATTGGATTGGGACAATTTGTTTTATGGAAAGGATGTAATAGAGAAGTGGAGGTCATTTAAAGGTGAAATTTTGAGGGTACAGGATCTTTATGTTCCTGTTAGGTTGAAAGGAAAGGTTAAAAGTTTGAGGGGGCCATGGCTTTCAAGGGATATTGGAAACTTGGTTAGGAAAAAGAGAGAGATCTACATTCAATATAGGCAGCATGGAGTAAATGAGGTACTCGAGGAATATAAAGAATGTAAAAAGAACCTTAAGAAAGAAATTAGAAAAGCTAAAAGAAGATATGAGGTTGCTTTGGCAAGTAAGGTGAAAATAAATCCAAAGGGTTTCTACAGTTATATTAATAGCAAAAGGATAGTGAGGGATAAAATTGGTCCCTTAGAGAATCAGAGTGGACAGCTATGTGCAGAGCCAAAAGAGATGGGGGAGATTTTGAACAATTTCTTTTCTTCGGTATTCACTAAGGAGAAGGATATTGAATTGTGTAAGGTAAGGGAAACAAGTAGGGTAGTTATGGAAACTACGATGATTAAAGAAGAGGAAGTACTGGCACTTTTAAAGAATATAAAAGTGGATAAGTCTCCGGATCCTGACAGGAGATTCCCTAGGACCTTGAGTGAAGTTGGTGTAGAAATAGCAGGGGCTCTGACAGAAATATTTCAAATGTCATTAGAAACGGGGATGGTGCCGGAGGATTGGCATGTTGCTCATGTGGTTCCATTGTTTAAAAAGGGTTCTAAGAGTAAACCTAGCAATTATCGGCATGTAAGTTTAAGGAAGGTTAGTTAGGAAGGTTCAATCGTTAGGTATTAATATTGAAGTAGTGAAATGGATTCAACAGTGGCTGGATGGGAAATGCCAGAGAGTAGTGGTGGATAACTGTCAGGTTGGAGGCCGGTGACTAGTGGTTTGCCTCAGGGATCTGTACTGGGTCCAATGTTGTTTGTCTCTCTCTCTCTCTTTTAATCTTTTTATTAGTATTAAAAATATTATGAACAAAATACAATTAAAATATTAATAATGGATTACAAACATATAAACTCCCATTACACATGAAGGAATACATAAACAATGAATACAGTATAAGTAAGCTTTCCCAAAACATAAACCATATAGTATATATTTGAACAAGGTAAGTCTAGATATTCCATAATATATAATATAAAAAAAGAGAAAAAAAAAAATCTATATATGAAAGTTAACTAATCTACTAATCTAATATCTAAGAAAAAAAACAAAAAAGGAAGAAAAAACTAAAAAAAAACTAAAAAAAAGAGAAGAAAAAAAAAGGGCTGTTCATAGTATCTCACAAGCATACATAAACATCAATGTCGTCAACTCCGATCCTCTCAACATACATACGATTAAGGCTGAAAAAACCAATAAGCCTGGCACAGGGCCATTACATCATATGAAAATATTGAATAAATGGTCTCCATATCTTTTCAAATTTAATAGAAGTATCAAATACAGGACTTCTAATTTTTTCTAAATTTAGACATAACATAGTTTGAGAAAGCCAATGAAATACCGTGGGAGGATTAATTTCCTTCCAATTCAACAAAATAGATCTTCTAGCCATCAAAGTGAGAAAAGCAATCATTCGACAGGCGGAAGGAGATAAGTGAAATGAGCCCATCATCGGTAAACCAAAAATTGCGGTAATAGGATGGGGTTGTAAATCAATGTTCAGTACCACCGAAATAATATCAAAAATATCTTTCCAATATTTTTCCAAAATCGGACATGACCAAAACATATGAGTTAAAGACGCGATTTCTGATTGACATCTGTCACAAATAGGGTTTATATGAGAATAAAAATGAGCTAATTTATCCTTGGACATATGGGCCCTATGCACAACCTTAAATTGTATTAATGAATGTTTGGCACATATAGATGATGTATTAATGTTGTTTGTCATATACATTAATGATCTGGATGATGAGGTGGTAAATTGGATTAGTAAGTATGCAGATGATACTAAGATAGGAGTCGCTGTGGATAATGAAGTAGGTTTTCAAAGCTTGCAGAGAGATTTAGGCCAGTTAGAAGAGTGGGCTGAAAGATGGCAGATGGTGTTTAATGCTGATAAGTGTGAGGTGCTACATTTTGGTAGGACTAATTAAAATAGGACATACATGGTAAATGGTAGGGCATTGAGGAATGCAGTGATCTAGGAATAATGGTGCATGAAGGTGGAATCTTATGTAGATAGGGTGGTGAAGAAAGCTTTTGGTATGTTGGCCTTTATAAATCAGAGCATTGAGTATAGGAGTTGGGAAGTAATGTTAAAATTGTACAAGGCATTGGTGAGGCCAAATCTGGAGTATTGTGTACAGTTCTGGTCACCGAATTATAGGAAAGATGTCAACAAAATAGAGAGAGTCCAGAGGAGATTTACTAGAATGTTACCTGGGTTTCAGCACCTAAGTTACAGAGAAAGGTTGAACAAGTTAGGTCTTTATTCTTTGGAGCATAGAAGGTTGAGGGGAGACTTGATAGAGGTATTTAAAATTATTAAGAGGATAGATAGAGTTGACGTGGATAGGCTTTTTCCATTGAGAGTAGGGGAGATTCAAACAAGAGGACATGAGTTGAGAGTTAGGGGGCAAAAGTTTAAGAGTAACACGAGGGGGAATTTATTTACTTTGAGAGTGGTAGCTGTGTGGAAGGAGCTTCCAGTAGAAGTGGTAGAGGCAGGTTCGGTATTGTCATTTAAAGTAAAATTGGATAGGTTTGTGGACAGGAAAGGAATGGAGGGTTATGGGCTGAGTGCGGGTCAGTCGGACTAGGTGAGAGAAGCGTTCAGCACAGACTAGAAGGGCCGAGATGGCCTGTTCCCGTGCTGTAATTGTTATATGGTTATATATGGAAAAAAATGAAATCCAATCATTTGAAAAAGGTGACAAAGGGTCAGAAGGTGTGGAATCATTATGGACGGAGCTTAGGAAATGCAAGGGTAAAAAGACCTGATGGGAGTTGCATACAGACTCCAAACCAGTGGTAAAGGTGTAGCTTACAGATTACAATGGGAGATGGAAAATGCATGCCAAAAGGGCAATTTTACAATACTCATGGGGGACATCAACATGCAGATAGACTGGGAAAAGCAGGTTGGTGCTGGATTACAGGTGCCTATTAGATCGCTTTTTAGAGCAGCTGGTGGTTGAGCCCACTAGAGAATCAGCTACTGCGAATTTAGTGTTATAGAATGAACCCAAATTGAATAGAGAGCTTAAGGTAAAAGTACCCTTTGGGGAAATGATCATAATATGATTGATTCAACCAGTAATTTGAGAAGGAGAATCTAAATTCAGATGTATCAGTATTGCAGTGGAGTAAAGGGAATTACAGAGGCATGAAAGAGGAGTTGGCCAGCATGGATTGGAAAAGAACACTGGCAGGGATGATGATAGAAAAGCAATGGCTGGAATTTCAGGAAGCAGTTCGGAAGGCACGAGATATATATATCCCTAGGAGGAAGAAGTATTCTAAAGGAATGATGTTAATAAGAGAAGTCAAAGCCAAAAAAAGAGCATATAATAGAGCAAACATTTATGGATTAGAGGATTAGAGGACTGGGAAGCTTTTAAAAAAACAGAAGGCATCTAAAAAGCCATTAAGAAGGTAAAGATGGAATATGAAAGTAAGCTAGCCCATAATCTTAAAGGAGATACCAAAGATTTCTTCAGATATATAAAGTGTAAAAGAGTGGTGACAGTGGACATCAGACTGCTGGAAAGCGTTGCTGGAGAGGGTGTAATGGTGGCCAAGGAAATGACAGATTAACTGAATAAGTATTTTGCATCAGTCTTCATTGTGAAAGACACTGGCAGTATGGTGGAATGTCCAGGTGTCGGGGACATCAAGTATGTGAAGTTACCATTACTAGAGAGAAGGTTCTTAGGAAACTGAAAGGCCTGAAGGTAGTTAAGTCACCTAGATCAGATGGTGTACACTTCAGAGTTCTGAAAGAGGTGATTAAAGTGATTGTAGAGACATTAGTAATGATCTTTCAAGAATCACTAGATTCTGGAATGGTTCCAGAAGACTGGAAAATTGCAAATGTCACTCTACTCTTCAAGAAGGGAAAGAGGCAGAAGAAAGAAACCTATAGGCCAGTTAGTCTGACTTAAGTGGTTGGGAAGATGTTGGAGTCAATAATTAAGGATGAGGGATGAGGTACATGATAAAATAAGCCAGAGTCAGCATGGTTTTGTCTAGGGAAAATCTTGCCTGATGAACCTTTTGGAATTCTTTGAAGAAATAACAAGCAGGATATTGTTGTGTCTGTGCACAGCTACATATCAATTAAGTAAGAGCACACAAGTAAGTGATGGCTTTAACTGGTACATTCACATTACAACAAGAGAGAAAGAGAGAGCAATGTGCATGTGTAGACAACAGATCAATACATAGTGTTGAGGGTGGTCATTACTCTAAAAGAAATAGATCCATACATTTCAGGATAGACAAAGGAGAATTGGTTAATTTTGTGTACTTGGATTTTCAGGAGGGACAGTATTGAGGGAGGGTCACTCTGTGGAGGGACAGTACTGAGGGTCTCACTGTAGGGGGCACTACTGAGGGACAATCACACTGTGGAGGGATATTACTGATGGACAATCACTCTGTGGAGAGGCATTACTGAGGAACAATCACACTGTGGAGGGGCAGTACTGATGGACAATCACACTGTGGAAGGACAGTACAGAGGGACACACTGTCGAGGGGCAGTACTGAGGGACACTCACACTGTGGAGGAACAGTACTAAGGGTCATACTGTTGAGGGACAGTACTGAGGGAAGGACACACTATGGAGGGGCAGTACTGAGGGAGGGACAGTCTGTGGAGGGACAGTACTGAGGGAGGGACAGTCTGTGGAGGGACAGTACTGAGGGCAATCGCACTGTGGAGGAACAGTACTAAGGGTCATACTGTTGAAGGATAGTACTGAGGGAGAATCACACTGTGGAGGGGCAGTACTGAGGGACACTCACACAGTGGAGGGGCAGTACTGTGGGATACACTGTTGAGGGGCAGTACTGAGTGACACTCGCACTGTGGAGGGGCAGTACTGAGGGCAATCACACTGTGGAGCGGCAGTGATGAGGAAGGGACTGACTGCTGAGGGGCAGTATTGAAGGAAGGACACACTGTTAAGAGGCAATACTGAAGGACACACTGTTGAGGGGCAGTACTGAAGAACACACTTTTGAGGGGCAGTGTTGTGGATGGGTCTCTCTCTTTCTGAGGATCAGAGAGTCAAGAGCAGGCACAGACATTCTCATTGTGGCCTTTGAATATTTCTGATGATTTTACTACGTAGCAAGCAAGTGACATCACAGCATCTGCCCATGAACAGGTAATAAGATACCTAGGCCAACACTTGCTTGCTGAGACATGACATGAATGCTCTCTCACTGAGAGGTACTACTCTCGCTTTGCATCATGTCCTGGTCCAACCACACATGATCCCTTGTGACAGCATAAGCAACCAGTGGCTTCCTCTTGACCTCAATAGAAGCTGCAACTCAGCAGCAAGGATGTATGTTGGCAGCTTGCCAAGGCCACCTGCAAATGAAACTAATCTGATAAATCAATCCTTTGATAAGGCTTTATCTGCATCTTTTGATATTCCTACACTGTTTATCAGCCAAACAATATTTGGTGAACATTGTTTTTGTATTGCAAAATAAAATTTTGTGTAAATCAGCCATATAAAAAAGCAGAAAATGTTGGAAACACTCATTGGGTCAGGCAGCATTGTGGAGAGAGATACTGATAGGTACTTTATTGATCCCAATGGAAATTACAGAGTCATAGTAGCATTGCAAGTTCACATATACAATATTAGAAAAGAAGTAAGAAGAATAAATAAAAATAAGTGTAGCATCTGTGCCCCCAATTTACCCCCGTTTGCCTAGGGTGAACCGCCATCACCTCGCCAATAGTGCAATACTTCGGTGTAAATACAAAGTAATGCCCCCCCCAGTACACGCTCGCAATACAAATACCAGACAATACACCAAAGGTGAGTAAATAATTGCAACTTTATAGTTATTTCTTAGTGATGGGTTAGTATTAACAGATAACCTAAAGACACCAAATCAGTAAGTTTATCAGTTTGTGCACATAATATTTTAATACGTTGGAGCTCACGCCTCCGGTTCCATCCACAATGACCTTCTGAGGCTTTAGCCACCGTCCGAACCGCTGAGGTCCAGTATCCGCCACCCTGGAACCGCTGTCTGCTCCTCACACTCCTCCCGAAAAAGACCGCGAACTCCCGCTCAGCCCACACATACAAGATAGCATAACAATTCTCCATTGGTCAGTTCTCCCCCTTATCTGCAGTTATAACCCAAACATTCCAAACACAAAAACCCATTACAGCATTAGGTAACATTACAGAGAAGCCATTTCATTATAACAATACAGAGAAGCCATTTTGTTAGCCTGAACAGTTAACACCACAGTTACTGGTACTAAGAGCCCTACATAAATTATCTTAAAGTCTAATGGGAGGGGGTCATCACTTCCCTGGTTATAGATTAACTCATTATAGAGCCTTATGGTCGAGCGTAAGAATGACCTCCTATAGTGTTCGTTGGAGCTGTGCAGTTTTTTTAGTCTATTACTGAAAGTGGTACTCTGTTTAACCAAATTGGCATACAGAGGGTGGGAAACATCATCCAGAATTGCCAGGATTTTCCATAGGGTCCTTTGTTCTACCACAGCCTCCAGAGTGTCCAGTTTGACTCCTATAACAGAGCCAGCCTTTCTAATCAGTTCATTGAGCCTGTTGGTATCACCCGTGTTGATGCCATTGCCCCAGCACATCACCTCATAGAAGATTGTACTGGCGACAACAGACAGGTAGAACAGTGAAGGAGAGGCCTGTGTACTCCAAAGGACCTCAGTCTCCTCAGGAAGTACAGGTGACTCTGGCCCTTCTTGTACACAGCCTCTGTGTTGGTGCTCCACTCAAGTCTGCTGTAGGGATGACTTACAGCAGGCTGAAAAGCTTGAGCATGTAGATATTAAGAAAGAGGATGTGCTGAAGCTTCTGAAAAGCATCAAGTTGAATAAGTCACCAGGACAGGACAAGATGTACCCCAGGCTATTGTGGGAGGCAAGGGAGGAGATTGCTGAGCCTCTGGTGATGATCTTTGCATCATCAATGGGGATGAGAGAGGTTCCGAAAGATTGGAGGGTTGCGGATGTTGTTGCATTATTCAAGAGAGTAGAGATAGCCCAGGAAATTATAGACCAGTGAGTCTTACTTCAGTGGTTGGTAAGTTGATGGAGAAGATCCTGACAGGCAGGATTTATGAACATTTGGAGAGGCATAATATGATTAAGAATAGTCAGCATGGCTTTACGAAAGGCAGGTCATGCCTTACGAAGATGATTGAATTTTTTGAGGATGTTACTAAATACATTGATGAAGATAGAGTAGTAGTAGGTGTAGTGTATATGGATTTCAGCAAGGCATTTAACAAGGTACCCCATGCAAGGCTTATTGAGAAAGTAAGGAGACATGGGATCCAAGGGGACATTGCTTTGTGAATCCAGAATTGGCTTGCCCACAGAAAGCAAAGAGTGTTGTAGACAGGTCATATTCTGCATGGAGGTCAATGACCAGTGGTGAGCCTCAGGGATCTGTTCTGGGACCCTTACTCTTTGTGATTTTTATAAATGACCTGGATGAGGAAGTGGAGGGATGGGTTAGTAAGTTTGCTGATGACACTAAGGTTGGAGGTGTTGTGGATAGTGTGGAGGGCTGTCAGAGTTTACATTGGGACATTGATAGGATGCAAAACTGGACTGAGAAGTGGCAGATGGAGTTCAACCCAGATAAGTGTGAGGTGGTTCATTTTGGTAGGTCAAATATGATGGCAGAATATAGTATTAATGGTAAGACTCTTGGCAGGTTGGAGGATCAGAGGGATCTTGGGATATGAGTCCACAAGACACTCAAAGCTGCTGCGCAGGTTGACTCTGTGGTTAAGAACGCATATGGTGCATTGGCCTTCATCAACCATGGGAGTGAGTTTAGGAGTCAAGAGGTAATGTTAAAGCTATATAGGGCCCTGGTCAGACCCCACTTGAAGTACTGTGCTCAGTTCTGGTCTCCTCACTATAGGAAGGATGTAGAAATCATAGAAAGTGTGCAGAGGATATCTACAAGGATATTGCCTGGATTGGGGAGCATGCCTTATGAGAATAGGTTGAGTAAACTCAGCCTTTTCCCCTTGGAGCAACAGAGCATGAGAGGTGACCTGATAGAGGTGTGTAAGATGATGAGGGGCACTGATCATGTGGATAGTCAGAGGCTTTTTCCCAGGGCTGAAATGGCTAGCATGAGAGGGCACAGTTTTAAGGTGCTTGGAAGTAGGTACAGAAGAGATGTCAGGGGTAAGTTTTTTAATCAGAGAGTGGTGAGTGCGTGGAATGGGTGCCGGTGACGGTGGTGGAGGCGGAAACAATAGGGTCATTTAGGAGATTCCTGGACAGGTACATGGATCTCAGAAAAATAGAGGGCTATGGGTAACCCTAGATGATTTCTAAGGGAAGGACATGTTCGGCACAGCTTTGTGAGTCAAAGGGCCTGTATTTTGCTGTAGATTTTCTATGTTTCTATATTTCTAAGTCTGTCATCAAGGTGCACTGCCAGGTACTTGTAGGTCCTCACCACATCCACATCCTCACTATCAATGCTAACAGGGAGCAGTGCAGGCTTAGTCTTCCTAAACTCCATCACCATCTCCTTTGTTTTACTGATGTTGAGCTGCAGATGATTCAGCTTGCACCATTTGACTAAGTTCTCTATCAGTGCTCTCTTTTCATCCTCCCATCCTCCCTTTATTCACCCAACTATTGCTGGGCTTCCAAATCAGGGACAGTGACCTGAAACATGAACTCTTCCTCTCTGTGTGGTTGAGAATCCTCTCCATCACCTACCTCCTGCACCTCTGCTCTTAGTCTTCTCCTCCAGGGCAGAATTCTCTGCATTCTTACCTTTGCATGGCTCGTCCTCTGCAGTTTCCACGTGCTCATCAAGATTGAACCAACACATACATATTCCCTCCCCTCCATTTTCAACAATTTGAAGGATGACTCTCTTCACAATTCCCTGGCCTGGTCGTCTCTCCCCATCTGTCACATCACAAACTGTGGAATTTTCCCATGTAACT
Source organism: Hemitrygon akajei (assembly GCF_048418815.1). Lineage (NCBI taxonomy): Eukaryota > Metazoa > Chordata > Chondrichthyes > Myliobatiformes > Dasyatidae > Hemitrygon > Hemitrygon akajei. The sequence goes on along the minus strand of NC_133139.1, from coordinate 560,777 downwards.
GTTGGAAGTGCAACACTTGCCCTTTCACCTCCGCCATCCATTAATATATACAGTCTTTCTAGGTGAAAAAGTAATCCACTTGTACTTCATCTGATCAAGTGTTCACAATGTGGTTCACTCTACTCTGGGAGCACAAGCACAGACTGAATGATTCAATGGATTACCATTCTGATCTTCCAGAGGACCAATTTTGTCTTTTGCAATCCTTTTACTCTTAAGGTATCTGTAGAATCCCTTGGGATTTTCACTCACCTTGTCTGCTAAGACAACCTTATGCCTTCTTTTAGCCCTCTTGATTTCTTTCTTAAGTGTTCTATTGCATATCTTATTCTCCATAAGCAGCACCTCATTTGTTCCTGCCTGCCTCTTCCTGCAATGCACCTTTTTTTTCTTAACCTAGGTCTCAATGTCGCTTGAAAACCAAGGTTCCCTATAACTGTTATCTTTGCCTTTTATTCTGAGTCACATATAAGCATCATACTCTCAAAATTTCACTCTTGAAGAACCTACACTTCCCAAGAATTTAATTTAGACAAGTTCAAGTTCAAAGTATATTTATTGTCAAAGTATGTATGTAGTATACAACCCTAAGATTTATCTTCCCACAGACAGCCACAAAACAAAGAAAACCAAGGAACTCATTAAAAGAAAAACATCAAACCCACAACACACACAAAAAAGAATGAACCACCCAAAAGGCAAAAAAAAAGTGAAAAGCACAGAATACAAAGCATCAACTCACAAAGACATCAAAAGTGTCCTGGCATATTCAATTCAATCCATTTCTGTGTTGCTTGCTACCTGCAGGCCACAGCACTAGTCCACTAACCACCCACCCCCCCACCCCCGATCAAACACACTCAAAACAGCACCAGAAAAAGGAGCAACAAGAAAGCAGAAACACATCATAATGTGAACTGCAGAATGAAAGCCACAAACCATGCTGACTAAACTGTGCTCAAGACCCATGACTCCAGCACCATCCTCTGGCAGCACCAAGTGAGAGGGCAAGAAAGACCATTCACATGCAGGTAGACGGCATTGAACAGCTGCCCACCCCAGCTCTTGTCCTCACTAATTTCAGTCTTCCTCAACACTTTACGGCATTGAACAACTGCCCACCCTCTGTTCTTGTCCCTCGCTAATTTCTGTCTTCCTCAACACTTTAACTAGAGGATCTGGTGAGAAATGCAATCACACTTCGCTTGAAACCTGGCTGATCTCCCTCAAGGACAGCAAAGCACCAAATCACTCAATCAGCCCGAAAACACACAATGAGAATATAGCTCACAAGCTCCAACAGTAGCAGAGCCACACCTGAAAGAAAAAGATGATGTAAACAAAGTGTAAAGGGGGTATCTTCTTTTTCATTGTTACTGTGTATGTTACTCAGAATGGCTTCTTTGTTTTGTTAAAAGTAGGAATGCTTCTTTGTTGCGAGAGAGTGCTGGAAGCTTGTTTGGGTTAAAATTTACTGATAACGAGAATTGTATTCCTTTGTTAACCAATTGGGATTAATGTTGTTCTTTCTTCTGAGTCTGTAAACTATTGTTGGCGGGCTTTTGGGGAGTCGGCGCGAGGAGGTGAGAGAGAGAGGACGCTATGCTGTAAACTGGGCGAGGAACAGACCCCAAGCGGGGGTCCAAGGCCAGGAGGTACCCTGAGGAGAGGAGACGACAATAGATGTGCTTGGTTGACCACTTCGGGTGGTCCTGAGCTGCGAGTCGAGGAGTTCGGAGGGGATCGAATGGTGGCCAGAAGACTTCAGTAATTGAGCTCCAACGGTTGTGCACGAAGTGGTTTGGACTTTGATAAGTTTGGCGCCTTTTTTGTTTTTTCTTTTCTTTCATATATATATTGTATTGCCTAGTACTCTTTTAGTTTTAGTAAACTCTTTAAAGTGTATTCCGTAACGGTATCTGGTGTGAGTTTGATATTGTGTGTGTACGCGCGGCATAAACTTGATTCCCACAGCACCTGTGTGTACGGGAGGTGGGGTTGGTGAGTGGCTGGATCTCCTTTTCCCCTAAACATCTACCAGCCTGTTGGGTAATTGTTACAAAAGTGAAAGCAACACACACAAAATGCTGAAGAACTCAGCAAGCCAGACAGCATCTATGGAAAACAATAGAGTCATTGTTTTGGGCCAAGACCTTTCCCAGTCTCAGCCTGAAATATCAACTGTTTACTCTTTTCCATGATGCTGCCTGACTTGCTGAGTTCTTCCAGCATTTTGTGTGTGTTGCTTGGATTTCTAGCATCTGCAGATTTTCTTTTGCTTGTGAAACAAAGTGAAGAGTAGTTTTGTGAATCATCTGAAGAATGCCATCCTTGGTTGTGTTGTTCGCTGATGTCATAAGTAAAAAAAACTTCTCTTCTTCAGTTTGGATAAAGGGTTACAGACAGGAAAAATCACTTTGTAACTGTACTCAGACCCCGAGCTTCCCATTATTTCATTAGCTCACTTTCACTCTATCTGGAGACTGCTGTACTGTCCCTAATGCATCTGCCTGTACTACCACACCTGGCAATGCATTCCAGGCACTTTGCAGCCTCTGTGTAAAAAAAAACCTACCTCTGACATCCCCCCTTTATACTTTCTTCCAATCACCTTAATATTATGTCCTCACTTATTAGCCATTGCTGTCCTGGGAAAGAGGTGCTGGCTCTCCACTCGATCTATGCCTCTTATAATATTATACCTCTCTATCAAGTCACCTCTTATTCTCCTTTACTCCAAAGAGAAAAGCCTTAGCTCGCTCAACCTATCCTCATAAAACACATTCTCTAATCCTAGCTGTATCCAGATAAATTTCCTCTGCACCCTCTCTAAAGCTTCCAAATCCTTCCTATAATGAGACCAAAACTGAACACAATACTCCAAGTGTGGTCTAACCGTGCAACTTTGCAGCTCTTGAATTCAATCCCCCAACTAATGAAGGCTAACATACCATATACCTTCTTAGCCACCCTATTAACTTATGAGGCAAAGTTAAAGTATCTATGGACGTGAACCCCAAGATCCCTCTGATCTTCCATACTGCTGAGAATATTGCCACTAATCTTGTGCTCTGCCTTCAAGCTTGACCTTCAAGAGTGAATTACTTCAAATTTTCTGGGTTAAACTCCATTTCCCAGAGAGTAGTGAATCTGTGGGATTGTCTTTCCAGGGAAACAGTAGAAGCTACCACATTAAATGCATTTAGTCATAGTTAGATAGATTCTTGCATAAAAGGGTTCTTGGGAAAAGGCATGTAGGTGAAGCTGAGTCCACGGCCAGATCAGCCATGACTTCATAGAATGGGGAATAAGCTTGACGGGCCTACTCCTGCTCCTTGTTCTTATTTACTCTCTCTGAGACCTTCATAATGTTGTATATTTCAGTTGCAAAGTATCCTTGGAGTTGCCCCAGTTTATTTGCTTTAGGTCAAAGAGCCTTTCTCATTAAACTTCCTGAGCTTATTTTGTGTTTCTTTTTGTTGTTATTCATCTTTTTTGTATTGGTTTTAAGACATGGTCTGAGGGTGGATAAATCCCCAGGACCTGATGGAATGCAACCTCAGGTTCTGAAGGAAGTAGTTGGAGACACTGTGGAGGCCTTATCAATGATGTTTCAAGAATTGATAGATTCTGGCATTGTACTGGGTGACTGGAAAATTGCAAATGTTACTCTGCTATTTAAGAAGGGTGGGAGGCAGCAGAAAGGAAACTATAGACCTGTTAGCCTGACATCAGTGGTTGGGAAGTTGTTGGAATCGATTGTTAGGGATGAGATTACGGAGTATCTGGAGGCACGTGACAAAATAGGCCACAGCTCTAATCTGCTAATTAAATTTGCAGAGGACACTACATTCATTAGCCTTATCTCAAACAATAACAAGGTGGCCTACAGGGAAGAAGTCATCACCCTAACATAGTGGTGTCAAGAAAACAATCTCTCCCTCAATGTCTCAAAAACAAAGGAGTTGTGGATTACAGGAGGAATGGAGACAGGCTAACCTCTATTGACATCAATGGATCTGGAGTTGAGAGGATAAACAATTTTAAATTCCTCAGCACCCACATCACCGAGGACATCACAAGGTCTGTACACACCAGCTGTGTGGTGAAAAAGGTACAACAGTGACTCTTTCACCTTAGATGGTTGAGGAAGTTTGGTATGGGCACCCAAATCCTAAGAAATTTGCAGCTCTTGACAAACCGTGTTAGGGAACTGGAGCTGGAGCTGGATGAACTTTGAATCATTCAGGAGGCAGAGGCAGAAATAAATAGGAGGCAGGTAGCTGGGTGACATTCAGGAGAGGGAAGGGGAATAGACAGAATGAACAGAGCACCCCGTGGCTGTTCCCATCAATAATAAGAATACCGTTTTGGATACTGTTGGTGGGGACGACCTACCAGGGACAAGTTGCAGTGGTTGCGTCTCTGGCACCGAGACTGGACCCTCAGCTCAGAAGAGAAGGAGGGAAAAGAGGAGAGCAGTAGTGATAGGGGATTTGATAGTTAGGGGGACAGATAAGAGGTTCTGTGGAAGAGATCAAGAATCCCGGATGGTCTGTTGCCTCCCTGGTGCCAGGGTCTGCAATATCTCGGATCGAGTTCTCAGTGTTCTCAAGAGGGAGGGTGAGCAGCCAGATGTCATGATCCATGTAGGGACCAATGACGTGGATAAGAAGAAGGAGGAGGTCCTGCAAAGAGAAATTAGGGAGTTAGGTGCAAAGTTGAAGGACAGGACCTCCAGGGTTGCAATCTCAGGATTGCTCCCTGTGCCATGTGCTAGTGAGGCTAGAAATAGGAAGATAATGCAGCTAAATACGTGGCTAAGGAGTTGGTGCAGGAGGGAGGGCTTCATGTTTCTGGACAATTGGGTTTTGTTCCAGGGAAGGTGGGACCTGTTCTGAAAGGACGGGCTGCAGCTGAACTGAAGGGGGACTAACATCCTTGCGGGAAGGTTTGCTAGTGCTGCTCAGGGGGGGTTAAACTAGATTTGCAGGGGGAGGGGAACCAGAATGTTAGAGCAGATAGTGAGGTGGAGGAGGATAAAGGTCATGCGAGAGCTGCAAGTATAGTGCATGGAGTAAAGCCAGATCTAACATATAAAGAGGCTTTGAGGAAAGAGAAACAGAATAAAGGGTCTAAAGGTAGTAAGGTTGAAAGGCTAAAATGCGTGTACTTCAATGCAAGAAGCATCAGGAACAAATGTGATGAACTAAAAGCTTGGATACATACATGGAATTATGATGTAGTGGCCATTACAGAGACTTGGCTGGCACCAGAGCAGGAATAGATTCTCAATATTCCTGGATTTCAGTGCTTTAAAAGGGATGGGAGGGGGGAAGGGGAGGAGGGGTGGCATTACTTGTCAGGGATACTATTACGGCTACAGAAAGGGTGGGTAATGTAGCAGGATTCTCTTTTGAGCCAGTATGGGTAGAAGTCAGGAACAGGAAGGGACCAGTTTCTCTATTGGGAGTATTCTATAGGCCCCCTGGTAGCAACAGAGATACTGAGGAGCAAATTGGGAGGCAGATTTTGGAAAGGTGCAAAAATAACAAGGTTGTTATCATGGGTGACTTTAACTTCCCTAATATTGATTGGCACCTGATCAGTTCCAATGATTTAGATGGGGCAGAGTTTGTTAAGCATGTCCAGGATGGATTCTTGTCACGGTATGTTGACTGGCCGACTAGGGGGAATGCCATACTAGATCTAGTATTAGGTAACGAACCGGGTCAGGTCACAAATCTCTCAGTGGGTGAGCATCTGGGGGACAGTGATCACCATTCCCTGGCCTTTAACATTATCATGGAAAAGGATAGAATCAGAGAGGACAGGAAAATTTTTAATTGGGGAAGGACAAATTATGAGGCTATAAGGCTAAAACTTGTGGGTGTCAATTGGGATGATGCTTTTGCAGGGAAATGTACTATGGACATGTGGACGATGTTTAGGGATCTCTTGCAGGATGTTAGGGATAAATTTGTCCTGGTGAGGAAGATAAAGAATGGTAGGGTGAAGTGAGGTGGAGAATCTAATCGGGTGGAAGAAGGCAGCATACATGAGGTTTAGGAAGCAAGGATCAGATGAGTCTATTGAGGAATATAGGGTAGCAAGAAAGGAGCTTAAGAAGGGGCTGAGAAGAGCAAGAAGGAGACATGAGAAGGCCTTGGTGAGCAGGGTAAAGGAAAACCCCAAGGCATTCTTCAATTATGTGAAGAACAAAAGGATGACAGGAGTGAAGGTAGGACTGATTAGAGATAAAGGTGGGAAGATGTGCCTGGAGGCTGTGGAAGTGAGCAAGGTCCTCAATGAATACTTCTCTTCGGTATTCACCAACAAGAGGGAACTTGATGTCGGTGAGGACAATATGAGTGAGGTTGATGTTCTGGAGCATGTTGATATTAAGGGAGAAGAGGTGTTGGAGTTGCTAAAATACATTAGGACAGATAAGTCCCCTGGCCTGATGGAATATTCCCAGGCTGCTCCATGAGGCGAGGGAAGGGATTGCTGAGACTCTGGCCAGGATCTTTATGTCCTCATTGTCCACGGGAATGGTACCGGAGGATTGGAGGGAGGCAAATGTTGTCCCCTTGTTCAAAAAAGGTAGTAGGGATAGTCCGGGTAATTATAGGCCAGTGAGCCTTATGTCTGTGGTGGGAAAGCTGTTGGAAAAGATTCTTTGAGATACAATCTATGGGCATTTAGAGAATCATGGTCTGATCAGGGACAGTTAGCATGGCTTTGTGAAGGGCAGGTCATGTCTAACAAGCCTGATAGAGTTCTTTGAGGAGGTGACCAGGCATATAGATGAGGGTAGTGCAGTGGATGTGATCTACATGGATTTTAGTAAGGCATTTGACGAGGTTCCACATAGTAGGCTTATTCAGAAAGTCAGAAGGCATGGGATCCAGGGAAGTTTGGCCAGGTGGATTCAGAATTGGCTTTCCTGCAGAAAGCAGAGGGTTGTGGTGGAGGGAGTTCTTTCGGACTGGAGGGTTGTGACTAGTGGTGTCCCATAAGGATCAGTTCTGGGAACTCTACTTTTCGTGATTTTTATTAACAACCTGTATGTGGGGGTAGAAGGGTGAGTTGGCAAGTTTGCAGATGACACAAAGGTTGGTGGTGTTGTGGATAGTGTTGAGGATTGTTGAAGATTACAGAGAGACATTGATAGGATGCAGAAGTGGGCTGAGAATTGGCAGATGGAGTTCAACCTGGAGAAGTGTGAGGTGGTAAACTTTGGAAGGACAAACTCCAAGGCAGAGTACAAAGTAAATGGCGGGAAATTTGGAAGTGTGGAGGAGCAGAGGGATCTGGGGGTTCATATCTACAGATCCCTGAAAGTTGCCTCACAGGTAGATAGCGTAGTTAAGAAAGCTTATGAAGTGTTAGCTTTCATAAGTGGAGGGATAGAGTTTAAGAATCATGATGTAATGATGCAGCTCTATAAAACTCTGGTTAGGCCACACTTGGAGTACTGTTCTGGTTGCCTCACTATAGGAAGGGTGTGGAAGCATTGGAAAGGGTACAGAGGAGATTTATCAGGATGCTGCCTGGTTTAGAGAGTATGCATTATGATCAGAGATTAAGAGAGCTAGGGTACTCTCTGGAGAGAAGGAGGATGAGAGGAGACATGATAGAGATATACAAGATATTAAAAGGAATAGACAGAGTAGACAGTCAGCGCCTCTTCCCCAGGGCACCACTACTCAATACAAGAGGACATGGCTTTAATGTAAGAGGTAGAAAGTTCAAGGGGAATATTAGAGGAAGGTTTTTTACTCAGACAGTGGTCGGTGCATGGAATGCACTGCCTGAGTCAGTGGTGGAAACAGATACAGTAGTGAAATTTAAGAGTCTACCAGACAGGTACATGGTGGAATTTAAGGTGGTTGGTTATATGGGAGTGTTTAAGGGTCAGCACAACATTGTGGGCCAAAGGTCCTGTACTGTGCTGTATTGTTCTATGTTCTATGTTAACTTTCTACAGGAGCACAATTGAGAGTATCCTGACTGGCTGCATCACTGCCTGTTATGGGAATGATTTGGACTATGCGATTAATGGGTTTGTGGCTAAATTTGCCGATAATACAAAGGTAGGTGGAGGAGTGGATAGTGTTGAGGAAACAGAGAGCCTGCAAAGAGACTTAAATAGTTTAGGGGAATGGGCAAAGAAGTGACAAATGAAATACAATGTTGGAATGTATATGGTCTTGCACTTTGATGGAAGAAATAAAAGGGCAGACTATTATTTAGAGGGGAAAGAGTTCAAAATGCAGAGATGCAAAGGGGCTTGGGGGTCCTTGTGCAGGATACCCTAAAGGTTGAGTTGGTGGTGAAGAAGACAAATGCAATGTTGGCACTCATTTCCAGAGATATAGAATCTAAGAGCAGGGATGTGATGTTGAGGCTCTATAAGGCACTCGTGAGACCAGCCTTGGAGTATTGTGTGCAGTTTTGAGCTCATCATTTTTGAAAGGGTTTACTGACATTGGAGAGGGTTCAGAAAAGATTCACAAGAATGATTCCAGGAATGAAAGGGTTACTGTATGAGGTACGACTGGCAACTCTTGGGCTGTATTCCCTGGAGTTCAGGAGAGTAAGAGGGATCTCATAGAAACATTCTGAATGTTAAAAGGCCTGAACAGATTAGATACGGCAAAGTTATTTTCCATGGTAGGGGAGTCTAGGACAAGAAGGCACGACTCCAGGATTGAAGGACATCTATTTAGAACAGAAATATGGAGAAATTGCTTTAGTCAGAGGATGGTAAATCTGTGAAATTTGTTGCCACACGTGGCTGTGGAGGCCAAGTAATTGGGTGCATTTAAGACAGAGATGGATAGGTTCTTGATTAGCCAGGGAATCAAAAGGGTATGGTCAGAAGGCAGAGGTGTGGAGATGACGGGAAAATTTGGATCAGCCCATGATTGAATGGCGGAGCATACTTGATGGGCTGAATGGCCTACTTCTGCTCCTATATCTTATGGTCTCATGGTTTTATGACATAGACTGACCTACAGCCTAAGGTACAGAAACTTGAAGGCACACACTCAGCGATTCAGGGACAGTTTTTTCCCCTCTGCCATACAATTCCTAAATGAACATTGAACCCATGAACACTACCTCACTACTTTTATTTCCACTTACTGTGATTCACAGTTTTCTTTTATTCTCTCTATTATCGTGTATTGCATTGTACTGCTGTGCAAAGTTAATAAATTTCATGACATGTGCTGGTGATATTAAACCTGATTCTGATTCTGATTCCCAATAGCTCCTTGACTGAAACTTACTTAGAAGCCTTACAAAATTCTGATAAATCATCAATATATCTGGTTATGTCATTAGATATAATGAAATATCAAGTCACATGACCTTCTGAGAAAATGGTGGTAAGTTGTGTTGTTATGCTTTTTTCTCACTTGATTTCTTTTTTTAACTAGTAAGTTTAGCTAATGCCAAGCAGAATGTTGGAATGCTCCTCTTGCAGGATGTGGGAAGCCAGAGAGACCTCCAATCTCCTTGAAAATGACACCTGCAAGAAGTGCATCCAGCTGCAGCTCCTAACAAACCGTGTTAGGGAACTGGAGCAGGAGCTGGATGACCTCCGGATCATTCGGGAGAATGAGGAGTTTATAGATAGTAGTTTCAGGGAGGTAGCTACGTCAAAGGAGCAGGGCACAGGTAATTGGGTTACCGTCAGGCGAGGGAAGGGGAAAGGGCTGGCAGAGCAGGGTTCCCCTGTGGTCATTTCCCTCAACGACAAGTATACTGATTTGGATACTGTGGGGGGGGGGGGGGGGGGATGACTTACCTGGGACAATCTGTGGCAGCCGGATCTCTGGCACTGAGTCTGGTTCTGCAGTGCAGAAGAGAGGGTGGAAGAAGAGGAGATAGTTAGAGGTACAGACAGGAGGTTCTGTGGTCGTGACAGAGACTCCTGGATGGTTTGTTTCCTCCCGGGTGCCAGATTCAGGGATGTCTCTGATTGCATGCACAGCGTGCTAAAGTGGGAGGGTGAGCAACCAGATGTCATGGTACACATCGGTACCAATGACGTAGGAAGAAAGAGTGAGGAGGTCCTGAAGAATGAGCATAGAGAGCTTGGTAGGAAGTTAAAAAGCAGGACCTCGAGTGTAGTAATCTCAGGATTGCTGCCTGTGCCACGTGCCAATGAGGGTAAGAGTAGGATGCTCTGGAGGATGAACTCGTGGCTGAGGAACTGGTGTAAAGGACAGGGTTTCAGATTTTTGGATCATTGGGACCTCTTCTGGGGCAGGTGGGTCCTGTACAAGAGAGATGGGTTATACCTGAACTACAGGGGGACCAATATCCTTGCAGGGAGGTTTGCTAGTGCTATTGGGAGGGGATCTAAACTAGATTTGCAGGGGGATGGGAACCAGAGTGCCAGAGCATATAGTGGAGCAGGGGTGAAAATAAATTATCTTAAAAGTTCATGCAAAGTCAGAATTCGAAGGGTTGTGTGTGGTGGTAATAATATTCTGAGGTGTGTCTATTTCAATGCGAGGAGTATTGTGGGGAAGACAGATGAGCTGAGGGCGTGGATTGACAAATGGAATTATGACATTGTAGCCATTAGTGAAACTTGGCTACAGGAGGGGCAGGACTGGCAGCTTAATGTTCCAGGGTTCTGATGTTTCAGACGTGATAGAGGCAGAGGGTTGAAGGGTGGGGGGGGGGGGGGGGGGCTGGCATTGCTAGTCAGGGAAAATGCTACAGCAGTGCTCAGGCAGGACAGATTAGAGGGCTTGTCTACCGAGGCCATATGGATGGAGCTGAGAAACAGGAAAGGTATGACCACATTAATGGGGTTGTATTATAGACCACCCAATAATCAGCGAGAATTGGAGGAGCAAATCTGCAGAGAGATAGCAGACAACTGCAGGAAACATAAAGTTGTGATAGTAGGGGATTTTAATTTTCCACATATTGATTGGTACTCTCACACTGTTAAAGGTTTAGAAGGGTTAGAGTTTGTAAAATGTGTTCAGGAAAGTTTTCTAAATCAATATATAGAGGTACCGACTAGAAAGGATGCAATATTAGATCTCCTATTAGGAAACGAGTTAGGACAAGTAACAGAGTGTGTGTAGGTGATCACTTTGGGTCTAGTGATCATAACGCCATTAGTTTCAACTTGGTTATGGATAAAGATAGATCTGGTCCTCGGGTTGAGGTATTAAACTGGAAAAATTTGAAGAGAAAGGATCTAAAAAGTGTGGATTGGGACAGGTTGTTCTCTGGCAAGGATGTGATTGGTAAGTGGGAGGCCTTCAAAGGAGGAATTTTGAGATTGCAGAGTTTGTATGTTTCTGTCAGGATTAAAGGCAAAGTGAACAAGAATAAGGAACCTTGGTTTTCAAGGGATTTTGGAACTGATAAAGAAGAATAGAGAGATGTATGACAGGTATTGGCAACAAGGAGCAAATAAGGTGCTTGAGGAGTATAAAACGTGCAAGAAAATACTTAAGAAAGAAATCAGGAAGGCTAAAAGAAGACATGAGGTTGCTTTGGCAGTCAAGGTGAAGGATAATCCTAAGAGCTTCTACAGGTATATTAAGGGCAAAAAGATAGTAAGGGATAAAATTGGTCCTCCTGAAGATCAGAGTAGTCGGCTATGTATGGAAGCAAAAGAAATGGGGGAGATCTTAAATGGGTTTTTTGCATCTGTATTTACTAAGGAAACTGGCAAGGAGTCTATGGAAATAAAGCAAACAAGTAGTGAGGTCATGGAACCCCTTACAGATTAGTATACAGGTTGAATAGGTTAGGACTTTATTCCCTGGAGCATAGAAGAATGAGGGGAGATTTGATAGTGGTGTATAAAATTATGATGAGTATAGATAAAGTAAATGCAAGCAGGCTTTTTCCACTGAGGCTAGGGGAGAAAAAAACCAGAGGACATGGATTAAGGGTGAAAAGGGAAAAGTTTAAAGGGAACATTAGGGGGAGCTTCTTCATACAGAGAGTAGTGAGAGTGTGGACTGACCTGTCAGTTGAATTGGTGAATGCAGGCTCACTTTTAACATTTAAGAAAAACTTGGGACAGGTACATGGATGAGAGGGGTATGGAGGGATATAGTCTAGATGCAGGTCAGTGTGACTAGGCAGAGAAATGGTTCGGCACAGACAAGAAGGGCCAAAAGGCCTGTTTCTGTGCTGTAATGTTCTATGGATCTATTTCAGAGACCAACATAGAAACATAGAAAACCTGCAGCACAATACAGGCCCTTCAGCCAAACATGTATTTACTATAGAAATTATGTAGGGTTACCAATAGCCCTCTATTTTTCTAATTTTTTTTCTAAGCTCCATGACAAGATTAAGGTGAAGATGGTTTTGCTTGAACTAGGCTATCACAAGTCCTATAGGGGAAGTTTGTTTATAAACAAGGAAGGCATAGGACAGAATGGAACAGTTTACAAGAGACCGGTGGGCAGGTTACAATGGCCGTGGTCAGTGCAAGATGGCATGAAATTCATCTGACATCGATTTGAGGAATGTTAAAAATTAAAAGGACCATTGTGCTGAACAGAGAGCAGATTATTTTTTAGGTGCAATGCGCTATTAAAATAACTTGAATTGTACTGTTTTGTGAGCTTTGATCAGTTTACTTTACTGAATGAGTTCAGGAATTTTTAATTACCTGGTAGGTCAAAGATAACAGCCTTACAAATTTGCTCACTCTCACTTTGCCATCCTAGCATTTGTGTGTTGCTTGGATTTCCAACATCTGGAGGTTTTCCCTTGTTTGTTAAGGAGCTGAGGAAGACCCAGCTGGATTACAAAGAGATGATGGATGTAACATGAATGTAAGGAAGGTCAAGCCAATGATTGGGTACAAAAGTAGATAGAGCAGAGAGTTAGATTGTACCACAGAGGCAAAATATAAATGGTGAAGAATGCAGGACTGAGGTGCTGTACTTAAATGTGAGTGGCATTTAGAATAAGGTGGATGAACTTGAGGCACAATTAGAGATTGGTCTGTATGACATTGTGGGCATCACTGAGTTATGGCTCAAAGAAGACCATAATTGGGAGCTTAACCAAAGGATCTACTTTGTATCAAAAGGACAAGCAAGAAGCAGAGGTAGTGGTGTCTCTTTCTTCTTATCGCGTCCACAGACAGTCTATACATGGTCCAGCCAGAACTGGACACATTTTTGTGCCTTGTTGTTGAACTCAGCAAGATCTGCAACAGTACAGGGTTCCTCTGGCGATAGGCATTGCAGGAGATGTTGCATAGTTTGTGGCTCATTTCCACATTCACAAGTTGTTGGGCTGGTTGTATATCCCCATTTGCTTAGTGATACCTTTGAATGACCTACACCAGTCCTTAGTTTGTTAAGGTACTTCCGGGTTGCCCAGTTGCAATTAGCTCCTGGGGGAAGCTTTCATCCGATGGAATTTCCATTGTTGGGGGTTGTTTGAGACTGGCTTTCCGCAAGGTGATACGAGCTTCAGATGGGGTGGATTTAATGGAACAACACCGTTCATGAAGCTCTTCCTTGACTTTAGGCGGCTGGGTGTGGGTGCATGACCATGTAGAGGGTGCCTCTCATCTGATGTTTGACGGAGTGGTTCTTTCTTGCTGGCTACCGTTCTTCTTCTATCAGGGAGAGCGATACCCATCAGGATATATAGGCTGTTGGTGTTTGTTGGTTTTAAACAACCTGTGATAAGTTGGTAGCTTGCATTCAGAACAACATCCATCTTCATAATATGAGTAGATCTTTCCCATGCAGGGCAGGCATATTCGGCAGTGGAATAGCAAAGGGCAAGTGCACTGGCTTGCAATGTTTTCAAGCTTGCTCCCCTTTTTGTGTTAGTGAGCTTATTCAGGATGTTGTTTCATGTGCTCACATTTGCCTTTGTCTTATTGATGTGGTTCTTGAAAGTGAAGCATCTGTCAAGGGTGACTCCTAAGTAAGTAGGGTGCTCGCAATGCGTCAGTGTTGCACCACACCAGCTTACTTTACGCTGTCAGTTGGCTTCACGGTTCCTGAGGTAGAAAGCACAAACTTGCGTCTTTGATGAGTTTGCACGAAGGTGGTTTTCTTCATAATAGGATGTTAGTCCCTCCAAGGCCTCAGAAAGCATTTTCTCCACAGTGTTAATATCAGTGCTTTGGGCAGTGATGCATAAGTCATCAGCATATATAAAACAGCATGTGACATCATCTACAGGTTGGTCATTCGTGTAGATGTTGTACAGCAGTGGTGCAAGGCCAAGGAGGAAGCATTCATATCGCGGCCCTGTTTCAACCAATTCTACCACCACCACATGCAGCAAGTGTTAGTAAAGATGAAATTAGAGCTTTAAGAAAGAGGTGACATAGGGACAAAGATGATGGATGTAACATGAATGTAAGGAATGTTGAATCTTTGTGGGTAGAGTTATGTCAGTACCTCCAGTTGAACTCTGTCTTTTTGTGTGATTTCCCCTAGCTGTCAGTCTGTGCACTCCAGCTCTACTTTGTCCTCTGTATTACTGAGTACTCTGTCTCTTATCTGCTTCTTGTTATTACCTGTATTGCTGCCACCTGTATCTCATTGTGCTCCACCTATCATCTGCCTCTCTGTTTATTGCTCAGTGTATTTCAGACCTGTGTTTTCACCTGTTTGTTGCTAGATTGTGCCAGTGAATTTTCCTGAGCCTTTCCAGCATTTGTATCTGTACTCTGTCTGAATATTGACTCTGCCTGTTTTCTGATTCTGGTTTTTGGATTTCTCTGGATGTTTTGATCTCTGCCTGAACTTTGATGTTGACTTTGTTTGCACCTTGGGATTTGTTACTCAATTAATATCACTGTGGGCACAGTACTGGGTCTGCAAATGGATCCCTGCTCCATTATCCAGACAAGTTAAACTGCAAAGGTAAGAAAAAACATTATGGGAATCATACATAGGTCTCCGAAAAGAAGCTAAGATGTGGGGTTGAGATTGCAAAGGGAGCTGGAAAAGGCATGTAATAAGGGTAATATCATAATTGTAATGGGGGACTTTAATATGTAAGGAACTAGAAAAAATAAATTGATGTCAGATTGCAAGAGAGGGAATTTGTTGAATGCTTATGAGATGGCTTTTTAGAGCAGTTTGTGCTTGAACCTACTTGGGGAAAGGTTATCTTAGATTTGGTGTTGTGTAATAACCCAGATCTTAGGGAGCTTAATGTAAAGCAATCCTTAGGAGACATAGATCATAATATGAATTCATACTGCAGTTTGAGAGGGAGAAGCATAACTCAAATGTCAGTATTGCAATGTAATAAATGGAATTGGAGGTATGAGAGAGGAACTTGCCTGAGTGGATTGGATGAGAATGCTCAGATTTCCAGTATCTGCAAATTTTCTCCTATTTGTAATCCATCCATCCATATCATTGATATATAACATAAAAAGAATGTGTCCTAACACAGACCCCTGTGGAACATCACTAGTCACTGGCAGCCAACCAGAAAAGGCTCCCTTTATTCTCACTCTTTGCCTCCTGCCAATCAGTTACTACTTGTGCTAGTTTCTTTCCTGTAATATCATGGGCTCATAACTTGTTGAGCAACCTTGTGTGGGGCACCTTGTCAAAGGCTGTCTGAAAATTCAAGTACACAAAATCAACTGATTTTCCTTCATCTAGCCCGCTTGTTATTTCTTCAAAGAATTCCAACAGCTTTGTCAGGCAAAATCTTCCCTTGAGGAAAACCATAAGCCTCCAAGTACCGTGAAACCACATCCTTAACAATCACATCTTCCCAACAACAGGTCATGTTACCTGGCCAATAGTTTCCTTTCTTTTGCCTCTATTCCTCCTTGAAGACTGGAGTGACATTTGTAATTTTCCAGTCTTCTGGTACCATTCCAGAATCTAGTAATTCTTGAATGATCTTTAATGCCTCCACAATCTCTTCAGCCACCTCTTTCTGATAGATAGATAGATACTTTATTCATCCCCATGGGGAAATCCAACTTTTTTCCAATGTCCCATTCACTTGTTGTAGCAAAACTACTTACATACAATACTTAACTCAGTAAAAAATATGATATGCATCTAAATCACTATCTCAAAAAGCATTAATAATAGCTTTTAAAAAGTTCTTAAGTCCTGGCGGTAGAATTGTAAAGCCTAATGGCATTGGGGAGTATTGACCTCTTCATCCTGTCTGAGGAGCATTGCATCGATAGTAACCTGTCGCTGAAACTGCTTCTGTCTCTGGATGGTGCTATGTAGAGGATGTTCAGAGTTATCCATAATTGACCGTAGCCTACTCAGCGCCCTTCGCTCAGCTACCGATGTTAAACTCTCCAGTACTTTGCCCACGACAGAGCCCGCCTTCCTTACCAGCTTATTAAGACGTGAGGCGTCCCTCTTCTTAATGCTTCCTCCCCAACACGCCACCACAAAGAAGAGGGCGCTCTCCACAACTGACCTATAGAACATCTTCAGCATCTCACTACAGACATTGAATGACACCAACCTTCTTAGAACCTTTGGGTATACAACATCTGATCCAGGTAACATCTACCTTTAGACCTTTCAGTTTCCCAAGAACCTTCTCCCTAGTAATGGTAACTTTACACACCTCATGACCCTTGACACTTGGAGCTTCCACCATACTGCCTTGTGTATTCCACAGTGAAGACTGATACAAAATACTTATTCAGTTCATCTGCAATTTCCTTATCCCCATTACTCCCTCTCCAGCATTATTTTCTAGTGGTCTGGTATCCACTCTTGCCTCTGTTTTAAACTTTATATGTCTGAAGAAACTTTTGGTATCCTTTTCAATATTATTGGCTAGCTTATTTTCGTATTCCATCTTTACCATCTTAATGTCTTTATTCATTGCCTTCTGGTAGTTTTTAAAAGTTTCCCAATCTTTTAACTTCCCACTAATTTTTGTTGGATTATATGCCCTTTGGCTTTTGAGTTGGTTTTGACTTCCCTTGTTGGCCATGGGTGTGTCATCTTGCCTTTAGAAGACTTCTTCATTGTTGGGATGTATATGTTCTGTGCCTTCCAAATTTCTTCCCAAAATTTTGGCCATTGCTGCTCTGCCATTATCCCTGCCAGTGTTCTTTCCCAATCAGTTCTGGACAACTCCTCTCTCATCCCTCTGTAATTTCCTTTACTCTGCTGTAATACCGATACATCTGGCTTTAGCTTTTCCTTCTCAAATTTTAAGGTGAATTTGATCACATTAATATCACTTCTTCCTATGGGTTCTTTTACCAATCCAAACAGCCAATTCACTGTAGACACGTTGCATCTTAATCTTCTGGATTAGCCCCCCATGAGAACTTTGTCAAACACCTTACTGAAATCCATGTATTAATAACTAATTAAACGGTGAGTAATCAATTAAGGTGTTCTGCCAACCAGTATTGGTAGAATCTCAAGTGGCAACGAGAGGGCATATAGTAGCGAGGTATACCAGCTAGTTGAATGGTGTCGTAGAAACAGCCTGACACACAACGTCAGCAAGACCAAAGAGCTGATTGTGGACTTCTGAAAGATGAGACAAAGAAAAATTAACCAATCCTCATTGAGAGATCAGAAATGGAGAGAGTGAGCAATTTCAAGTTCCTGGGTGTCAAGATCTGAGGATCTAATCTGGATGCAATATGTTGATGCAGCTATAAAGAAGGCAAGACAGCAACTATATTTCATTAGAGTCTGAGGAGATTTGATTTGTCACCAAAAACACTTGAAAACTTCTACAGATGTACCGTGGAGAGCATTCTGACTGGCTGCATCACCATCTGGTTTGGGTGTTCAACTGCACAAGAACAAAATAAATTGCAGAAAGTTGTAAAATTAGTCAGCTGATCATGGGTACTGGCCTCTGTCCAAGGCATCTTCAAGAAGTTGTGCTTCAGGAAGGCAATATCCATCATTAGGGACACACACCACACAGGATGTGCCGTCTTCTCATTATTACCATCAAGAAAAAGATACAAAAGCCTGAAGTGATGCACTTAGTAATTCAGGAGCAGCTTCGTCCCATCTGCCATCCAATTTCTAAATGGACACTGAACCTATGAAAACTACCTCACTACATTTTATTTCTGTTTTTGCACTAGTTTAATTTAACTATTTAATATTCATATGTATACTTACTGAAATTACATTTTTCTATATTTATCATGTATTGCATTGTACTGCTGCTCCAAATCTATCAAGTTCCGTGACATTTGCTGGTGATATTAAACCTGATCCTGCCAAGTGATTCTGTTAAAATCTTGGAGCCAGTGCTCTCTGGCACCCCACATAGGTCTGAAGAACTCATTACAATTTCACTGTTATGAACGTTATTCCCAGAGCAGTTATCTTTTTTCCAAAATAAGTTCTGTTTGATATCTGCAGGGTTCAGATGAATATCTTTGAAATACTGTTCAAATCTTTTTGTGGAATGACTGTGCCCAATTCCATTTAAATTAATTTGTTAGCCATATTGCTTGTCTATTATCAATTTACACATTATATATCTTCAGGCCACTTAGTCCTGTGCCACTCTCCATTATCAGCCTTTTCATCCACAGCATGCAAATTAATGCTCCTTTTGAAACTGCAACTTGACTTTTATCTTTTTTCTTCCCTGTGCAGTCCATTTTTTTGTGTGCTCATGTTCTTCGTGCACAACCATGATAAACATAAGATATAGGAGCATAATTAGGCAATTTGGACCATTGATTCTCCACCATTTCATGTCTGATTCAATTTTCCATTCAGCCCAAATCTCCTGCCTTCTCCCCATATCCCTTCATGCCCTGACCAATCAAGAATCAATCAATTTCTGCTTTAAATATACATAATGATGGCCTCCACAGAGAGCATTTCAAAAGTTGAGGCAACGTATTGGGTAGGTCATGTCAGCTGAGATCGGCCCCATAGTTTGTTCATCCTGCAGCATATGGGAAATCAGGGATACTTCCAGTGTCCCTGACGACTGTGTGTGCAGGAAGTGTGTCCAGCTGCAGCTTCTGGCAGACCGCATTGAGCGGCTGGAGCCGCGATTGGATTCATACTGGAGCATCCGCGATGCTGAGAAAGTCGTGAATAGCACGTCCAGTGAGTTGGCCACACCACAGGTAAAGGCTCCACAGGTAAAGGCTCCACAGGCAGAAAGAGAATGGGTGGCCACTAGACAGTGTAGCAGTAGGCAGGTAGTGCAGGAGTCCCCTGAGGTCATCTCCCTCCTAAAGAGATGTACTGTTTTGGATACTGTTGGAGATGTCTCATCAGGGGAAGGCAACGGCAGCCAAGTTCATGGTACCATGGGTGGCTCTGCAGCACAGGAGGGAAGGAAAAGGAGTGGGAGAGCTATAGTGATAGGGGATTCAATTGTAAGGGGAATAGATAGGCATTTCTGTGGCCGCAAATGAGACTCCAGGATGGTATGTTGCCTCCCTGGTGCAAGGGTCAAGGATGTTTCTGAGTAGCTGCAGGACATTCCGGAGTGGGAGGGTGAACAGCCAGTGGTTGTGGTGCACATAGGTACCAATGATATAAGTAAAAAAACGGATTGAGGTCCTACAAGGTGAATTTAGGGAGTTAGGAGATAAACTAAAAAGTAGGACCACAAAGGAAATAATCTCTGGATTACTACCAGTGCCACATGCTAGTCAGAGTAGAAATAGGAGGATATTTCAGATGAATACATGGCTTGAAAAATGGTACAAGAGGGAGGGATTCAAATTTCTGGGGCATTGGAACCAGTTCTGGGGGAGGTGGGACCCGTACAAACAGGACGGTCTGCACCTGGGCTGGACTGGAACCAATGTCCTAGGGGGACCATTTGCTACTGCTGTTCAGGAGGCTTTAAACTAATGTGGCAGGGGGATGGGAACAAGTGCAGAGAGACAGAGGGGTGTAAAATGAGGGTAGAAGCAAAAAGTAGTAAGGTGAAAAGTAAAAGTGGCAGGCAGGCAAATGCAAGGCAAAAAATCAGAAAGGACCACTTTTCAACATAATTGTATAAGGGCTAAGAATGTTGTAAAAATAAGCCTGAAGGCTTTGTGTGTCAATGCGAGGAGCATTCGTAACAAGGTGGATGAATTGAATGTGCAGATAGTTATTAATGAATACGATATAGTTGGGATCACAGAGACATGGCTCCAGGGTGACCAAGGATGGGAGCTCAACATCCAGCGATATTCAATATTCAGGAGGGAAAGACAGGAAAGAAAAGGAGGTAGGGTAGCATTGCTGGTTAGAGAGGAGATTAACGCAATAGAAAGGAAGGACATTAGCCTGGAGGATGTGGAATCGATATGGGTAGAGCTGCATAACACTAAGGGGCAGAAAACGCTGGTGGAAGTTGTGTACAGGCCACCTAACAGTAGTAGTGAGGTTGGGGATGGCATTAAACAGGAAATTAGAAATGCGTGCAATAAAGGAACAGCAGTTATAATGGGTGACTTCAATCTACATATAGATTGGGTGAACCAAATTGGTAAGGGTGCTGAGGAAGAGGATTTCTTGGAATGTATCCGGGATGGTTTTCTGAACCAACATGTCGAGGAACCAACTAGAGAGCAGGCCATTCTAGGATGGGTATTGAGCAATGAGGAAGGGTTAGTTAGCAATCTTGTCGTGCGAGGCCCCTTGGGTAAGAGTGACCATAATATGGTGGAATTCTTCATTAAGATGGAGAGTGACATAGTTAAGTCAGAAACAAAGCTTCTGAACTTAAAGAAGGGTAACTTTGAAGGTATGAAACATGAATTAGCTAAGATAGACTGGCAAATGATACTTGGAGTTGATGGTGGATATGCAATGGCAACCATTTAAAGATTGCATGGATGAACTACAACTAGTGTTCATCCCAGTTTGGCAAAAGAATAAACCAGGGAAGGTAGTGCACCCATGGCTGACGAGGGAAATTAGGGGCACTATCAATTCCAAGGAAGAAACATACAAATTAGCCAGAAAAAGCGGCACACCTGAGGACTGGGAGAAATTCAGAGTCCAGCAGAGGAGGACAAAGGGCTAGATTAGGAAAGGAAAAGATTATCAGAAAAAGCTGGCAGGGAACATAAAAACTGACTGTAAAAGCTTTTATAGATATGTGAAAAGAAAAAGATTGGTTAAGACAAATGTAGGTCCCTTACAGTCAGAAACAGGTGATTTGATCATGGGGAACAAGGACATGGCAGACCAATTGAATAACTACTTTGGTTCTGCCTTCATGAAGGAGGACATAAATAATCTTCCGGAAATAGTAGGGGACTGAGGGTCTAGTGAGATGGAGGAACTGAGGGAAATGCATGTTAGTAGGGAAGTGGTGTTGGGTAAATTGAAGGGATTAAAGGCAGATAAATCCCCAGGGCCAGATGGTCTGCATCCCAGAGTGCTTAAGGAAGTAGCCCAAGAAATAGTGGATGCATTAGTGATAATTTTTCAAAACTCCTTAGATTCTGGATTAGTTCCTGAGGATTGGAGGGTGGCTAATGTAACCCACTTTTTAAAAAAGGAGGGAGAGAAACCAGGGGAATTGTAGACCGGTTAGCCTGACATCGGTGGGGAAAATGCTAGAGTCAGTTATCAAAGATGAGATAGCAGCACATTTGGAAAGAGGGGAAATCATTGGACAAAGTCAGCATGGATTTGTGAAAGGAAAATCATGTCTGACGAATCTTATAGAATTTTTGAGGATGTAACTAGTAGAGTGGATAGGGAAGAGCCAGTGGATGTGGTATATTTGGATTTTCAAAAGGCTTTTGACAAGGTCCCACACAGGAGATTAGTGTGCAAGCTTAAAGCACACTCTTGGGGGTATGGTATTGATGTGGACAGAGAATTGGTTGGCAAACAGGAAGCAAAGAGTGGGAATAAACGGGACCTTTTCAGAATGGCAGGCAGTGACTAGTGGGGTACCGCAAGGCTCAGTGCTGGGACCTCAGTTATTTACTATAGTCAGTTACTTGGAGATGCTGCATTCGAGGGAATTAAATGCAGCATCTCCAAGTTTGCAGATGACACAAAGCTGGGCGGCCGTGTTAGCTGTGAGGAGGATGCTAAGAGGATGCGGGGTGACTTGGATAGGTCAGGTGAGTGGGCAAATTCATGGCAGATGCAATTTAATGTGGATAAATGTAAGATCATCCACTTTGGTTGCAAGAACAGGAAAACAGATTATTATCTGAATGGTGGCCGATTAGGAAAAGGGGAGGTGCAACGAGACTTGGGTGTCATTGTACACCAGTCATTGAAGGTGGGCATGCAGGTACAGCAGGCGGTGAAAAAGGCAAATGGTATGTTGGCATTCATAGCAAGAAGATTCAAGTACAGGAGCATGGAGGTTCTACTGCAGTTGTACAAGGCCTTGGTGAGACCACAGCTGGAGTATTGTGTGCAGTTTTGGTCCCCTAATCTGAGGAAAGACATTCTTGCCATAGAGGGAGTACAGAGAAGGTTCACCAGATTGATTCCTGGGATGGCAGGACTTTTATATGAAGAAAGACTGGATCGACTAGGCTTATACTCACTAGAATTTAGAAGATTGAGGGGTGATCTTATTGAAACGTATAAAATTCTAAAGGGATTGGACAGGCTAGATGCATGTTTCCAATGTTGGGGGAGTCCAGAACGAGGGGTCACAGTTTAAGGATAAAGGGGAAGCCTTTTAGGACTGAGATGAGGAAAAACTTCTTCACACAGAGAGTGGTGAATCTGTGGAATTCTCTGCCACAGGAAACAGTTGAGGCCAGTTCATTGGCTATATTTAAGAGGGAGTTAGATATGGCCCTTGTGACTAAAGGGGTCGGGGGTATGGAGAGAAAGCAGGTACAGGGTTCTGAGTTGGATGATCAGCCATGATCATACTGAATGGCGGAGCAGGCTCGAAGGACCGAATGGCCTGCTCCTGCACCTATTTTCTGTGTTTCTATGAGCCTTTATAATATGCTAGTCAGCCTGTACTTGGAGTATTGTCAACAGTTTTGTGCCCCATATCTCAGAAAGGATGTATTGCCATTGCAGAGAATCTAGAGGAGGTTCACCAGGATGATTTTGCGAATGAAGGAGTTAATATACGAGAAGCGTTTGCCAGTTTTGGGCCTGTACTCACTAGCATTTAGAAGAATGCTGGGGTATCTCATTGAAATCTACTGAATGTTGAAAGGACTAGATAGGGTGATGTGGAAAGGAAGTTTCCTATAGTGGGGGTATGCAGAACTAGAGGAGACAGCCTCAAAATTGAGAGATGACCCTTTAGAACAGTGGTAAGGAGGAATTTTTTTAGCCAGAGAGTAGTAAATCTATGGAATGCTCTGCAATAGATTGTGGTGGAGGCCAAGTCCATGGGCATATTTTAGGTGGAAGTTAATCGTTTCCTGATCAGTCAGGGCATCAAAGGATATTGTGAGAAGGCAAGTGTATGACGTTGAGTGGGATCCGGGATCAGCCATGATGGAATGTCGTAGCAGACTCGATGAGCTGAATGGCCTAATTCTGCTCCTATGTTTTATGGACTTGTGGTCTTATGGTCTGATCTAATTTTCCTCTCAGTCCCAATCTCCTGCCTTCTCCTCAAATCCCTTCATGTCCTGACTGATCCAGAATCCATAAAACTCTACTTTAAATATACATAAATACTTGGCCTCCACAGCTGACTGTGACAAAGAATTCCACAGATTCACCATTAGCTGGCTAAAAAAATTCCTCCTGTTCTCTGTTCTAAAAGGAGACACCCATTCTGCTGAATTGTAGTGAATACAGGCCCAGTGCCATTAAATGCACTTCATAGCAACATAGAAACATAGAAAATAGGTGCAGGAGTAGGCCATTCGGCCCTTTGAGCCTGCACCGCCATTCAGTATGATCATGGCTGATCATCCAACTCAGAACCCTGTACCTGCTTTCTCACCATACCCCCGATCCCTTTAGCCACAAGGGCCATATCTAACTTCCTCTTAAATATAGCCAATGAACCGGCCTCAACTGTTTCCTGTGGCAGAGAATTCCACAGATTCACCACTCTCTGTGTGAAGAAGTTTTTCCTCATCTTGGTCCTAAAAAGCTTCCCCTTTATCCTTAAACTGTGACTCCTCATTCTGGACTTCCCCAACATCGGGAACAATCTTCCTGCATCTAGTCTGTCCAATCCCTTTAGACTTTTATACGTTTCAATAAGACCCCCCCCCCCTCAATCTTCTAAATTCCAGCGAGTATAAGCCGAGTCGATCCATTCTCCATATGACAAGTTATTCAATCCAGCACAACTTTTCTCATGTAAACCTTTTTACCCTCCTCAACCCACTCCCCATCTTCTCCCTGTAACCTTTGCCCAATCAAGAACCTATTAAGCTCTGTGACCTGGGCTCCTCCATGTGGTAATAAATTTCACAAATTCACCGGCCTCTGGCTAAAGAAATATCCCTGCATCTCTTTTTAAGTGGACACTCCTCTATTCTGATGCTGTGACTTCTTGTCCTAGACTCCCTCACCATGGGAAACATCCTTTCCACAGCTAATCTGTCTAGGCCTTTCAACACTTGAAAGGTTTCAATGAGATCCCCCCTCATCTTTTTAAATTCCAGTGAGTACAGACCCAGAGTTATCAAATGTTCCTCATTTGATAACCCTTTCATTCCTGGAATCATCCTTGCGAACCTCCTCTGAACCCTCTCCAATGCCAGCACATCTTTTCTTAGATCAGGAGCCCAAAATTGTTCACAATACTCAAGGTGAGGCATTATAAAATGCCTTATAAAGCCTTAGCATCACGTCCCTGCTCTTGTATTCTAGACCTCTTGAAATAATGCTAACATTGCATTTGCCTTCCTCATCACTGACTCTACCTGCAAGTTAACCTTGTGGGTGTTCTGCACAAAGACTCCCAAGTCTCTTTACATCTCGGATTTTTGGATTTTCTCCCTGTTTAGAAAATTGCACATTTATTTCTACTACCAAAGTGCATTACCATACATTTTCCAACATTGTATTTCATTTGCCACTTTCTTGCCCATTCTCATAAGTCCTTCTGCAGCTTACCTGTTTCTGCAACACTAGCTGTCCCTCCACCAATCTTTGTATCAGCAGCAAACTTAGCGACAAAGTAATCTATTCCATCATCTAGATCATTTACATACAGCATAAAAAGAAAATGCCCCAACACCAACCTCTGTGGGAAAATGATCCTTTTATTCCCACTGCTGTCTCCTGCCAATCAGCCAATGCTCTAACCATGCCAGTAACTGTCCTGTAATACCATGGGCCCCTAACTTGGTAAGCAGCCTCATGTGAGGCACCTTGACAAAGGCCTTCTAAAAGTCCAAATATACAACATCCACTATATTCCCTTTATCTATCCTGTGTGAAATCTCCTCAAAGAATTTCAACAAGTTCATCGGCAAGATTTTCCATTTAGGAAACCATGCTGATTGATCCATCTGACTTTATCTTCTCCTCAAATTTCAGGGTGAATTCGATCAAATTATGATCACTTTCTCCAGAGAATTATTTTGCCATAAGTTCTCTCAACAATTCCTGTTCATTGCACAACATCCAATCCAGAATAGCTGATCAAGATTGCAGATGATATGAAGATTGTTGAGGAAATGGGTAGGATGCAGAAGTTCTTGGACAGATTAGGAGAATGGGCAACAAAGTGGCAAATTAAATACAATGTTGGAAAATGCTTGGTCATGCACTTTGGTAGTAGAAATAAATGTGTAGACTATTTTCTAAACAGGGAGAAAATCCAAAACTCTGAGATGCAGAGAGAGGAGCTTTGGAGTCCTTGTGCAGAACATCCTGAAGGCTAACTTGCAGGTTGAGTTGGTGGTGAAGAAGGCAAATGCCATGATAGCATTCATTTCAAGAGGTCAGGAATACAAGAGCAACAATATGATGCTGAGGCTTTTAAGGCACTAGTGAGGTCTCACCTTGAATATTTTGTACAGTTTTGTGCCCCTCATCTTAGAAAAGATGTGCTGGTATTGGAGGGGGTCCAGAGGAGGTTTAGAAGGATGATTCCAGGAATGAAAGGGTTACCATACGAGGAATGTTTGATGACTTTAGGTCTGCACTTGCTGGAATTCAGAAGAATGTGGGGGGGGGGGGGATCTCATTGAAATCAGATTCAGATTCAGTTTATTGTCATTTAAAAACCACAAATGCAATGCAGTTTAAAAAATGAGACAATGTTCCTCCAGAATTATATCACAAAAGCACATGACAAAACAGACTACACCAGAAAATCCACATAATGTTTGGCGATCCCCAATCCAGAGTCCGGAGAGGCTGCTGCGTATTAATATCGCGCTACCATCTTAGTGCGTTCCCCGGAAAGGAGTTCCAATCCCACCAGACAAAACAAGACCAAAAACTAAAGCTACAAGACCTGCACAAAACAACATAGTTACGACAGTGCAAACAATAGCATAATTGATTTTAAAAAAAGCAGACCATGGGCGCAGTAAAAATAGTCCAAAGATGTTAAAAGACTAAGTTTAAAAGAAACCACCACACAGTTTCCACAAGTCCTTAGGGTCCCGATAGACTCGTCATCCCACGCAGGTGGCAGAAGGGAATACCCCCGCTATGGACTTTCTCAGCGCCACCCGACTCAGCCTCGCAGACTAAGCACACAATGATAGCTCCATCAAACCCAGCCTCGCAGACACAGCACGCAGTGAAAGGACTCCAACCGCAGCGGACTCCGACCATCCCCTCTGGCACAGCTTCTCCGAACACCATCCTCTGCCAAGCATATTAAGACACCCCCGCCAACGGCCATCAGTAACGCAACCCCGAGGACTGGGACCCTGTTCTTCCCAGCAGAGACATGGACCTCACAGCAGCAGCAGCAATGAAAAAGGTCTTCCTGGAGATTTCCAGATGTTCCTCTGTACTCCCATGTCCGTTTTTCATCCGATTATGATTGCGCACGGCACCCGCTTCACAAATAACAGATAATCAGCTCCAGAAATCTTTTGAATGTTGAAAGGCCAAGACATAGTAGATGTGGAAAGGATGTCAAGGACAAGAGGGCACAGCCTCTGGATAGAGGGGCACCCTTTCAAAACAGATGTGGAGAAATTTCTTTAGACAAAGTGTGGTGAATTTGTGGGATTTGTTGCCACATGCAGCTGTGGAGGCCAGGTTGTTGGGTGTATGTAAGGCAGAAATTGAGTTCTTGATTGGACATGTCATTAAAGGTTATGGGGAGAAGGCTGAGATCAGGGGTTGAGGAGGAGATTTAAAAAATGGATCAGCCATGATTGAATGGTGGAACAAACTCCATGGGCCAGATGGCCTAGTTCTGCTCCTATGTCTTATGGTCTTATCCGTCAGTGATCTCAACTATGAGCTGCTCTAAAAAAGCCATCTAATAGGTGTAAAGGGGATTTCTTCTTTTTCTTTGTTACTGTGTATGTAATCAAAATGGCTTCTTTGTTTTGTTAAAAGTAGGAATGCTTCTTTGTTGCGAGAGAGTGCTGGAAGCTTGTTTGGGTTAAAATTTACTGATAACGAGAATTGTATTCCTTTGTAAACCAATTGGGATTAATGTTGTTCTTTCTTCTGAGTCTGTAAGCTATTGTTGGCGGGCTTTTGGGGAGTCGGCACGAGGGGGTGAGAGAGAGAGAGAGGATGCGATGCTGTAAACTGGGCGAGGAACGGACCCCAAGCAGGGGTCCAAGGCCAGAAGGTCAAGGAGAGGAGATGAAGCTAGATGTGCTTGGTTGACCACATCGGATCGTCCTAAGCTGCGAGTCGAGGAGTTCGGAGGGGATCGAATGGTGACTTCAGTAATTGAACTCCAACGGTTGTGCACGAAGTGGTTTGGACTTTGATAAGTTTGGCGCCTTTTCTTTATTTTTTTTCCTTCATATATACTGTATCGTTATTAATCACTTAGTTGTAGTAACCTTTATAAATTGTACTCATTTAATCGCATATGGTGTACTGTCTGTTTTTGGGCGAGGCGGGGACATCAAACAGGATCCACACCAGCTGATTACCCAGTTTGGCGGGGCCGAAGGCTGCTCCCCCTAGACGAGAACAAGCTGAGGGAGCCTGAGGCGACCCAGACATTACATAGGCATCCTCAAAATGCCTCCTCTTGGGATCCAGCACCACCTGATTTTCCCAATCTACCTGCATATTGAATCCCTCATGACTATTGTAACATTGCCCTTTTGGCATGCATTTTATATCTCTCGCCGTAATTTGTAGACCACACCCTTACCATTGTAGACCACATCCTTACTTCCACTACCATTTCGAAGTCTGTATAGAACTCCCATTAGGGACTTTTTACCCTTGCAGTTATTTAACCTTATCCACGATGATTCAACACATTCTGACCCTGTGTCACCTCTTTCTAACGATTTGATTTCATTTTTTACCAACAGAGCAAAGCCATTCCCTCTGCTTTCCTGCCTGTCTGACAGCAATTTTGCCCTATCATCAGACTCTCCTTGTTAGGAGTCTCACTACACACTGTCTCTATTTGTAATCCAACTACATCTTCCTCAATATTACCACTCAGGTTCCCTTGCCCCTGCCACATTAATTTAACCAGCCCTGAACGACTCTAGCAAACCTGACTGCAAGGATATTGGTCCCCTGAAGTTCAGATTTAAGCTGTCCTTTTTTTTTTACAGGTCTACCTTCCCCAGAAGAGATCCCAATGATAAATAAACCTGAAGCCTTGCCCCCTGCAACAGTTTTTCAGGGACACATCGAACTGCCAAGTCATCCTGTTCTTACCCTCAATGGTGTGTGACATGGGCAGCAATCCAGAGATTACAACGCTGTAGGCCCCTGCTTGTCAGCTTTCTACCTATTTCCTTAAAATCTCTCAAGACCTCCTCACCTTGTTTACCTACAGTATGTCATTGGTGCCAATATGTACCAAGACCTACCCCTTGTGAATGCCTTGGACCTCATCTGAAACATCCCTTTACATGGCACCTGGGAGGCAGCATCTTAATGAATGAATAAATAAATAAATACACTTTGGGAGGACTAGAATATAACAGCAAGGATGTAATTGAAGCTTTTTAAGGCACTAGTCAGTCTGCACTTGGAATATCATGCACAAATTTTGGGCCACTTATCAAAGACAGGATGTGCTAGCATCCAGAGGAGATTCACAAGAATGGTCCTGGGAATGAAAGGGTTAAGGGATGAAGTCCATTTGATAGCTCTGGGTCTGTACTCACTGAAGTTTAGAAGAATGAGAGAAGATCTCAATAAAGCCCATCAAGTATTGAAAGACCTAGATATAGTGAATATGGAAAGGAAATTTCCTATAATGGGGGAGTCTAGGACCAGAGGGTACAACCTCAGAATAGAGGGACATCCATTTAGAATAGAGAAAAGGAAGCCAGAGGATGGTGAATCTATGGAATTCATTGCCACATACAACTGAAGGTCAGGTCATTGGGTATATTTAAAGTGGAGGTTGATAGGTTATTAGTTAGTCAGGTCCTCAAAGGTTACGGGGAGAAGGCAGAACAATGGGTTTGAGAGGGATAGAACATAGAACATAAAACATAGAAGATAGAATAATACAGCACAGTACAGGACCTTTGGCTCACAATGTTGTGCTGACCCTCAAACCCTGCCTTCCATATAACTCCACACCTTAAATTCCTCCATATACCTGTCTAGTAGTCTCTTAAACTTCACTAGTGTATCCACCTCCACCACTGACTCAGGCAGTGCATTCCCCGCACCAACCACTCTGAGTGAAAGACCTTCCTCTAATATCCCCCTTGAACTTCCCTCCCCTTACCTTAAACCCATGTCCTCTTGTACTGAGCAGTGGTGCCCTGGGGAAGAGGCACTGCTGTCCACTCTGTCTATTCCTCTTAATATCTTGTACACCTCTATCATGTCTCCTCTCATTCCTCCTTCTCTCCAAAGAGTAAAGCCCTAGATCCCTTAATCTCTGATCATAATCCATACTCTCTAAACCAGGCAGCATCCTGGTAAATCTCTTCTGTACCCTTTCCAATGCTTCCACATCCTTCCTATAGTGAGGTGACCAGAACTGGACACAGTACTCCAAGTGTGGCCTAACCAGAATTTTATAGAGCTGCATCATTACATCGCGTCTCTTAAACTCTATCCCTCGGCTTATGAAAGCTAACACCCCATAAGCTTTCTTAACTACCCTATCTACCTGTAGGCAACTTTCAGGGATCTGTGGACATGTATCCCCAGATCCCTCTGCTCCTCCACACTACCAAGTATCCTGCCATTTACTTCGTACTCTGCCTTGGAGTTTGTCCTTCCAAAGTATACCACCTCACAATTCTCCGGGTTGAACTCCATCTGCCACTTCTCAGCCCACTTCTGCATCCTATCAATGTCTCTCTGCAATCTTCAACAATCCTCTACACTATCTACAACACCACCAACCTTTGTGTCATCTGCAAACTTGCCAACCCACCCTTCTACCCCCACATCCAGGTCGTTAATAAAAATCACAAAAAGTAGAGTTCCCAGAACCAATCCTTGTGGGACACCACTAGTCACAACCCTCCAATCCGAATGAACTCCCTCCACCACGACCCTCTGCTTTCTGCAGGAAAGCCAATTCTAAATCCACCTGGCCAAACTTCCCTGGATCCCATGCCTTCTGACTTTCTGAATAAGCCTACTGCGTGGAACCTTGTCAAATGCCTTACTAAAATCCATGTAGATCACATCCACTGCACTATGAGGACATAAAGATCCTAGCCAAAGGCTCCGCAATCTCTTCCCTCACCTCGTGGAGCAGCCTGGGGAATATTCCATCAGGCTCTGGGGACTTATCCGTCCTAACATATTTTAACAACTCCAACACCTCCTCTCCCTTAATATCAACATGCTCCAGAACATCAACCTCACTCATATTGTCCTCACCATTATCAAGAGGTGAATACCAATGATCCAAAAATCTAAAACCCTGTCCCCTGCACCAACTCCTCAGCCACGCATTCAACTGCCATCTCCTCCAATTCTTACCATCACTATCACGTAGCACTGGCAGCAGTCCTGAGAACGCCACCCTTGAGGTCCTGTTCTTCAGCCTTCTGCCTAGTTCCCGAAACTCACACTTCAGGACCTCATCCCTCTTCCTGCCTATGTCGTTGGTACCAACATGTATCACGGCTTCTGGTTGCTTTCCCTCTCGTACTAGGATGCCATGCACCCGGTCAGAGACATCCTGGACCCTGGCACCCAGGAGGCAACAAACCATGCGGGTGTCCTTCTCATGTCCACAAAATCTCCTGTCTGCTCCCCTGACTATAGTCTCCAATGATGACAGCTCTCCTCTTCTCAATCCCATCCTTCTGCACCACTGGGTCAGACTCAGTGCCAGAGGCCCTGTCACCGTGGCTCACACCTG
This sequence comes from Hemitrygon akajei, assembly GCF_048418815.1. Taxonomy (NCBI): domain Eukaryota; kingdom Metazoa; phylum Chordata; class Chondrichthyes; order Myliobatiformes; family Dasyatidae; genus Hemitrygon; species Hemitrygon akajei. The sequence goes on along the minus strand of NC_133139.1, from coordinate 529,409 downwards.
GTCGGTCATCCTTGCCAACAGCATCCAGGATGGTAAACTTATTATTCAGGGGAATGGCTACAGGGGTGCTCTGCACTACCTGTCTACTCACCTTCGCTTTCCCCCCTCTGACTGTCACCCAACGACCTGTTTCCGGCAGCCTAGGTGTGACTACCTCCCTGTAGCTCTCATCTATGACTGCCTCATTTTCCCTTATGAGTCGAAGGTCATCCAGATACTGCTCCAGATTCCTTACACGGTCTTCCAGATCGCCCAGCCACATGCACTTCTGGCAGATGTGACTCTGCGGGAGAGGGGAGTTCCCCCAAGACTGCCCCATCTCACAGGAGAGGCACATCACCATCTCAGGAGGCATTGTAAAGACTAACTGGGAACTGGTCCCACTCACTCACTGGCCACTTTCCAATCAGTTATGAATGAATGGCAGAGCAGACTCCATATGTCCATAAGACATTAGAGCAGAGTTAGGCCATTCAACCCATCAAGACTGTTCCACCATTTCATCATGGCTGATCCCGGATCCCATTCACCCCCAATCATCTGCCCTCTCACCATATCCCTTGATGCCCTGACCAATGAGGAATCTATCAACTTTCACTTTGAATATACCCATGGATTTAGCCTCCATTGCAATCTGAGCAGAGCATTCCACAGATGCATGACTCTTTAGCTTAAAAAAAATTCCTCCTTACCTGTTTGAAAAGATCACCCCTCAGTTTTGAGGCAGTGCCCTCTAGTTCTGGATACCCCCACCAGAGGAAACATTGCCTCCATATGCACCTTATCTAGTCCTTTTAATGAGATCCCCACATTCTTCTAAATTCCAGAGAGTACAGGCCCAAAGCTGCAAAATGCCCCTTATATATTAACCCCTTCATTCCTGCAATTATCCTTGTGATCCTCCTCTGGACTCTCTCCAATAACAGCACATTGTTTCTGAGATATGGGGCCCTAAACTGTTGACAATACTCCAAGTGTGGCCTGACTAGTGTCTTATAAAGACTCAGCATTATCTCCTTATTTTCATATTCTCTACCCCTATTATTTCAAAATGCCAACATTTATTTTGAGTGTGATCGAGAAACTGTTGCAGCAGGAAGAGGAGGAGCGAAGGGCTTGTGAGGTAATTGGCATGAACAAATAAAAGGACAGGTACCTGAAGAGGAGTGGCCAGTGAGGAGCAGCCAGTGGTGTGAGTGGCTCAGGGTAGGAGTGGAGCTTTGAGGCTTTGGCAAGCAGAGGCTGAGGACAAGCTTGCTCCAAGTGAGGTAAGGCCAGGTAAGTTAATTAACTTAGGAGTGGAGAATGGAGGCAGCAGTTAGGGCAGTCGGGTGCTCCATATGCAGGATGTGGGAAGTCAGGGACAACACAATTGTCCCTGATGACTACACCTGTAAAAGGTGCATCCAGCTGCAGCTCCTAACAAACCGGGGTCCACAATATCTTGGATCGAGTTCTTGGTATTCTCAGGACGGAGGGTGAGCAGCCAGATGTCGTGGTCCATGTAGGGGCCAATGACGTGGATAGGAAGGAGGAGGAGGTCCTGCAAAGAGAGTTTAGGGAGCTAGGTGCAAAGTTGAAGGAGAGGACCTCCAGGGTTGCAATCTCAGGATTTCTCCCCATGCCATGTGCTAGTGTGGCTAGAAATAGGAAGATAATGCAGCTAAATATGTGGCTAAGGAGTTGGTGCAGGAGGGAGGGCTTCATGTTTCTGGACAATTGGGCTTTGTTTCAGGGAATGTGGGACCTGTTCCAATGGGACGATTTGCACCTGAACTGGAAGGGGACTAAAACCTTGCGGGTAGGTTAACTAGTACTGCTCTGGGAGGTTTGATCCAGATTTGCAGGGGGAGGGGAACTAGTGTGTTAGAGCAGATAGTGAGGTGGAGGAGGATAAAGGTCATTCGACGACAGCTTGAGTGGACAGAAATTGAATGTTTGTATGTGATAGAAAAGTTCTCAGGTGCTAAACCGAAGAGACTGAGGAAGAGGTGTCTGACTGTCAAATAGAGAAAGATGGGAGACAACCTGTGAGGAAGCATAGGCAGGTGATAGAGAAGGGACATGCTCAGACCAAGGGTTTGAGATGTATCTATTTTAATGCAAGGAGTGTTGTGAACAAGGATGAGCTTAGAGCATGGATCAGTACTTGGAGCTATGATGTGGTGGCCATTACAGACTTGGATGGCTCAGGGACAGGAATGGTTACTTCAAGTGCCAGGTTTTAGATGCTTCAGAAAGAGCAGGGAGGGAGGCAAAAGAGGTGGGGGCATGGCACTGTTGATCAGAGATAGTATCACGGCTGCAGAAAAGGTGGACATCGTGGAGGGATTGTCTACGGAGTCTCTGTGGATGGAGATTAGGAACAGGAAGGGGTCAATAACTTTACTGGGTGCTTTTTATAGGCTGCTCAATAGTAACAGGGATATCGAGGAGCAGATAGGGAAACAAATCCTGGAAAGGTGTAATAATAACAGATGTCGTGATGGGAGATTTTAATTTCCCAAATATGGATTGGCATCTCCCTAGAGCAAGGGGTTTAGATGGGGTGGAGTTTGTTAGGTGTGCTCAGGAAGGTTTCTTGACACAATATGTATATAAGCCTACAAGAAGAGAGGCTGTACTTGATTTGGTATTGGGAAATGAACCTGGTCAGGTGCAGATCTCTCAATGGGAGAGCATTTTGGAGATAGTGATCATAATTCTATCTCCTTTACCATAGCATTGGAGAGAGATAGGAACAGACAAGTTCAAAAAGTGTTTAATTGGAGTAAGGGAAATTATGAGGCCATCAAGCAGGAAACTGGAGGCTTAAATCGGAAACAGATGTTCTCGGGGAAAAGTACGGAAGAAATGTAGCAAATATTCTGGATATATTTGTGTGGAATTCTGTATAGGTGTGTTCCAATGAGACAGGGAAGTTATGGTAGGGTACAGGAACCATGGTGTACAAAGGCTGTAATAAAGCTAGTCAAGAAGAAAAGAAAAGTTTACAAAAGGTTCAGAGAGCTAGGTAATGTTAGAGATCTTGACGATTATAAGGCTAATAGGAAGGAGCTTAAGAAGGAAATTAGGAGAGCCAGAAGGGGCCATGAGAAGGCCTTGGTGGGCAGGATTAAGGAAAACTCCAAGGTATTCTACAAGTATGTGAAGAGCAAGAGCATAAGACATGAAAGAATAGGACCTATCAAGTGTGACAGTGGGAAAGTGTGTATGGAACCGGAGGAAATAGCAGAGGTACTTAATGAATACGTTACTTCAGTATTAACTATAGAAAAGGATGTTGGTGATTGTAGTGATAACTTTCAGCAGAATGAAAAGCTTGAGCATGTAGATATTAAGAAAGAGGATGTGCTGGAGCTTTTGGAAAGCATCAGGTTGGATAAGTCACAAGGACTGGATGAGATGTACCCCAGTCTACTGTGGGAGGTGAGGGAGAGATTGCTGAACATCTGACGATGATCTTTGAATCATCAATGGGGATGGGAGAGGTTCCAGAGGATTGGAGGGTTGCTAATGTTGTTACTTTATTCAAGAAAGGGAGTAGAGATAGACCAGTGAGTCTTACCTCAGTGGTTGGTAAGTTGATGGAGAAGATCCTGAGAGCCAGGATTTAAGAACATTTGGAGAGGTATAATATGATTAGGAGTAGTCAGCACCGCTTTGTCAAAGGCAGGTCGTGCCTCACAAGCCTGATTGAATTTTTTGAGGATGTGACTAAACATATTGATGAAGGAAGAGCAGTAGATGCAGTGTATATGGATTTCAGCAAGGCTTTTGATAAGGCACCTCATGCAAGGCTTATTGAGAAAGTAAGGAGGCATGGGATCCAAGGAGACATTGCTTTGTGGATCCAGAACTGGCTTGCTCACAGAAGGCAAAGAGTGGTTGTAGATGGGTCATAGTCTGCATGGAGGTCAGTCACCAGTGGAATGCCTCAGGGATCTGTTCTGGGACCCTTACTATTCGTGATTTTTATAAATAACCTGGATGAGGAAGTAGAGGGATGGGTTAGTAAGTTTGCTGATGACACTAAAGTTGGAGGTGTTGTGGATAGTGTGGAGGGCTGTCAGAGGTTACAGTGAGGCATTGATAGGATGCAAAACTGGGCTGATAAGTGGCAGATGGAGTTCAACCCAGATAAATGTGAAGTGGTTCATTTTGGGAGGTCAAATATGATGGCAGGTCAAAATTTTGGGAGGTCAAAATTAATGGTAAGACTCTTGGCAGTGATGAGAATCAGAGGGATCTTGGGGTCCGAGTGCATAGGATGCTCAAAGTAGCTACGCAGGTTGACTCAGTGGTTAAGAAGGCATACGGTGTATTGGCCTTCATCAATCATGGAATTGAATTTAGGAGCCATCATGTAATGTTGCAGCCATATAGGACCCTGTTCAGATCCCACTTGGAGTACTGTGCTCAGTTTTGGTTGCCTCACTACAGGAAGGATGTGGAAGCCATAGAAAGGGTGCAGAGGAGATTTACAAGGATGTTGCCTGGATTGGGGAGCATGTCTTATGAGGATAGGTTGAGTGAACTTGGCCTTTTCTCCTTGGAGCAACAGAAGATGAGAGGTGACCTGATAGAGGTGTATAAGATATTGAGAGGCATTGATTGTGTGGATAGTCAGAGGCTTTTTCCCAGGGTTGAAATGGTTGCCACAAGAGGTCACAGGTTTAAGGTGCTGGGGAGTAGGTACAGAGGAGATGACAAGGGTAAGTTTTTTACTGAGAGAGTGGTGAGTGTGTGGAATGGCCTGCTGGCAAAAGTGGTGGAGGTGGATACAATAGGGTCTTTTAAGAGTCTTTTGGATAGATACATGGCGCTTAGGAAAATAGAGGGCTATAGGTAAGCCTAGTAACTTCTAAGGTAGGGACATGTTCAGCACAAGGGCCTGTATTGTGCTGTAGGTTTTCTATATTTCTAACATTGCATTTGCCTTCTTTAACAGACTCTACCTGTGAATTAACCTTTTGGAATTCTTGCACGAGGACTCCTAAGTCCCTCTGTACTTCTGATGTTTGAACCAATTGCCCTTTTAGATAATTGTCCGTACTATCGTTCTTTTTACCAAAATGTATTACCCTACATTTCCCAACACTGTATTCCATCTGCCACTCTTTTGCCCATTCTTCCAATCTGTGTAAGTCCTGCTGCAATCATATTGCTTTCTCAGTACTACCTACCATTCCACCTATCTTTATGTTGTCCCTAAATTTTGCCACAAAGCCATGAATTCCATTATCTAAATCATTGACAAACAATATGAAGAGTAGTGGGCCCAATACTGACAACTGAGGGATAACACTAGTCACTGGCAGCCAAGCAGTAAAGGCTCCTTTTATTCTCAACTCACTGCCTCCTGCCTGTCAGCCATTCTGCTATCCATGCCAGTATCTTGCCTGTAACACCATAGGATTTTACCTTGTTAAGCAGCCTCGTGTGATGGACCTTATGAAATACCTTATGAAAATCCATGGCATCCACTGCCTCTCCTTAGTCCACCCTGCTTGTCACTTCTTCAAAGAATTCTTTCAGATTTGACATTCAAAACTTCCATTTACAGAATCATACTGACTGACTTATTTTTATCATTAGTCTCCAAGTTCCCATAAAACTTCATCCTTAATAAAAGACCCCAACACTTTCCTAACCACTGAGGTTAGACTAACTGGCTTCTATTTTTTTCTCTTTAGTCTTCCTTATTTCTTAAAGAGTGGACTGACATTTGCAATTTTCCGGTCCTCTGGGACCATGCCGGAATCAATGATTTTTGAAAGATGGTGAAAAAATGCATCGTTATCTCTTCAGCAATCTCTTTCAGGACTCTGGGATGTAGACCATCTGGTCCAGGTGACTTATTTACCTTAAGACCTTTGAGTTTGCTGAGCACTTTTTCCTTTGTAATAGCAATGGCACTAACTCCTGCTCCCTGACATTCACAGAACTCTGGCATACAGTTAGTGTCTTCCACAGTGAAGACAGATGCAAAGTACCCATTAAGTTCATCTGCTATTTCTTTGCCCCCCTATTAGTACCTCACCAGCATTATTTTTCAGTGGTCCAATGTAAACTCTCACCTCCCTTTTATTCTTTATATTACTGAAAGAACTTTTAGTATCCTGATTTATATTAGCAGCTAATTTGCCCTCATATTTCATCTTTTCCCTTCTTATAGCTTTTTCAGTTGCCTTTTGTTGGATTTTAAAAACTTCCCAATCTTCCAACTTCCCACTCAATGGGCCCAATGTGCTAATTCTGCTCCTATCTCTTATGGTCAGACAGTACATTTCACTGTATGTTTTGATGTACATGCAATAAATAAATCTGAATCTGAGTCTGGATCTGAATTTGAATCTGAATCTGATGTACAGGACAGACTTTGAGGGATAAAGGAGCCTGTTGTGAGCTAAATCAGCCCATGGCCAGAATGAAAGCAAGAAGCTATTTGTGAAAATATATATGCACCCCCTAACTATAACCACCCAGACAGACAGGGTGAAAGCAACTTCTCGTACCTTGTCTGATGTCCAGTGATAATGATGAGATAGTTTAGATCCATTGAATCAGTCAGCACAGTCCTTTCAGCCACCTTATCCATGCCCATGGTGAGGCCAACCTGCACCAACCCTAAGTGCTTGCAACATGCCTTTCCCATCCAAGTATCTTCCCAATCACATTGAAGCCGCATCTGTAATCTGATATAGATGGCGATTAGGCAAAGGAAGCCAAAATGAGGATAAGTCAATCAAGATGCAGTGGCAAATAGTTCAGTAATCACAAAGAACACAATAAGAGAACTCCTGTAAAATTAAGGATAATATCAAATGTAAAGAAAAAGTATAGATTTGCACAGACTATAGCAGACCAAAAGATTGAACAGAATATGAAATAATGGCAATCAACAATTTAAAAAATATGGAAAAAAATGAGACTGCAAGATAAAGATAGGCAGAAATGTAAAAACAAGTAGTGAGAATTTCTTAAACTATTTAAAGACTATGTGTTAACAAAGAGATCATTGTTCCCTTAGAACACAAGTCTGAGCAATTGATAATGGACCATAAAAAGGCAAATGCATCCAACAGATATTTGTGTGTGTTGCTCCAAATGAGCTCAACAGATACTTTCATTTGCTTTCAGCAGCAACATCCCAGAAATAGATGCACATCAGGAGCTGGAAAGGAAGGTGGAACTTGGGAATATTAAAGTCACCAGGACAATTGCACTGAGCTTGTTGGAGATGTGGACTGGCAAATTTCTGGCATCTTCTAGATTTTATCCCAGGGTCAGAGGGGTGGAGAACAGAAAACCTGATAGAAGCTGCTTCTATTATCTAGATAGACAAGGCAGTGAAGGAAGCTTTTGGCATGATAGTCTTTATCATTCAGGACCCTGAGTAGAGAAGTTGGATCATCATGTACATTGGCTGTACAAATTACTGGTGAAAATGCACTAGAAGCATTGCATGCAGTTCTGGTTTCCCATTTCTAGGAAGGATAGAATGAAACTGGAAAGGATGAAAAAGGACTCACAAGTATATTAACAGAACTGGAAGTGTTCAGTTACAAGGAAAGGCTGGATAGACAGGGATATTTTCCTGCGCAATGACCTCATAGAGTTGGGGGTTTTAACCGGGAGCTCAGGTTAGTGGTAGGGGTCCATGGCATAAAAAAAGTTTAAGATTTATCTAAAAACCCTGTTTTAGAGGATGTATAAAGTGAATGATCAGTCTTTTTTCCCAGAATAAGATAGTCTAAAATTGGAGGGCTGTCTGTATGGAGTTTGCAAGTTCTCCCTGAGGCTCCATAGGTGTTCTCTGAATGTTCCAGTTTCCTCCCACACTGGCTGGTAGATTAAGTTCTCACCCTGGGCATGGTAGGCAATGGTAGAATCTGAGGGAAGTTGATGGGAATGTGAGGAGAATAAGCACTGGAATTCAGGTAGGAATACTATGAATGGGTCACTGGGATGGACAGTGAGCTGGTGGGCCTTCTCTGCTGTGTCTCTCTCTGACTCTATATAACCAAATTGAACACTAAAAAGAATTTTATCAGCCCTAACATACAGGTACATGCACAGAAACTTCTTGTTCGGATCACAAACACATGTGGTTGTCAGGAGCCATGTGAAGTCATTCTTTGTCTCAGTGTCCACCAGAGAGGCACAGTGCAGCTGAGTTCCCATTAAACAGGTCCAGGCATAGGCCGTTAATCTATGGCAGTTCTTGCAGCCAAGTTATTCTCTGACAATAACACACTAAAGCCACAGAGGCTCTACACTTCCGGGCCTTAGATTGTTTAGTGCTTCAATGTTATGCATGACTTGCTTGTTTAGCAAGCTCACTGCTTATACCACAGAGCAACGCTGCCTCACTCCAGCACAACATTGACAGGAAGCACGGGTGGGGGCAGGAGTCAGTGGTTCCCTGGGGTCAGCTTTAAGAGTGTCTGTCATTAAGTTACAGGTTCATGGACAGGATTTATCTGCACAAGTGCATACAACTGGACAATAGCAGCATCTTCCTAAATAATGATAGGAACCCCTCAGCTGAATTTCCACAATATGATCTTGGTGAAAGGCCACTTGCACAAAAAAACACCTCTTAACAGAATCAACAAGTGGCTTATGTGAAGGAGGAGAAGCACAGAGATTCTGCAAGGGAAAAGGGAAACAAGTGAAAACATACCAGAGGACATTTTGTAGGAGTGAAGTCTCTAGCTGTTTGTGCCATGGTAACAATCGGTACATTTGCTCGAGCCAGAAGAGGGTTCAGGCAGATACATTTCTATATTGTAGATCCAGAATGTATTTCTCAGAAATGTCCAAAAGAACGATATAGAACTTTATTGCCATAAGACAATAGGAGCAGAATTAGGCCTCTTGGCCCATCAAGTCTGCTCCGCCATTCCATCATGGCTGATTTATTATCCCTCTCAACCCCATTCTCCTGCCTTTTCCCCATAACATTTGACACCCTTACTAATCAAGAATCTATCAACCTCTGCTTTAAATATACTCTGTGACTTGGCCTCCACAGCTGTCCATGGCAAGGAATTCTTACAGACTCACCACCCTCCTCAGGCTGCACCCTCTGATCCGAGGCTCACTCATGATAGGAACCCATTCTATCCAGGCCTTTCAATAATCGACCATTCAATGAGATACCTTCTCATTCTTCTAAACTTCAGTGAATACAGGCCCAGAGCCATCAAACACTCCTCATATATTAACCCTTTCATTATTCTTGTGGACCTCCTCTGGACCCCCTGCAATGTCAGTTCATCTTTCCTTACATGGGGCTCAAAGAGGCTCACAATACTGCAAGTACAGTCTAATAAATGCCTTATAAAGCCTCATCACTACATCCTTACTCATATTGTAGTCCTCTCGAAATGAATGTTAACATTGCACTTACTTTCCTTACCACAGACTCCACCTACAAGTTAACATTTAGGGAATACTACACAAGGACTTCCAAGTCCTTTTGCACCTCTGAGTTTTGCATTTTCTCAACATTTAGTAAATAGTCCAGAAGACATAAGACTTACGAGCAGAATTAGGCCATTCAGTCCATCGGGTCTGCTCCGCCATTCCATCAAGGTTGATACTAGATCCCATTCAACCACATACACCTGCCTTCTCACAATATGAATTGATGGCCTTGCTGATCAGGAAACGATCATCTTCCACCTTAAACATACCTACGGACTTGGCCTCCTTCGCAGACTGTGGCAGAGCATTCCACAGACCCACTATTCTCCGGCTTAAAAAAAATCCTTCCTATCTCTGTTCTAAAAGGTCACCTCTCAATTTTGAGGCTGTGCCCTCTAGTTCTGGATACATTGCCATAGAAAACATCCTCTCCACATCCACCCTATATAGCCCTTTTAACATTCGGTAGGTTTCAATGAGATCCCCCCACATTCTTCTAAATTCCAGTGAATACAGGCCCAAATCTGCCAAACAGTCCTCATATGTTAACCCTCATTATTCTTGGAATCATCCTCGTGAACCCCCTATGGACTCTCTCCAATGACAACACATTCTTTCCGAGATATGGGGCCCAGAACTGTTGACAGTATTCCAAGTGCAGCCTGAATAGTGTCTTATAAAGGCTCAGCATTATCTCCTTGTTTTTATATTCTATTTTCCTTGAAATAAATGCCAACATTGCATTTACCTTCTTTACCACAGACTCAACCTGCAAATTAACCTTCTGGGAGTCCTGCACGAAGATTCCTAAGTCCCTCCACACCTCTGATGTTTGAACCTTCTCACCATTTAGATAATAGTCCGCAGTATTGTTCCTTTTACCAAAATGCATTTCCCAACACTGTATTCCATCTGCCACTTATTTGCCCATTCATCCAAGTTGTCCAATTTCTGCTTCAATTGCATTGCTTCCTCAGCACTACCCACCACTGCACCTATCTATGTACCATCTGCAAACTTTGCCACAAAGCCATCAATTCCATTATCCAAATCATTTGACAAACAATGTGAAAAGTAGCGGTCCCAATACTGACCCCTGAGAAACACCACTAGTCACTGGCAGACAGCCAGAAAAGGACCCTTTATTCCCACTCGCTACCTCCTGCCTGTCAGCCATTCCTCTATCCATGCCAGTATCTTTGCTGTACCACCATAGGATTTTATCTTGTTAAGCATCCTTGTGCATGGCACTTTATCAAATGCCTTTGAAAATCCAAGTAAATAACATCCACTGCCTCTCCTTTGTCCACTCTGCTTGTTACTTCCTTGAAGAACTCTAACAGATTTGTCAAGCAAGATTTCCCTTCAGAGAAACCATGCAGACTTGGACTTCTTTTATCATTAGTCTCTGAAACCTCATCCTTCATAATGCACTCCAACACTTTCCCAACCTCTGAGATTTCCCTTTATGGAAACCATGCTGACTTTGACTTATTTTATCATAAAACTCCGAAATCTTATCCTTAATAATAAATGCCAACACTTTCTTGACCACTGAGATTAGACTTGCTGGCCTATAATTTCCTTTCTTTTGCCTTCCTCCCTTCTTAAAGACAGCAGTGGCATTTGCAATCTTCCAGTTCTCCAGGTCTTTACCAGGATCAATAATTCTTGAATTATTGAATATGACCAATGCATCTGTTATCCCTTCAGCAACCTCTCTCAGGACTCTGGGATGTAGTCCATCTGGTCCAGGTGACTTATCCACATTAAGATCTTTGAATTTGCCTAGCACGTTTTCCTTTGTAATAGCAATGGCACTCACTCCTGTTCCCTGGCACTCACAGACCTCTGGCACACTGCTAATGTCTTCCACAGAGAAGAAAGATACAAAGTACGCATTAAGTTCACCTGTCATTTCTTTGTCGCCCCATTGCTACCTCACCAGCATCATTTCCAGTGGCCCAATATCAACACTCACTTCCTTTTTCACCTTTATTCCTTCAAACAAAATCCATGACCATAAATTTCTCTACACTATATTCCATCTCCCAATTTGTCCAATTCCTTCTGCAGCTTCCTTGCTTCCTCAATACTACCTGCCCCTCCACCTATCTTTTTATCAACTGAAAACTTGGGCACAAAGCCAATCAATCTCATCATCCAAATCATTGATATATAACTTGAAAAGAAGTGGTCCCAATACCAACTTCTGTGGAACACCACTTGTCAGCGGCAAGCAACCAGAAAATGTCCCTCTTATTCAGACTCTTTGCCTCCTGCCAATCAGCCAATCTCTTATCCATGGTGGTATCTTTCTTGTACTACCATGATCTCTTATCTTGTTAAGCAGCCTCATGTGCAGCACCTTGTCAATAGACTTCTGAAAATCCAAGTGGACAACATCCACTAATTCTACTGTGTCTATCCTACCTGTTATTTCTTCAAAGAATTGCAACAGATTTTTTTAGGCAAGATTTCCTCTTAAAGAAACAGGCTAACTTTAGCCTACTTCATCATGCACTTCCAAGTACCTTGAAACCTCATCCTTAATAATCAAATCCAGCACTTCCCCAGCCACTGAAGTCAGGCTAACTGGCCTATAATTTCCTATTTTCTGCCTCCCTCCCTTCCTGAAGAGTGGATTGGCATTTGTAATTTTCCTTTCCTCCAAAACCATTCCAGACAGTAATAGTAATGATCTTTCAATCATCTAGTGATACACAAACAGCTCATGTCTTCCATAGTGAAAACTGACACAAAATACTTAATACTCATTAAGTTTGTCCACCATTTCTTTGTGCCCATTACTACCTCTCCAGTGTCATTTTCCAGTGGTCCAATATCCACTTTCACCTCTCTTTTACTCTGAAAAAGAACTTTTGGTATCCTCATTGATATTTTTAGGTAGCTGATCTTCATATTTCATCAGCCAGCACATCAGAACAACTCTTGTACCCCCACACAGGAAGTCAGGAGCTGTTGACTGGCCAGTGTTTAGAGACACGATGAAGGGTCTCAACTGTTTACTCTTTTCCATAGATGCTGCCTGGCCTGCTGAGTTCCTGCAGCATTTTGTGTGTAGATTTTCTCAAGTTAGTGTGTAACCATTTCACAGCACTGATGGGAGATTCAATTTTTCTCTCTGACCTATGAGTGTTTTCTCTTCTTCTAGAATTTTCAGCCTCCTTCCTTCTCAGGTAACCTCTTGTAACTGGTGACAAGTGAAGCCTTTGTGAGGTGAACAGATGGGGCAAGATCTGCCTCTCCAATTCATCAGGTGCTTCTTCCGCTGGTTTATGCAGGGCAGCTGTGTGCTCAGATGCATGTGTACTCTTGGTTTCTGTGACCACCCTGACTGCCCCTTCTCCACTTTATGTGGTCATTGGGATGTTGCATGATTTCAAGATGGCTTTGTGCACATGCTCGTTCCCTCTTCCTGCCTGCTAATCCCTTACCATAACAGAGCTCCTGGATATACTCAGGATAGACAAAGGCGAATTGCTTGATGTTGTGTACTTGGATTTTCATAAGGCTTTTGACAAGGTGCCATACATGAGGTCGCTTAATATGCTACGAGCCCATGGTATTACAGGAAAGATTCTAGCATAGATAAAGCATTCGCTGATTGACAGGAGGCAAAGAGTGGGAATAAAGGGAGCCTTTTCCGACTAGCTGCCAGTGACTAGCGGTGTTCCACTGGGGTCTGTGTTAGTACGAATTCTTTTTACATTATATATCAATGATTTGGATGATGGGAATGATAGTTTTTTTTGCAAAGTTTGCAGATGATATGAAGATAGGCAGAGGGGCAGGTAGGTTTCAGAAAGCGTTGAGGCTACAGAAGGACTTATACAGATTAGGACAATGGACAAAGTGGCACATGAAAAATAGTGTTGGGAAGTGTATGGTCATGCACTTGGTAGAAGAATTGAAAGGCTTGACATTTTCTGAATGGGGAAAAAAATACAAAATCCTTGTGCAGGATTTCCTAAAGGTTAATTTGCAGGTTGAGTCTATGTTGAGGGAAGCAAATACAATATAGCATTCATTTCAAGAGGACTAGGATATAAATGTAAGGATGTAATGATGAAACTTTATAAAGCACTAGTGAGGGCTCACTTGGAGTATTGTGAGCAGGTTTGGGCCCCTTATCTTAGAAAGGATGTGCTGAAACTGGAGCAGGTTCAAAGGAGGTTCATGAAAATGATTCCAGGGTTGAATGGCTTGTCATATGAAGAGCATTTGATGGCTCTGGGCCTGTATTCATTCAAATTCAGAAGAATGAGAGGTGACGTGATTGAAACCTGTCAAATGGTGAAAGGCCTTGATAGAATGGATGTGCAGAGGATGTTTCCTGTGGTGGGAGAGTCTAAGAGCAGAGGACACAGGCTTAGAATGGAAGGGCATCGTTTTAGAATGGAGATGAGGAGGAAATTCTTTAGCCAGGGAGCAGTGAATCTGTGAAGGTCGTCTATATGTATAAGGCAGAGGTTGGTAGATTCTTGATTCGTCAGGGCATGATGGGATATGGGGTGAAGGCAGAAGATTGGGGCTGAGAGGAAAATTGGATCAATCAGAATAGACTCAATGGGCTAAATGGCCTAATTCTGCTCCTATATCTTATGGTCTTATGGTCTTAAAGTTACTGTTTTATAGATTTGCTAAGTATGCCCCCAGAATAAGAATCTCAGGGTTGCATGTGGTGACATGTATGTATCTGATAATAAATTTTACTTTGAACTTTGAACTGAGGAGGAAAGGTCCATTGCAATGTTCTGTTGTTGGGTCATCACCTCCAAGGCACAATGGAAGCATATGAAAGGATCAACTTCAATACACTTTGCTAATGTGGCTCACCATGCGTAATTTTGGAAAACATGAACCCCTTCCCATATCTTGGACCCAACTTACAGCAAAGACTAAGGTCAGTGTTGATGTTCACCATCACCCTTAGTGCACCAGCACACTGTCTGGGCATTTCAAGATCAAGACCTTAGACTTGGCAAATTAACCACAGTCTGTCAGATTATGCCCTCTAGAATCCTTTTTAAACCTGAACCAACTACTAAGGGCACTGGGAAAATACTACCAATGCTGATGTCATCAAATCTTCAATCTTCACTGGAAAAATAAGTGAAGCTATGACAGTGTCTTTTCCCCAAACAATATCCCTGGTACTGTGCCCCACATTCCAATCCAATATCCCCAGTACTGAGGCCCATGTTCCAAACCAATATACCGAGTACTGAGGCCCATTTTTTCTATGATCAATGATGTTGCTTTGCACAGCACAAATGGTCAAGTCACTGTGCACTGCATCAGAGACCTGGATTTGATCCTGACCTCTGACACTGTGTGGTGTTTACACATTCTCCCTGTGATCATATGATACTGCCATCCACCCCCACCCCATCATCGTACACTGGCTAGACCCACTGGCTGTGTGGTGCTTACATGTTCCCCCTGTGATCATGTGACACCCCACCCCCCACTACCAAGGTATAGCGGGTAGAGACACTGCCTCAAAAGATCCAGTTCAATCCCAACCTCCGGGCTGTCTGTGTGCAGTTTGCACATTCTCCCTGTGACCATGTGAACCCTGTGGTACAGTGGGTAGAACCACTGCCTCACTACACTAAACACACGGGTTTGATCCCAACTTCTGCTGCTGTCTGTGTGGAGTTTGGACTTTTTCTCTATGACTGCATGACTTTTCCTCTGGTGCTGCAGTTTCATCTCAATTCCCAAGGAAACATGGGTTGCTCAGTTAATTGATTGCTGGTAGAATCTGGTGGAATTGATGAGAATGTGGGGAGAACAGATAGACAATAGACAATAGGTGCAGAAGTAGACCATTCGGCCCTTTGAGCCTGCACCACCATTCTGAGATCATGGCTGATCATCTACTATCAATACCCGGTTCCTGCCTTGTCCCCATATCCCTTGATTCCCCTATCCATAAGATACCTATCTAGTTCCTTCTTGAAAGCATTCAGAGAACTGGCCTCCACTACCTTCCGAGGCAGTGCATTCCAGACCCCCACAACTCTCTGGGAGAAGAAGTTTTTCCTTAACTCTGTCCTAAATGACCTACCCCTTATTCTTAAACCATGCCCTCTGGTACTGGACTCTCCCAGCATCTGGAACATATTTCCTGCCTCTATCTTGTCCAATCCCTTAATAATCTTATATGTTGCAATCAGATCCCCTCTCAATCTCCTTAATTCCAGCATGTACAAGCCCAGTCTCTCTAACCTCTCTGCGTAAGACAGTCCGGACATCCCAGGAATTAACCTTGTGAATCTACGCTGCACTTCCTCTACAGCCAGGATGTCCTTCCTTAACCCTGGAGACCAAAACTGTACACAATACTCCAGGTGTGGTCTCACCAGGGCCCTGTACAAATGCAAAAGGATTTCCTTGCTCTTGTACTCAATTCCCCTTGTAATAAAGGCTAACATTCCATTAGCCTTCTTCACTGCCTGCTGCACTTGCTCATTCACCTTCAGTGACTGATGAACAAGGACTCCTAGATCTCTTTGTATTTCTCCCTTACCTAACTCTACACCGTTCAGATAATAATCTGCCTTCCTGTTCTTACTCCCAAAGTGGATAACCTCACACTTATTCACATTAAACGTCATCTGCCAAGTATCTGCCCACTCACCCAGCCTATCCAAGTCACCCTGAATTCTCCTAACATCCTCATCACATGTCACACTGCCACCCAGCTTAGTATCATCAGCAAACTTGCTGATGTTATTCTCAATGCCTTCATCTAAATCATTGATGTAAATCGTAAACAGCTGTGGTCCCAATACCGAGCCCTGTGGCACCCCACTAGTCACCACCTGCCATTCCAAGAAACACCCATTCACCGCTACCCTTTGCTTTCTATCTGCCAACCAGTTTTCTATCCATGTCAATACCTTCCCCTCAATGCCATGAGCTCTGATTTTACCCACCAATCTCCTATGTGGGACCTTATCAAATGCCTTCTGAAAATCGAGGTACACTACATCCACTGGATCTCCCTTGTCTAACTTCCTGGTTACATCCTCGAAAAACTCCAATAGATTAGTCAAGCATGATTTGCCCTTGGTAAATCCATGCTGGCTCGGCCCAATCATATCACTGCTATCTAGATATGCCACTATTTCATCTTTAATAATGGACTCTAGCATCTTCCCCACTACTGATGTTAGGCTGACAGGACAATAGTTCTCTGTTTTCTCCCTCCCTCCTTTCTTAAAAAGTGGGATAACATTAGTCATTCTCTAATCCTCAGGAACTGATCCTGAATCTAAGGAACATTGGAAAATGATTACCAATGCATCCGCAATTTCCAGGGCCACCTCCTTTAGTACCCTAGGATGCAGACCATCTGGACCTGGGGATTTGTTAGCCTTCAGTCCCATCAATCTACTCATCACCGTTTCCTTCCTAACGTCAATCTGTTTCATTTCTTCTGTTACCCTATGTCCTTGGCCCATCCATACATCTGGGAGATTGCTTGTGTCTTCCTTAGTGAAGACAGATCTAAAGTACTTATTAAATTCTTCTGCCATTTCTCTGTTTCCCATAACAATTTCACCCAATTCATTCTTCAAGGGCCCAACATTGTTCTTAACTATCTTCTTTCTCTTCATATACCTAAAAAAGCTTTTGCTATCCTCCTTTATATTCCTGGCTAGCTTGCATTTGTACCTCATTTTTTCTCCCCGTATTGCCCTTTTAGTTAAGTTCTGTTGTTCCTTAAAAATTTCCCAATCATCTGTCTTCCCACTCACCTTAGCTCTGTCATACTTCTTTTTTTTAATGCTATGCAATCCCTGACTTCCTTTGTCAACCACTGTGGCCCCTTTCCCCCCTTTGAATCCTTCCTTCTCCGGGGGATGAACTGATTTTGCACCTTGTGCATTATTCCCAAGAATACCTGCCATTGCTGTTCCACTGTCTTTTCTGCTAGGATATCCGTCCATTTAACTTTGGCCAGCTCCTCCCTCATGGCTCCATAGTCTCCTTTGTTCAACTGCAACACTGACACCTCCGATCTGCCCTTATCCTTCTCAAATTGCAGATAAAAACTTATCATATTATGGTCACTACCTCCTAATGGCTCCTTTACTTCAAGATCGCTTATCAAATCCTGTTCATTACACAACACTAAATCCAGAATAGCCTTGTCCCTGGTCGGCTCTCATACAAGCTGTTCCAAGAATGCATCCCGTAGGCACTCTACAAACTCCCTATCCTGAGGTCCAGCACCAACCTGATTCTCCCAGTTCACCTGCATGTTGAAATCCACCATAACTACTGCGACATTACCTTTGCCACATGCCAATGTTAACTCCCTATTCAACTTGCACCCAATATCCATGCTACTGTTTGATGGCCTATAGACAACACCCATTAGGGTCTTTTTGCCCTTACTGTTCCTCAGTTCTATCCACACAGACTCTACTCCTGATCCTATGTCCCCCCTTGCAAAGGACTGAATCTCATTCTTCACCAACAGGGCCACCCCACCTTATGATTAATGGGGATTAGTGTAAATGGGTGGTTGTTAGTCAGCATCATCTCAATGGGCTAAAAGGCCCTTTTCTGTGCTGTTTGTGAAAATTTGCTCTGCAAGTTTGTCAGTCAAAGTTTGTACATTACATTAATGACTAATCACAACATAATTCATTGGTTCAAACACCCTTTTGGATGCTCTGAGATTGTGAGGCATGTTTTGGGAATATGAATCTTTGATGCGTTCCAGCAAGTCTAACAGCCTGATTTTGATCAAATATTTGGAATATGATAAAAAATGTCAACTTTCTGATATAGATAGACTGGCATAACTTCATGCTGAAGAATGACATCAACAATAACAGATATCTTTAATGTATCACACATCCATTCTGTGAGTAGGTGATGGACTGCAGGAAATGACTTCTCTGAGTTAAAGGAGGGGGGAAGGCGGCATAAAGCAGGAAACTGTTCAGTAATCTATTTCTCATCAAGCAAGGCAGGAAGTAGAGGATGTGTGCTGCAGACACAGCTGATGAGAAAGCAGAGCAACCGAACACCATGGAGTAGGCTTCAGCTTTCCACTGCCTGAACCTCCAATGTGGAACGCCTCGATCAGTAGAAGAAACAACGTTCAGTGAAAAGGATCTTTACTGACCAGGTTTACAGTTTATGATGTTTTTGTAGAAGTAATTGACTGTTCTTCACGTTGATGTGTACGCGCACACTTACGGCTCACACGGTCACAGTTCCAGACACAGGCATGCGTTCCCCACAGTCACTCAGACAGAAATTTGCACTGTTTCTTTCATATTAACACGTGTTTGTAGAGCATCCTGTGAACTCAAGGGGCACTGACCTGGGACTTTATTCTGTGGCTGCCTTTCAAATTCCAGGGGCATGGACAGATTTAAAAGCTCCACCTCCTATAATGCTTAATCGGATAACACATCACTGGGTGAAAATGGGACCTACAAGCCTCCATTATGCTCATCTGAAGTAAGTGTGTGTGTGTGTGTGTGTGTGTGTGTGTGTGTGTGTGTGTGTGTGTGTGTGTGTGTGTGTGTGTGTGTGTGTGTGTGTGTGTGTGTGTGTGTGTGTGTGTGTATGAAGATACTGTATATGTCTTTAGAACAAAGATGAGAAGGAATTTCTTTATCCAGATGATAGTGAATCTGTGGAATTCATTGCCACAGACGGCCGTGGAGGCCAAGTCATTGAATATATTTAAAACAGGGGTTGACAGGTTCTTGATTAGTCAGGGCATCAAAGTTTACAGGGAAAAGGCAGGCAAATATAGTTGAGAGGAATAATAAATTAGTCATGGTTGAATAGTGGAGCAGACTTGATGGTCCAAATGGCCTAATTCAGCTCCTAGTGTATGTTTGATACTCTTATGTTGATGCTTGTGTTATGATTTTAGCACTGAAAAAGTTAAATTGTTTTAACCCCTCAGGGGCCTTTGTGAGTAGATGCGGAGGAGAATAATTCCTCTCCGATTATACCTGGAATAACTAAATTTCATCTCGCGCAGAGCCCCCAGTGTTATCAAGAACCCCTCCTATTCACCCCTCAATCTCTTTGATCTCCTGTCATCAGACAGAAGGCACTGCAGTGCAGGAACAACTGAGTGACAGCTTCTTCCCCCAGGTTGCAAGACTTTTGGACATCCTGCTACCATCCAATACACACTATTTATGACAACATCAGTAGCTTTATTCTGTTATATATTTAACTATAGGTCATAAATATACTTTATGTCAACTTATATTTTGAATTACCTGTTAATATTATTTTATGTGTGTTGAGAGGTATATGTGCAGTGTTTTTCACCTTGGTTTCAGAGGAATGTTGTTTCATTTACATGTGTGAGGTGAACGACAATAAATTTGAACTTGAATGAGATCCCAAACCTGGCATAAAATTCCTGTACTTGGCAACATAGATTTCTCTTCTCCTGTATGGTCCAATTTAAGATTTGGACTGCTTATTGCAGAACCTCAAAGCACTGGAGAGTTCCCCCAAGTCACTTGAATGAAAACAAGACTAGTGCTAGTATACTCTCCCAGGCAGCGTTCCAAACGTTTTGTTTAAAACTCTGTCATAGGCAGAGAGAAGGAGAAAAAAGGAAAGTAATTGAGGATCTTCTTTAAAACATCCTTGAAAATTGTAATATCCCCACAAACTCCTGAACCCCTGACCCATGACCACTCAAGGTGAAGAGGAAGCATCTGGGATGGCAGTTAGGGGCCTGAACCCATGCATCAGGAGAGCATGGAGGCTACACAGAAAGGCAGAAGTCACAGCATCTTGCACACTACCAACTTGCCCACACATCAGGCACCTCCTGTTCCATTTATGGCAGAGACCACAGGTCCCATAACATCTTCAGAAAATGTCTTGGGGTCCACAGAAGCAGAGTGAAAGCAATTCTAAAGGTACTTCCAGAGAAATGTGTTGCAAGCCAACCTCGTCATCACAGTATGATTGAGCCAACGTGGACCCAGTGGGGTATCGGAGCCTTTTGTCAGTTATGGCCAGACATAGCGAAAAAATTTCAAAACTTCTGCAGGGAAGAAGCCAAGGTTGATCAGTCTGCAGAGCCAGTCCATCTTCCAACCCCAGAGAGATTCAACTGTGATCCAGGTTCTTGCAGCAGTATCCTCATGCAATGCTCATTAGTATTTGAACTCCAGCCATCCTGGTTTCCTTTGGAGTGTGAAAAGGTGACCTTTATTATCTCGCTTCTGACTGTAAGAGCCCTGGCCTGGGCCACTGCGCATGAGGAACAGAGGTCAGAGATTTGCTTGTATATGGAGGAATTTATAGCTGCCATGAGGAAGGTGTTCTATCACACCATTGGAGCCAGCCAAGCCTTAGTATGCCTGATGAAGATTCAACAGGTGGAAGGTCAGCAGCCGACTATGTGATTGAATTTCCAACCTTGGCCCAAGAAAGTGGCTGGAGTGGGGAGGCCTTGACCACGCTATACTGCCATGGACTCCAAGATGAAAAGGATGCCCTTGCCTTGGGAGAACCAGCTGAGGACATAAAGGTTCTGATCGACAAATCCATTCAGCTCGATAGTCCTCTGGCAGCACGTAAGTGGGACAACATCTAGAGATCGAAAGGGCTAGCATGAGCAGAGACTCAACACATCATTGTTCCACACCCCCACCCCAAACTCAAACCATGACCAGCCACTCTCCTGCTCAGGATCCCGATGAGCCCATACAAATAGAATCTCTACCCAAGAGTGGTTCCCACGTCGGAGTTAAGATTGCTGCCATTACTGTGGGGAAGCAGGTCACATGGGGGCTGAAGACCCGAAGCTGCAGCTGTAGAACTGTTCAAACCATTCTGTGTCCACTAGATATCCAACTCAGCAGAAAACCAAATGGGTGCCCAAGCACCATGGGCATCTTGTTGCCAGGTCCCATCTAAGAGCAGGGCTCCAAAACAGAGATCTTGGAGCCAGGTCCCAGGAGCACAGGGACCATTTGTCACACCTCACTGCCAACTTCTGAGGAGACAGACTAGGATTTGGACTGTGACTTGGCCTCAGGTCAGAGAACCAGATGCCTTGTCCTGTCATTTTGATGAAACAGAATGAGAACTACAGCCAACCACCATTTTGCCTCAAGCCAAGATGGTAGTGCCAATTTGTTGGGGAATCAATGCACATGTTCGCAGAACCAAGCACACTGGGAGACTCCTAAGAACAGTCCTCTGGGTCTGCTGTTTGTCCTTAGTTCCATCTGGTCCCAGGTACTCCAATGGGGACATTCATTGAGAATCACCACTCATCCAGGGATTGCCAGGGCCCTCGAGTTCATCAAGAGGAGGTATTGGTGGCCCAGCACGACAAAAGAAAGTTTAGCTTTACATGCAGGCGTGCAAGGTATGCGCCCGGTGCAAAGAGCCCTGTAGCTGACCTCTCCACTCCCTACCTGCTCTGGACACATATCTCCATGGACTTTGTCACAGGTCTTCCTCCTCCTAAGGGGAAGACGTTATGGTAATAATGGATTGTTTTTCGAAGGCCTGCAAATTCATCACATTGGTCAAACTGCCCTCTGCAGTGGAGATGGCCGAAGTTGCCCTGCACCAGGTCTTCAGGACCCATGGTTTACCAGTGGACATTGTGTTGGATCGTGAATCACAATTCACATCCCATTTCTGGAGAGTGTCTTGCAAACTGCCAGACTTTTCTTTGGATTTCACCCACAGACCAAAGGCCAAATGGAGCTGGTGGACCAAGATCTGGAAAGAAGTCGAAGGTGCCTAGCCTCTGAAACTCCAAATGAGTGGAGCAATCATTTGATATAGCCTGAGGTTGTCCCCAATACTTTACAGCATTTGGTGCATGAGATGTCCCCTTTCAAATGCCAATTTGGGTATTCTCCACCATTCTTTCTGGAACAAGTGTCTGAGGTTGGGGTCCTTGCAACCTCGTCCAATGCTGATAGCAAAAATGGATTAGAGTAAGAGATTTTCCCAGAAAGAGGAAACCGAGGTGAACCAAAAGAGAAGACAGGGCCCTACTTTACAGCTCAGGCAACAGTTCTGGCTGTCAACTCATGATTTGCCTCTGAGTAGAGTCCAGGAAATTGGCTTCTGAGTTCATTGGACTCAGGAAAGTTAACCCGGTGACCTACATCTTGCATTTTCCCAAGACCCTCAAGATCAATCCCACTTTCCACGTTTCCATTTTACACCAACCCATGAGTTCCATCACCATTGGCCCCAACACCACCCAGGTTTGTTGATGGGGAACAGGTTTTCACCATAAGGAAAATTTTGGACGCATACTGTTTGAGGGAGTCAGCAATATCTCATGGACTGGGAGGAGAGATGCTGGGTGCCTGAAAGGGACATCTTAGATATGGTTATCATCCATGACTACAATCATTGTCTCTCCAAACAGCCAGGCCTGTCAGGAGTTGGCCATAGGGAAGGGGGTCCTGTTACCACATGCACCCATGTGTGACAGCTTCTGAGGTTCAGATACTCTAACTCCTCAGATTATGGATAGCTGGCGCGAACTCTTTAAAGATTCAGGATAGTCCTGATAATTGGCAAACATGTTTTGGGTGCCAAGGATTGAGCATTTAAGGAGCATCTGAGATGAGGTTCGGTGCTCAATTGTAAGCCTACTCGTAATTTCGTCTAGTGTCTGTTTGGTGTTCTGATTCTCAATCCAGTTTGAAACTGCAACTCACTCTTAGCCTTGGATACTCCAACTTTTGGGTCAAAGACTCTCGTCACAATAAGACACACTTTGATTCAGTTCTCTACAAAGGTTTGCTTTGTAACAATGCTGCCCTGAGCTACTTAACCATGGCTGACTGAAGATTTGGGAGAGAGAATTAAATAGCAAGAGATTTTGCTTGTTCTTCAGTTAAAAATACAGTAATATCGATGAGAAGGATTTTGGCCCATCGTATGACTACCAGCCAACAGGTCTTTATTTTAGGTTTACTGCAATGTTATCCATTCTGAAGATGGAGCAGGAATGGCAGTGCAAGCATTCTTTAGGTGAACAAACAAACCCAAAATGCAGGAGGAACTAAGCAGCTCAGGCAGTATCTATGAAGAGGAATAAAAAGTCATTTTTTTCAATGAGTTGACAGTTCAGAGACCCTTCATCAGGACTGGAAAAGAAAGGAGGAAGCCAGGAGTGACCAGTCTAGTCCACAATGGATTTTCTCCTTATTGTGTTTTACTGTGTAAAAGATAGTGAAGATGCACTACATGCAAAGAAACACAAAGCTTCTCAATTAGTATGAATCTAAACCTGCACAGTAAGTCCCTTGGGTTGGAATAAGCTGTTTATTGAACACCTTTACTCTACGTGGACCACATTCTCTCTCACTGTGGTGTCAATAAAACCATGGTTAAGGAGTAATTTCCACCTGTGGTCAGATTCTGACACTGGACATAGTTTGTTATTGTGGGTCAATTGGAACAGCCAATATGCATATAAACAACTACAACTGAAGGCAGAGTGAATGACATCATTAGCCATTGTAGAACATGTCAACGTGACAGTCACTGGTTTCAGTAGCTTCATAGCAATCCAGGCTAAAGAGCTGTAGATGACCTTACACCATAAGCCAATGGCAGTCTCAGATTTGGCACATATGACAGAAACAATTTGGACATTGTAGAGAGACAGAACTTAATGAAGCCTAGTTGAAGTCTGAAAGGTCCACATCTCATGCAGGTGGAAGGATGCTCATCAAAGGTGACCAGAAGCACCAGAAGATTGTTATGTTTGGCTGTGGATATTGGATTGATTGAGGTCCAGATCAAACCAAACTTACAAAGGTCAGTGTATGACTCATCTGAAGTGTAGCTGGAGTTTGCAAAATGTTGATTGATTTCCCAGTCATGAGAAGTTAAGAGTACTGAAGCTCCCACTGGTGTGATGACCTCGCCTTGAAAACTTGAGTAGTGACAAGTTGGAAGAAATACTTCTGCTGGTAGACTGATGGGACATGTGAGATGTTATCATCATTACATGAAGGAATTAGACCAATCACCAGTCCATCAAGTCCATATTGGTGTTTCGCACCCACAGAAAGCTGTTCCAATCACATCGTCACAGTCTTTCAAGAATAAACACTGTCCTGCAACACCATGAAACATCTGTGCTATGATCTTTACCCTGTAACAAGCCAACCATTCACCGTAATATAAATTATATGTGTGCCTACATTGCAGCATCTCAAAATCAGCTGAATAGATATGAAGTATTTATTTCCAATTCATCTACTCTTCCTTCTACTGACGGCAAAGGAGAAAGAGAAATAGCAAGATAAAGAACAGAGTTTGTAATGTATGGACCTATTTCTTTTAGAGCAATGACTCCCCCCGCCCCTTAGCACTACATATTGATCTGTTGTCTGTGCATGCAGTGTTGTCTATGCATCAGCATTGCTCTATCTTGCTCTCTCACACTGCAATGTGAATACACCAGTTAAAGCTATCTCCTGCATATGTGCTTTCATTTCATCGATATGTAGTTGTGCACAGACACAACAGGGTTCTCCTTCTAATCCTATCGTGGCTCACAGGATGGACCTTCTGAGCTGACCTGCATGTATCTGCTGTCCTTAGTGATAGAGTCTGCGGACTGAGCCGCTATTGTCAGAGTTTCATTAACACATACATTATGGGAGGTGGTGACTATATCTTTAGTCATGTTATTTCAGCTAAATATGGGTCAGATACAGTAAATCCCACGATTACCTCATTTTTACTGACAGTATTATAATGGCAGAGTACTCATCAATGGACTGAGCTGGAAACCAAAAGTCTGGGGGAGTGGGTCCAGACCCAGTGTGTCAAACCATCATATTTTATCCCGCCTGTGGGCTGTGTCAACAGAGACTGACAATAAAATTCAGTATTTGACAACAACCCTTCAGTGAGAGAGTGTGCTGTCCCCACACTGCCCACACAAGCTGCTTCCTTTATTGGCCTGAAGAAAGAAGCCTGTGGATTCCAGAGCACCATCAAGAAGGTAAATCATGTGAACAGCTCTGATGGAAACCACCAAAATACTCCCATTTCTGTCTGCTACAGCTGACAACCACAACGACATCTCAGGTCTGTACAGTTAGTAACATTTTAATGTGGTTAAAAAAAATCTATTTCTGCATCAAACCGTTGGGACTCGAACAGACTCTGGTTACAGTGCCCCTTTAAGACAGCAGAAGAGGGGATGCCAAGTTGGTTTAAAAGCTTGTCTGAGGAAGCGTGGCTTTTTGAGTACCAATACCAACCATCTTGCTGGCAAATGTATAGTCGCTGGTAAATAATATTGAAGATCTCAAAGCCAGAGTGCTGTACCAGAGGGAAGTTAGGACCAGTAGCACTTTTTTGTTTCACAGAATCTTAGTTAACTTTCTCCATTCCAGATGAAGTAATACAGACTGATGGCTTCACAATTCACCACCAAGGTAAGACTGCTGAGTCTTTCCAAGGCAGAGGAGGTGGAATATGCTCATGGTGTACAAATGTGACAGTTCTATCCCAGTCCTGTTCACCTAACCTGGAACATCTTGCGATCAAGGGTTGTCCATTTTATTTGTCGTGGGAGAATTCAGCAATCATTTTGGTAGAGGTGTACATTGCACCTCAGACTAGTGCAAATTAGGCTCTAGACGAACTGAGCAATGTAATCAACAAAGATGAAACAGCACATCCTGATGCTTTCCCCATCATTCTGGGGGATTTTAACCAGGTCAGTTTGAAAGGTCTAAATAATTATTACCAACAAATCACTTGTAGCACTGGAGCACTGTTGAGTGTTTATTGTGCTATCCCACACCCACACTTCGGGAAGTCTGATCACCTGGCTGTACTTCTACTCCCTGTGTATAGGCAGAGACTGAAGATTGCAGCACCAGCTCTGAAGACCAGGAAGGTATGTACAGGGGAGGCAGGCACAGGAACACTTACAGGACTGCTTTGAATCAGTGGACTAGACTATATTCAGGGATTATCTTTGAGTTTAAATGAGTACACCACAACTGTCACTGACATCATTAAAACCTATGTGGATGAATGTGTGCGTACAAGGCAAATACATCAAAGGTTTTTAAGAGATATAAGGAAGATGGAGGGATATGGACATGGTAGAAAGGATTAGTGTTTGGGTATTTCTGATTTTCTTTTTAGCTGATTCAGCACACTATTGTGGGCTGAATAGCCTGTTCCTGTGCTTTCTACATTCTATGTTCCATGTCTACAAGAACTTACCTTACATACCCAAATCAAAAGCCGTGGATGAACTGAGAGGTTTATAGTCTGCTGAGGGCTAGATCTGTGGCATTCAATTCTGGCAACCTAGATCTGCACAATAAAACCAGGTATGACTTGTGGAGGGCTATTTCAAGAGCTATGGAGCAATTCTGGGTAAGGTTGTAGGCGAAATCGGATGCATGTCAACTCTGGCAGGGTTTGCAGGCCATTACCTCCTACAAAGCAAAACCTAACATCATGAATGGCTGTGATGCTTCACTTTCAGACAAGTTCAACAACTTTTATGCTTACTTTGAAAGGGAGAATGAAATTACAGCTGTGAAGATCCCTGCAGCATCCAGTGACCTGTGATCTCTGTCTCTGTAACGCACACCCTGATGGACTGTTTATTGTCGCCAGTGATTTTAACCACGCGAACCTTAAGTCAGTGCTCCCCAAATTCCGTAAGTATGTGGACTTTGCAAACTGGGGGGAGAACGCGTTGGACCTGGTTTACACAAACATTCCTGACGCGTACCGGGCAGAGCCCTGCCCCCACCTCGGTTACTCAGACCACATCTCTGTTATGCTAATCCCAGCATACAGACCGCTCGTCAGGCGCTCCAGACCAATTCAGAACCACGTGAAAACCTGGCCAGCAGGAGCCATCTCTGCTCTTCCAGACTGCTTTGAGCACACTGACTGGCACATGTTCAGGGAGGCTGCAACCGATGATGACTCTACCAACTTAGAGGAGTACACAGCATCAGTGACTAGCTACATCAGCAAGTGCATTAATGATGTTACTCTGTCCAAGACCATCAGTATACACGCTAACCAGAAGCCATGGATAACCGCGGAGGTGTGTGCACTACTGAAGACCCGCAACTCCGCCTTCAGAGCAGGCGACAAGGCATCCCTAACAACAGCGAGGACCAAACTGTCCCGGGCCATCAGAGGAGCAAAGTGTGCACATGTCCAGCGAATCCACAGCCACTTCCAGGACAGCGGTGACACGCGGCGCATGTGGAAGGACATCCAGGACATCACCAATTATAGGACAACATCATCTGACTGTGCAGGTGATGCCTCCCTCCCAGATGTGCTGAATAACTTCTATGCCCGGTTTGAGGCGGAAAATGATGTGGCGGCGAGGAAGTCCACCCCTCCTACAAATGACCAGGTGCTGTGTCTCACCGTGGCCGATGTGAGAAGAACCTTGTGCAGGGTCAACCCACGGAAGGCTGCTGGACCAGACAACATTCCTGGTAGAGTGCTCAGAGGATGTGCAGACGAGCTAGCGGATGTTCTCACTGACATCTTCAACATCTCCCTGAGCAGCGCCACCGTTCCAACGTGCTTCAAGGCCGCCACCATCGTCCCCGTGCCGAAGAAGTCTTCAGTATCCTGCCTAAATGACTACTGTCCCATTGCACTCACATCCATCATCATGAAGTGCTTTGAGAGGCTCGTCTTGAGGCATATCAAGACCCTGCTGCCCCCCTCACTGGACCCCGTGCAGATTGCGTACCGTCCCAACCGCTCAACAGATGACATCATTGCCACCACCCTCCACCTGGACAAAAAAGACACATACGTTCGGATGCTGTTCATAGACTTCAGTTCAGCATTCAACACAATCATCCCTCAGAAACTGATTGGAAAGCTGAGCCTACTAGGCCTGAACACCTCCCTCTGCAACTGGATCCTAGACTTCTTGACTGGGAGACCTCAGTCAGTCTGGATCGGGAGCAACATCTCCAACACCATCACACTGAGCACGGGAGCCCCCCAGGGCTGCGTTCTCAGTCCACTGCTGTTCACTCTGCTGACCCATGACTGTGCTGCAACACACAGCTCAAATCACATCATCAAGTTCGCCGATGACACGACTGTGGTGGGTCTCATCAGCAAGAATGACGTCAGCTTACAGAGAGGAGGTGCAGCAGCTAACAGACTGGTGCAGAGCCAACAACCTGTCTCTGAATGTGAACAAAACAAAAGAGATGGTTATTGACTTCAGGAGGGCACGGAGCGACCACTCCCCGCTGAACATCAAAGTCTCCTCGGTAGAAATCGTTAAGAGCACCAAATTTCTTGGTGTTCACCTGGCAGAGAATCTCACCTGGTCTCTCAACACCAGTTCCATAGCAAAGAAAGCCCAGCAGCATCTCTACTTTCTGTGAAAGCTGAGGAAAGTCCATCTCCCACCCCCCATTGTCATCACATTCTATTGAGAACATCCTGAGCAGCTGCATCACTGCCTGGTTCGGAAATTGCACCAACTCAGATCGCAAGACCCTGCAGCGGATAGTGAGGTCAGCTGAGAAGATCACCAGGGTCTCTCTTCCAGCCATCACGGACATTTACACTACACACTGCATCTGCAAAGCAAACAGCATTATGAAGGACCCCATGCACCCCTCATACAATCTCTTCTCCCTCCTGCCATCTGGGAAAAGGCTCCAAAGCATTCGGGCTCTCACGACCAGACTATGTAACAGTTTCTTGCCCCAAGCTATCAGACTCCTCAATACCCAGCACCTGGCCTGACACCTTGCCCTATTGTCCTGTTTATTTTTTATTGTAATGCCTGCACTGTTTTGTGCACTTTGTGCAGTCGTGGGTAGGTCTGTAGTCTAATATAGTTGTTGTGTGTTTTTTTTTCTGTTGTTTTTTTTACGTTGTTCAGCCTAGTTTTTGTAATGTGTCATGTAACATCATGATCCTGAAAAGCGTTGTCTCATTTTTACTATATACTGTACCAGCAGTTATGGTCAAAATGACAATAGAAGTGACTTGACTTGAGAGGCCGATGTCAGGTTGTCTTTCAAGAGAGCAAACTCTTGCAAGACAACAGGAACCAGATGGAGTACCTGGTAGGGCTCTGAAAACCTGTGCCAGCCAACAGGCAAGGGTGTTCAGACATTTTCAGTCTCTCAACGCTACAGTCAGAAGTTCCCACCTGCTTCAAAAGGGCAACAATTATACCAGTGCCCATGAAGAGCAGGGTGAGCTGCCTTATAGTTCAGTAGTACTCACATCTATGGTGATGAAGTGCTTTGAGAGAGATAGGTTATGGCTAGACTGTTGTCTCAGCAAGGACCTGGATCCACAGCAATTTGCCTATCTCCACCGTAGGTCTAAGCCAGATGCCAACTCATTGGCTCTTCACATGGAGTGAATCACCTGGACAATACAAGTATCTATATCTCCTTTTTCAAAGAAAGGGGCTTCCCCTCCTCCACTATCAATGCTGCCCTCAACCCCATCCTCCCGCCACCCTACCAGGGCTAGGTTTCCTCTTGTTCTCACCTACCACCCCACCAGCCTTCGTGTCTAGCACATAATTCTCTGAAACTTCCGTCACCTTCAACTGGATCCCACCACCAAACGCAACTTTCCCTTCCCCCATTTCTGCTTTCTGCAGGGATTGCTCCCTATGTAACTCTCTTGTCCATTCGTCCCTTCCCACTGATCTCCCTTCTGGCACTTATCCTTGCACGCTGATCAAGTGCTTCATCTACCCCTACACCTCCGCCCTTACTACCATTCAGGGCCCTAAACAGTTCAGCCAGGTGAGGCAACACTTCACCTATGAGTCTGTTGGCAACATATACTGTGTTCAGTGCTCCCAGTGTGGCCTCCTGTATATCGGTGAGACTAGATGTAGATTGGGAGATCACTTCCCCAGGCACCCATGCTCCGTCCACCAGAACAAGCAGGATCTCCCTGCAGCCACCCACTTTAATTCCACTTCCTATTCCCATTCCAATATATCCATCCATGGCCTTCTCCACTGTCGTGACAAGCCCACACTTTGGTTGGAGGAACAACACCTTATATTCTGTTTGGGTGGCTTCCAACCTGATGGCATGACCATAGATTTCTCAAATTACCGGTAATGCCCCCAACCAATATCCCTTCTTCACTATTCCCTATCCCCTTTTCCCTTTCTCACCTTATCTCCTTATTCACCTATTGCCTCCCTCTGGTGCTCCTCCCCACTTTTCTTTCTTTTATGGCCTTCTGTACCTTTCACCAATCAACTTCCCAACTCTTTATTTCATCCCTCCCACTCCAGGTTTCACCTATCACCTTGAGTTTCTCTCTCCCACTACCCACCCCCACCTTTTAAATCTACTCCTCAGTATTTTTTTCCAGTCCTGTCAAAGTGTTTCAGCCTGAAACATGGACCGTATTCTTTTCCATAG
Source organism: Hemitrygon akajei (assembly GCF_048418815.1). NCBI lineage: Eukaryota > Metazoa > Chordata > Chondrichthyes > Myliobatiformes > Dasyatidae > Hemitrygon > Hemitrygon akajei. Next base: position 498,492 of record NC_133139.1, on the reverse strand, counting down.
ATGCTGCCTTGCCTGTTGGGTTCCTCCAGAATTTTGTGCGTGTTTACCTGTGTCAGGTTGCTGTTTGTTGACTACAGCTCAGCATTTAATACAGTCATCCCCACAGTTCTGATCAAAAAGCTCCAGATTCTGGGCTTCTGTACCTCCCTCCACAACTGGATCCTTAACTTCCTCCCAAAAGACTGCAATCCGTATGGATCAGAAATAACATCTCCACGTCACTGACATTCAACACTGGCAAACCTCAGGATGTCAGAATTAGAATCAGGTTTATTATCACCAGCATGTGACTTGAAATTTGTTAACCTAGCAGCAGCAGTTCAAAGCAATACATAATCTAGCAGAGAAAAATAATAATAATAATAATAAAGAAAGTAAAACATAATAATGAATAAACAAGTAAATAAATTACATATATTGAATAGATTTTAAAAATGTGCAAAAATAGAAATACTGTACATTAAAAAAAAGTGAGGTAGTGCCCAAAGCTTCAATGTCCATTTAGGAATCATATGGCAGTGGGGAAGAAGCTGTTCCTGAATCGCTGAGTGTGTGCCTTCAGGCTTCTGTACCTCCTACCTGATGGTAACATTGAGAAAAGGGCATGCCCTGGGTGCTGGAGATCCTTAATAAAGGACGCTGTCTTTCTGAGACACAGCTCCCTAAAGATGTCCTGGGCATTTTGTAGGCTAGTGCCCAAGATGAAGCTGACTAGATTTACAACCTTCTACAGATTCTTTCAGTCCTGTGCAGTAGCTCCTCCATACCAGACAGTGATGCGGCCCACTGCTCTACTCTCTCTACGTCCATGACTGTGTGGCTAGGCATAGCCCAAATATCATCTATAAATGTGCTGATGATATTGTTGGCAGAATTTCAGATGGTGATGACAGGGTGTACAGGAGTCAGATATATCAGCTAGTTAGTTGAGTGGTGTTAACGTCAATAAGACCAAAAAACTGATTGTGGACTTCAGAAAGGGTGAGCTGAGAAACACATACTAGTCCCCATAGAGGGATCAGAAGTGGAAAGAGTGAGCAATTTCAAGTTCCTTTGGTTTTAATATCTCTGAGGATGTAACCCAACATATTGATGCAGCTACAAGGAAGGCATGACATCAGCTATATTTCATGAGGAGTTTGAGGAGATTTGGTACATCACCAAAAACATTTTTAAATGTATACAGTTGTACTGTGGAGAGCATTCTTACTGGATGCATCGCCATCAGGTATGGGGGGTGGGGGGGGGGGCTACTGCACAAGATCAAGGTAAGCTGGAAAGAGTAATAAACTTAATCAGCTCCATCATGGGCACTAGCTTCTGCAGTATCCAAGACACCTTTAAGAAGCAATGCCTCAAGAAGGTGGTGTCCATCATTAAGGACCCATAACAACTATGTCATACCTTGTTCTCATTGCTACCATCATAAAAGAGGTACAGAAGTATGAAAACACACATGGAATAATTCAGGAACAGCTTCTTCACCTCTGCCATCTGATTTCTGAATGGACACTGAGCCCATAGACACTACATCACTAACTTTTTTATTTCCATTTTGCACTTCTATTTTAATTTAGTCTGTCCCCTGCACACTTGGCTCCCAAACTCACCAGTGTGTGGACACACACTGGTGCTCATGAACCAGATCCCCAGCTATGGGTAAATAGCCCCACTGCCTTGTGGGCAGCCTTGCAAGAGATGCAACCTATGGGAGTAAACCCAGACAGCAAAACCGGAGTGAAGCCCCTAAGGCGGCTGGACGTCATTGAACATTCTTCTGGCAGCTTCCTGGGAATTTTGACATAAAATATGTCAAAGTCAGCATGGTTTCTCCAAGGGGAAATCCTGCCTGACAAATCACTTCTTTGAAGAAGTAACAAGCAGGGTAGACAATGAAGAGGGCGTGGATGTCACTTACTTGGATTTTCAGAAGGCATTTCAGGAGGTGCCATACTACGGCTGCTTAACAAGGTAAAATCATAAACCATAAGACATAGGAGCAGGATTAGGCCATCTGGCCATCAAGTCTGCTCCGCCATTCAATCATGGCTGAACCTCTTTTTTTCTCCTCCTCAACCCCAGTTCCCATAACCTTTGATGCCATATCCAATCAAGAACCTATCAATCTCTGTCCTAAATACTCTCAATGACCTGGCCTCCACAGATGCAAATGGCAACTAATTCCACAAATTTACTACTCTTTGGCTAAAGGAATTTCTCTGCATCTCTGTTTTGAAAGGGCACCCTTTATCCTGAGGCTGTGCCCTCTTGACCTAGACTCTCCCACCATGGGAAACATCCTTTCCACATCTACTCTCTCTAAGCCTTTCAACATTCAAAAGGTTTCAATGAGATCCCCCATCATCTTTCTGAATTCCAGCGAGTATAGACCCAGAGCCATCAAATATTCCTTGTATGATAACAATTTCATTCCTGGAATCATCCTTGTGAACCTCCTCTGGACTCTCTCCAATGCCAGCTCATCTTTTCTAAGATGAGGGGCCCAAAACTGCTCACAATACTCAAGGTGAGGCCTCACCGATGCCTTATGAAGCCTCAGATCACATCCTTGCTCTTGTATTCTAGACCTCTTGAAATGAATGCTAACATGGCATTTGCCTTCCTCACCACCAACTCGACCTGCAAGTTAACCTTTAAGGTGTTCAGCACAAGGACTCCCAAGACCCTTTACATCGCAGATTCCTGGATTTTTTCCCCATTTAGAAAATAGTCCACACATTTATTTCTACTACCAAGGTGCATGCCCATTCATTTTCCAAAATTGTATTTCATTTGCCACTTCTTTGCCCATTCTCTTAATCTATTTAAGTCTTTCTGCATCCCATATGTTTCCTCAACACCACCTGCCCCTCCACCAATCTTCATATCATCTGCAAACTTGGCAACAAAGCCATCTATTCCATCATCTAAATCATTTATACACAACATAAAAAGAAGTGGTCCCAACACCGACCCCTGTGGAACACCACTCTTCACTGGTAGCCAGCCAGAAAAGGATCCTTTTATTCCCACTTGTTGCCTCCTACCAATCAGCCAATGCTCTAACCATGTTAGTAACCTTCCTGTAATACCACGGGTTCTTAACTTTGTTAGCAGCCTCGTGTGGCACCTTGTCAAAGACCTTCTGAAAGTCCAAATATACAACATTCACTGCATCCCATTTATCTATCCTACTTATAATCTCCTCAAAGAATTCCAACAGGCTTGTCAGGCAGGATTTTCCTGAAGGAAACCATGCTGACTTTGTGCTATCTTGTCCTGGGTCACCAAGTACTTCATCACCTCATCCTTAACAATTAACTCCAACATCTTCCCAACCACTGAGGTCAAGCTAACTGGTCTATAATTTAATTTCTGCTGCCTTCCTCCTTTCTTGAAGAGTGGAGTGACATTTGCAATTTTACAGTCCTCTGGCACCATGCCAGAGTCCAATGATTTTTGAAAAATCATTTCTAATGCCACCACAATCTCTAATGCTGCCTCTTTTAGAACCCTAGAATGCTGTTCATCTGATCCAGGTGACTTATGTACCTTTAGGTCTTTCAACTCTTTGAGCACCTTCTCTCTTGAACTGAATTGAATTGATTTTATTATTTACATTCTTTATATACACGAGGAGTAAAAATCTTTATGTTACATCTCCATCTAAATGTGCAATGTGCAATTATAGTAAGTTATAATAACTATTATGTACAACAGGAGAGTCAATATAACATAGATATACAGTTGTGTCAGCAGAAATTAATCAGTCTGATAGCCTGGTGGAAGAAGCTGTCACGGTTGGTCCTGGTTTTTATGCTGCAGTACCATTTCCCAGATGGTAGCAGTTGGAATAGCTTGTGGCTGGGGTGACTCAGGTCTCAAATGATCCTTTGGACCTTTTTTACCTGTTTTTGTAAATGTCCTGAGTAGTGGGGAAGTTCACATCTACAGATCCGCTGGGCTGTCCACACCACTCTCTGCAGAGTCCTGCAACTGAGGGAAGTACAGTTCCTGTACCAGGCAGTAATGCAGCCAGTCAGGATGCTCTCAATTGTGTCCCTACAGAAAGTTCTTAGAAGTTTGAGTCTCATACCAAACTTCTTCAACAGTCTGAGGTGAAAAGAGGCACTGTTGTGCTTTTTTGTACATACACAGCCAGTATGTACAGTCCATGTGAGATCTTTGGTGATATTTATGCCGAGGAACTTAAAGCTGTTCACCCTCTCAACCCCAGATCCATTGATGTCAATATGGGTTAGCCTGTCTCTATTCCTCCTGTAATCCACAACCAGCTCCTTTGTTTTGCGACATTGAGGGAGAGGTTGTTTTTTTTGACACCACTGTGTCAGGGTGATGACTTCTTCTCTGTAGACTGCCTCATTATTACTTGAGTTTACGTCAATCAGTGTAGAGTCATCAGCAAATTTAATCTGCGGATTGGAGCTGTGGATGGTGACACTGTATAGATACACAGAGTAAAGGAGGGGCTTAGTACACAGCCTTGAGGGGCACCTGTGTTGAGGGTCAGAGGAGCAGAGGTGAGGGAGCCCACTCTTACTACCTGCCAGTGATCTGACAGGAAGTCCAGGATCCAGCTACACAAGGCAGGGTGAAGGCCAAGATCCCTGGGCTTCTTGTGGAACCTAGAGGGACTTATGGTGTATAATACTGAACTGTAGTCCAAAAACAGCATTCTCACATAAGCATCCCTCTTCTCCAGATGTGTAAGAATAGTGTGTAAAGCTTTGGCTATTGCGTTGTCTGTCGATCGGTTATGTTGGTAGGCAAATTGTAGGGAGTCCAGTGTGGGTGGGCAGCATGCTGCAGATGTAGTCCTTGACCAGCCTCTCAAGGCATTTTCTTATAATTGAGGTAAGTGTGACAGGGTGCCACAATAGTCACATTCAGGAATGTTACCTTGGTCTTTTTAGGTACCAGAACAATGGTGAATTTTTGAAACAGGAGGGCACTCTACATTGGGAGAGGGAGAGATTAAAAATGTCTGCAAACGTACCAGCCAGTCTTGCCGCACACATCCTGAGTATTCGCCCTGGGATGCCATCTGGTCTCGCAGCCCTGCGGCTGTACTTCAGCCACAGAGATGACCAAGCTGCTAGTTACACCATCTGCAAGTCTCCTCAGGGGATCTGTGTTGGCAACATCGAATTGAGCGTAAAAGAGATTTAGCTCATCTGGGAGAGATGCAGCGATGTTGGAAACTCCACTGTGTTTAGCTTTGAACTCTGTGATTGCACAGACTTTACCATAAGCTGCATGTATTGTTGGAGAGCCATGCCTGGATCTCGTCTTTGTATTGTTGTTCCGCTGCCTTAATGACTTTGGGCAGATCGTAGCTGCATTTCTTGAACTCCTGCTGATTACCGGCAATGTAAGCTCTGTGTCACGTGCTAAGTGCAGCTCGCACAGAACTGTTGAGCCAGTGTTTCTGGTTTGGAAAGACCCTGACTGATTTCTGGGGGACAACATCCTCAATGTACTTCCAGATGAAACTTGTGACCCCTTCCGTGAACTCAGAGACATCCTTATCATGGAATACATTCCAGTCGACATCATCAAAGAAAGCAGTTCTGTAGCATGGAGGCTGATCAGTCGGACCAAGTGGACAGTTTTAACTTGTAACAGTAACTGCACTCACTGCTCTTCCTTCACCTACTACATCAGGCATACTGCTAGTGTCTTCCACAGTGAAGACAGATGCAAAATACTCATTTAGTTCATCAGCCATCTCCTTGTCCCCTGTTATTATTTCTCCAGCCTCATTTTCTAGCGGTCCTATATCCACTATCATCTCTCTTTTATTTTTAACATACTTGAAAAAACTTTTACCATCCACTTTAATATAATTTGCTAGCTTGTTTTCAGATTTCATCTTTTCCCTTTTAATGATTTTTTTAGTTGTTCTATAGGTTTTTAAAAACTTTCCAATCCTCTAACTTCCCACTAATTTTTGTTTTGTTGCATGAGCTTTCTTTTGCTTTTACAACAGCTTTGACTTCCTATGGTATTACAGGAGTGTCCTGGCATGGGTAGAGGGATGGCTGACGGTCGGGAGGCAGCAAGTGGAAATAAAGGGGTCCTTTTCTGGTTGGCTGCCAGTGACTCGTGGTGTTCCTCAGGGGTCAGTATTGGGACTGCTACTTTTCACAGTGTTTGTCAGTGATTTAGAGAATGGAACTGATAGTTTTGTGGCAAAGTTTGAGGATGATACAAAGACAAGTGGAGAGGTAAGTAGTGTTGAGGAAGTAATACGATTGCAGCGGGAATTAAACAAATTGAAAGAATGGACATAAACAGTGGCAGATGGAATACAGTGTTCAGCAATGAATGATAATGCATTTTGTTTAATGGAACAATAGTTGGGACTATTATCTAAATGGGGAGAAGGGTCAAACATCAGGTGCAAAGGGTCTTAGGAGTCCTCGTGCAGACTCTCAGAAGATTAATTTTGTGGTGAACTAGATATACCTGTCTGGACTGCTCCTGTGGCTCCTCCCACAGACCCCTGCTGACTGCTCCTGTGGCTCCTCCCACAGACCCCTGCTGACTGCTCCTGTGACTCCTCCCACAGACCCCTGCTGACTGCTCCTGTGGCTCCTCCCACAGACCCCTGTATAAAGGCGACTGTGGCCTGTTGCCCTGCCTCATTCCCCAGGATGTAGTGTTGTTCATTCTTCCAGTCAATAAAAGCCAATACCTCGTTTCCTACATCTCAGCGTGAGTTATTGATGGTGCATCAAATTTACAGGTTGAGTCTGTGGTAGAGAAGGTAAATGCAATGCTGGCATTTATTTCAAGGGGAAAGGAATATAAAAGCAAGGAGAAAATGCTGAGCTTTTATAAGATACTATTGAGGGTAAAGAAGAATTTTTTTAGCCAGAGTAGTGAATCTGCAGAATGCTCTGCCACAGACTGTGGTGGAAACCAAGTCTGTGGGTATATTTAAGGTGGAAGTTGATCATTTCCTGATCAGTCTGGGAATCAAAGGATATGGTGAGAAGGCAGGTGTATGGGGTTGAGTGGAATCCAGGATCAGCCATGATGGAAGAGATTCGATGAGCTGAATGGCCTAATTCTGTTCCTATGTTTTATGATCTAAAGTGACTCCATAGGTTGTGGGGTGTTTAATGTTGGGGTGAGTGAAGTTATCCCCTTTGGTTCAAGAGCCTGATGATTGAGGGGTAATAACTGTTCCTGAATAGATGGTGTGAGTCCTGAGGCTCCTGTACCTTCTTCCTGATGCACCTGCAAGAAGAGAGCATGGCCTGGGTGGTGGGGATCCCTGATGATAGATGCTGCTTTCCTGTAACAGGTTTGTGTAAATGTATTCAGTGATGGGGAGGGCTTTACCATGGGCCGTATCCACCATTTTTAAAATGTTTTTTCATTCGGGGCATTGGTGTTTCCATACCAGGCTGTGGTATAGCTAGTCAATACACTCTCCACCACCTATCCCACTTATTTATGGAAGTTTATCAAAGTTTTAGATGTCATGTTTAATCTTTGCAAACTTCTAAGGAAGCAGAGATGCTGCCATCCTTTCTTTGTAATTGCACTTACGTGCTGGGCCCCACAACATCCTCTGAAATGATAACACAGTCGAATTTAAAGTTACTAACCCTCTAAACCTCTGATCCCCTGCTGAGAACTGGCTCATGGAGTCTGGTTTCCTCCTCCTGAAGTCAATAATCAGCTCCTTGGTCTTTCTGACGTAACATAAGGTTGTTGTTGTGGCATCACTGAGCCAATGACAGCTGTGTTATTTGCAAACTTGAATATGGCATTGGAGCTTGCTTAGCCACACAGTTGTAAGCGTAAAGTGAGTAGAGTAGAGTGCTAAGCACCCAACCTTTTGGTGAACCTGTGCTGATGGAGATCGTGGAGGAGATGTTGTTGCCAGTCCAAACAGATTGGGGTCTGCAAGGGCCAATGATGAGGGGATGATGGTATTGAATGCCAGGCTGTAGTCAATAAAGGCCAAGCTGAAGTATCACATTCAGGAGTTGATGTATTTCATCACCAACCTCTCAAAACACCTCATCACCATGGATGTAAGTGCTACTGGATTATAGTCATTGAGGTAGGTAACCACATTCTTCTTATACACCATTATAACTGAAGCCTGCTCGAAGCAGGTGGGTATTTCAGACCGCCAAAGTGAGAGGTTAACAATCTCAACATTCCGGCCAACTGACCAGCACAGGTCTTTAGTACACAGGCAGGTACACCACCTGCTTCTGGATACTTCCCATGGGTTCACCCTCCTGAAGGATGCCCACACATCAGCCTCAGAGACTGAAATCAGAGGATTATCAGAGTCTGTGGGAGCTTGAGAAGGTTCATCCATGTTTTGATGGTCGAGACAAGCATAGAAGACATTGAGCTCATCATTTACAACTGTTTTTATAAAGTCTGTGACAACCATGGTGTAGTCACTCAGATCCACAGATGTGTCCTTGAACACGGCCCAGTCTACTGACTCAAAGCAATCCTGTAGCCACTTCTCCTCCTCTTACAACCACCTCTTCTTTGTCCTAATGTCTGGAGCCTTGCCCTTTAGCCTCTGTCTGTATGTAGGTAGGAGAAGGACAGCCAAATGATCAGATTTTCCAAAGTGCAGTCTGGACATGGAATGATAGCATCCATTATCTTGTATTGATAGTGGTCTGGTGTGTTGGGACCTTTAGTGCTACAGGTTATATACTGATGGTAATTGGGTAGAGATTTCTTAAACAAGCCTGATTGGATTCCCTGATTATGATATGAAATACGTCAGGATGGAAAGTTTCTTTTCTGAAGATGGCATCATGCAGTATCTCAAGTGCTTGATTATTAACCTACAATTTACCTACTAACTCGTGTGTCTTTGGACTGTGGAAGGAAACCAGAGCACCAGGAAGAAACCCACAGATTCCATGCAGAGTACACAGAAACTTCTTACATGGAGCATGTATGAGCTCTTTTCAGATGACTCTGGGATTAAACTCTGACCCCAACACCCCAAACCTAAATAGCGCTGTGCTATTCGCTACGCTACCATGGCACTTATTCCTCATACTCGAATTATAGAGGCACATTAGATCCTATTTGCACCAGAATTTCAGCCGAAAATTTCCTTGAGAATATTCATATCACCAAGGCCTAGTATCTACAGTGAACTCTATTCTTTGGGTTTAATATCTCCAGGAGACCTGTTCTATATTCCAGACTTCCTGAGGAGATCCTATCCAGTAGTGATTACAGTATTGGAGTTCTGTGTGTTTAGATGCAGCTCGGAGTGGAACATGGCTTCTCCCATTATTATTTCTATAACCCCATTGGCTAATTGAACAATACTATAATCTTCAAGCTATGCCTTGGACAGAGGCTGCATCTCTAAAACAGTGTACTGTTTTAACAGGTTGCAAGTACTAGAAGGCCAAGGAATATTTCCTTGAACTGGAGCTATAGTTATTGTAGGAGCCATGGAGTGCAAGAGTCAAGATCCCACTGACGAAATTGATAACTTCTGGTAAACTGGTATCTGGGATCAGGGCATCCATGTAAGACCATTAGACATAGGAGCTGAACTAGGTCTTTCGGCCCATTAAGTATGCTCTGCCATCCATCATGGCTGATTTATTACCCCTCTCAACCCTAGTCTCCCATCTTCTGTAACCTTTGATGCCCTTACTAATCAAGAACTTATCAACCTCCACTTTAAATGTACCCAATGACTTAGTCCCCCACAGTCGTTTGTGGGAATAAATTCTACAGATTCACCACCTTCTTGCTAAAGAAATTTCTCCTCACCTCTGGTCACAGACTCACCCACTATAGGAAACATCCTCTCCACACCCACTCTATCTAGGGCTTTCCATATTCGATAGGTTTCAATGAGATCCCCTCACATTCTTTTAAACTCCAGCAAGTATAGGCCTAGACCCATCAAATGGTCCTCATATATTAACCCTTCATTCTTGGGATCATTCTTGTGAAGCTCCTCTGAACTCTGAGCAATGACCTAAGCAACTGAATAATGACTCATTATCACAGCTGTTGCTAAATTTTTGCAGGGTATTTTTGCCATATATTTCAGAGAAATTCAAAGTGAGGCAAGATCCTATTTATTGCACAAAGGTAGTTTCCAGAAATGGTATACGTGTTCTGATAAAGCAGCGTCATGGGGAGGACTGTGCTTCCTGCATCAATATATACAGTGTGACGAGATGTTCAAAGTGTAAAAGTAAGCTGCAGGCAATGTGTCACAATGTTTCACCGGTGCTGTCTTGCCTTCTTGCTGTGGAGCGATGAGCAGTGAAATGGTTGCTGGACTGATAGGTTCAGCTTATTTGCCTCAGTAGCTTTCCAGAGGCAGCTTGTACTTCATGGAAAAGACCATCGGGGCTTACCTGTATTGGGTTAATTTGAGAGGTTGGGCTTTGTTGAGAGAGGAATTATTCAAGGCAACAGGCTGCAGGAAGAACTCATCAGGCTGAGCAGCATGTGGGGGAAAGGAACTGTCAACATTTTGTGTCATAATTCTTCATCAGAACTGAGAGAGGAGAGGGCAGAGCTGAATGAAAATTATCATGAGATTCTGCTCCTGTCCCCTAGCTCCTGCTTGTGTAGCAATGATGGCTGTTTCTCACCATTGCCAAGACTCAGTTGCTGTGTACAGTCACACATAAGGGATGGTCCGCAGGAGGGTTTACCCGTGGACAGAACCATGGCTTGTGGGTTGTGCCATAACCCCAGAGTAACACAGAGGCAGACTGCTGGGGTCATCTGTTTCCTGCTAGGCAACAGGGAATTTCAATTGTACACTGGGAGATGCAGTAGCCAGTCGATGGAACATTTACTAGGAGTCCACTTCTCCACAGACCCCAGAACAGAATATCTGAGTCTCAGTTCATGAAGAGTGATCACTTCTCATGGGGTGTAAATCTTCTAGCATCTGCACACTGTTATTTAAATCACCCAATCCCAGTTCCATCGTTGTTCTGTGGATGCAGGCACCTCCACTTTCTTGCTTGGCTGATGAAGAATTTCAGTTTGGTTTATTTTCAGAGGACAAGTTTTTACAGAGTGGCTGCAGGACATTCTGAAAGAGGAGTTTGAAGAGCCTGAGCTGATGTCAGACTTGGGTATCAGTGATGTAGGTAGAAAGGATGAGCTTTTTCAACATAAGTTTAGGGAGCTAGGGATTGATGAACTGATCTGGTGTCATATGCCAGTGAGTATTATAGGACCAGAAGGAACGATTTGATGAACATGTGGCTGAAGAGGTAGCACAGTGGGTGGCCTTTAGGTCCTTGGACCACTGGCACCATCTCTGATGGGATCTGTATAAGTGGGACTGATTACACCTGAGTACAGAATGGCACATGGGGGTAATAATAAGCTAAATTTTGTAATGCCGGGAGTCTAACTGATGAGGCTGATAAACTCAAGCCTTGAATTAATACACGGGACCACGATATTAGTGTCATCGCTGCAATGTGGTCGAAAGAGGAGCAGGACTGGAACTCAGTATCTTGGGTTAGAATTTTTGAATGAGACAGAGGGGATGTAAATGAGGTGGCATTGTACTGTCAGTCAGTGACTGTTAGTTCAACAATGAAGGTGAAGATCTGAGAAGGCTCCTTATATGAGGCCATGTGATTAAAGAGGGTGTTGTTACTTTGCTGGGGGTCTAAAACAGACCACCTGGCATTCACTAGGAGATAGAGGACAGATATGAAGACAGGTATCCGGAAGATTGAATAAGAATAGTTCCAAAGTACAAGGGATTTCTATGTCCAGAATATTACCTGGAATTGCCTTAGTGTAGGAGATTCAGAGAGGGCAGAAACCTCCAGGTGCGTTCAGGAGAGCTGTGTAAATTGAGCACCAATTGAAGGAGCATCACTGGACTTTATCTTGGAGAATGTAGCTGGTCAGGTGGAGAGACTGTTAGTGGAGGAGCATTTTGGAAATAGCCTTTCTTTATTCATTGTGACTTGCAAGAGACATTTGCATACCCTTTGTATGCGTTTTTTTTTGGAAAAAGAGGAATGGATTAGAAATAAAGGTCTTAAATTGGGGAAGGCCAATTTCATTAACATAGACAGGACCTAACAAAGGCAGATTGGGCATACTTTATGGCAGCTAAGTCTTCATCTGGACAGTAGGATGCTTTCAAAGGGAAACGACAGAGAGTTCAAGGTCAACATGTTCATGTAGGGATGAAAGCCCAGAGCAACAAGTAGAGGGAACTCTGGATGATGAGGACTGGAGAAAGAGAAAAGAGGAAGCATATCCCAGCTACAGGGGTCTACTGATGGGGGCATCTGTAAAGAATGTAAGGAAACAAGGAAGGCAAGGGCGGGTCACAACAAATTATTGGCAGACAAGAATAAGGTAAATCTGAAGGCATTGTATGAGCATATTAAGGGCTGAGGAATAACCAAGGAGAGGGCAGGGCCCATTAGGGACGGGGGTAATCTGAGCATGGATCCCGAAGGTATAGGTGTTTTTTTGGGAACAGCAGAGTGTTAGCTCACTCGATTGAACTACAGACTGTAAGTCCCAAGTTCCAACAGTTTCAAAAACAAAATTAAACTATAAAGAATAAGTCGAAGCTGTAGAAATTGAGAGAGTGTGTAAGGAAGGAGGGTGAGGTATGAACTGGTTGAAGACAGAGAGAGATGGGAAGAGGCTTGTATACAGTACACACACTTACATGTAGTAGAGTGTTATCTTGTCCTGTACTTTCAATTGAATAAACATCTCTAAAGATAAAAGATGAAAGATTTCAGGTAAATCTTTAGTCTGATCTAAAATGTAAAAACCAGGAACATAAGAACCAGTAACAGGGCAGATCAGGAAGGATTAACAGCATGGTGCAGAGTATGGTAGTTATTGTTTGACTGCGGTAAATATGCACAGGTTCCGGAAGTACTGAGGAAGTTACTGGCAAGAGCAAATGCCTGATGATCATTGACTGAACAGAAACAGATGGCATCAGACTCATGTGAAAGCAAAAGACAAACCCTTCATTCAGCAAATTAACAGCTTAAACAACTGAGATTAGATTTTAACAATGCTGTTGTTGCCAGTGTGCTTCAGTCTCCTGAATATGATGCAGTTAATGATGGAAAGTGATGAGCTGAATGGCGCAGGAAGAGCTGATTACTGTGTACAACCAGCAACTGAGAAAAGCAACAAGTTGCGATATATCGTGGGTGTGTCCTTTATCAGAAGTAAGGAAGCTATGTATCCTGTAGTGAATGACTCACCTCCTGATCCCACAGAGCCTTTTCACCATTTATGAAGCACATCAGGAGCATGATGGCATTCTCTCTTTTGCCTGGATGAATGCAACTCCAACAACAAAAGGGGACAGAAGTGAGTATTGTTGCTAATACTAAGGAGAAGGTGCTTTGGAAGTGAAAAGCCTGAAGATAGTTAAGCCACCTGGACCAGATGGACAACATCTTGAGGTTCAAAAAACGTAGCTGAAGAGATTGTGGAGGCATTAGTAATATTCCTTCAAGAATCACTAGCTTCTGCAAAGGTTCCGGAGGACCAGAACATTACAAATGTCACTTTACTCTTTCAGAAGGGAGGGAGGCAGAAGAAAGGAAATTATAGGCCAGTTAGCCTGATGTCAATGGTTGGTAAGATATTGCAGTTATTGTTAAGGATGAGGTTTTGGGGTACTTGGAGCCATATGATAAAATAGGTCAAAGTCAGCATGGTTTCCTTAAGGGGAAATATTGCCTTACATACCTACTGGAATTTTTTGAGGAAGTAACCAGGCAGGATAGACTAAGCAAAGACAGTGGATGTTGTTTATTTGGAACTTCAGAAGACTTTTGACAAGGTGCCACACATGAGGTTGCTTAACAAGATAAGAGTTCATGGTATTATAGGAAAGGTACTAGCATGGATGGAAGATTGGCCGACTGGCAGGAGGCAAAGAGAAGGAAGAAAGAAAGCCTTATCTTGTTGGCTGCCAGGGTTGGTCTTGGTACCACTTCTTTTCGTGTTATATGTCAATGATTTAGATGAAAGAATTGATGGCTTTGTAGCCATGTTTGCTGATAATATGAAGATAGATGGAGGGGCAAGTAGTGATGAGAAAGAAGGGTGATGTTTCCCTTTTACCCCTTCTCTCAATTCCTCCTTCTCCACCACCTCTGCTCTCAGGATAAAGCTTTTCATTCTAGAACGAAGGAGATGTCCTCCTTTTTCAAAGGAAGAGGTTTCCCTTCCTCCATCATCAACGCTGCTCTCAACCACATCTCTTCCATTTCACACATGTCTGCTCTTACCCCATCCTCCCACCACCCCACCAAGGATAGGATTCCTCTTGTCCTTACCTACCACCTACCAGCCTTATGTCCAGCACATAATTCTCCGAAATTTCCACCACCTCCAACTGGATCCCACCACCAAACACATCTTTCTTTCCCCCTCCACTTTCTGGTTTCCACAGGGATCATTTCCTATTTGACTCCCTTGTCAATTCATCCCTCCCCATTGATCTCCCTCCTGACACTTGCAAGTGGAACAAATGCTACACTTGCCCCTAAACCTCCTCTCTCACTACCATTCAGGGCCTCAAACTGTCCTTCCAGGTGAGGTGACATTTCACCTGTGAGTCTGTGGGGGTCATATATTGTGTTCGATGTTCCCAGTGTGGCCTCCTGAATATTGGTGAGACCCAACATAGATTGGGAGACTGCTTCACTGAACATCTACACTCCGTCCGCCAGAACAAGGGGGTCTCCCTGTGGCCACCCATTTTAATTGCACTTCCCATTCCCATTCTGATATGTCCATCCATGGCCTCCTCCACTGTCGTGATAAGGCCACACTTAGATTGGAGGAACAGCACCTTATATTCTGTTTGGGTAACCTCCAACCTGATGGTATGAATATTGATTTCTCAAACTTTCAGTAATGCCTCCCCCCTTCACCATTTCCTATCCCCTTTTCCCTCTCTCATGTTATTTCCTTCTCTGCCCAACACCTCCCTCGGGTGCTCCTCCCCCCTTTTCTTTCTTCCATTGCCTTTTGTCTGTTTCACCAATCAACTTCCTAGCTCCCCCTCCAGATTTCACCCATAACCTGGTGTTTCTCTCTCCCCTCCCCCCACCTTTCAAATCTACTCCTCAGTTTTTTTTTCTCCAGTCCTGCTGAAGGATTTTGGCCCGAAACGTCAACTATACCTTTTTTTCCATAGATGCTGCCTGGCCTGCTGAGTTCCTCCAGCATTTTATGTGTGTTGCTCGGATTTCCAGCACCTGCAGATTTTCTCTTGTTTGTAATGTAATGCTGAGGAATTGGTCAGATCGTACTTGGAGTATTGTGAGAGTTTTGGACCCATTATCTAAGAAAAGATGTGCTAGCATCAGAGGGCATTCAGAGGAGGTTCACGAGAATAAGCCCAGGAATAAAAGGGTTAACACATAAGAAGCATTTGATAGCTCTGCACCTGTACTTGGTGGAGTTTAGAAGTATGAGGGGGAACTCATTGCAATCTATTGAATATTGAAAAGTCTGGAGACTGTTATGACATGCACCTTACTCCGCGAGCCTCTGGGATTTAGATGCTCTAACTCTCCATAAAATGAATAGCTGGTGCGGCTCCTTTAAAGATTCTAGCCCATCCTGCCAATTGGCAGCCATGTTTTGGTGCCAGGATTTTTATATTTAAAGAGCACCTCAACTAAGGTTTAGTGCTTAATTGGCATCTCAACTTTGGATTCTCATCTATCGTCTAGTTTAGAACCTTAAATTTGTTTTAGTCATGTATTGTGTCTGAATTCTAGTCTCAGATACTCCGACACTAGGATTCTAACCACCCTTGCCTCGGTCTCTCGTCACAGAGAAGATGATTCCTATAGTGGGAGAGTCTAGGACCAGAGTGTACTGCCTCAGAATTGAGGGACACTCGCTAAAAACAATGATGAAGAGAATTTTCTTTAGCTGGATGATGGTAAATCTATGGAATTCATTGCCACGGACAGCTGTGTAGGTCAAATCATTGGGTATATTTCAAACAGAACTTGATAGGTTCTTGATTAATCAGGGTGTCAAAATTTACAGGGAGAAGGCAGGATAATATAGGAAGCTTAAACACACAGGACAAAAAAAGTATTTGATTGGCAGCCAGTCCATCCCAATACCATTCCTGCACTGTGGTTGCATTGTGCACCATCTACAAGATGCAATGAGCTTACTTGCCGAGGTTACTTAAGCAGCAGGTCTCACCAAGAGGAATAAAATAAGCCACCGTCCTGATTCATCCCTTTGTGGGTGGCTCTTAATCCTGAAACTTTAAAGCACCATGGGAGAAACCTGACCAGTGGGCCTGCAACCTGTCAGGCTGGCTACTCATCCCCACCTAAGGACAGTTAGGGATGGACAAGAACTGCTGGCTTTTCCAGAGATGCCTGTGAATAACTGTAAATGGCAAATGGAAAATACTTTGGGAATGAAAATTCACGGCAGATTCTCCACTCAATTATGCGTAAGAACGTCTTGCTTTTTTACAAAGCCCAGGAGTGTTTGTGGAGTATTTCTGTATCTGGGGAGAGATGCTGTCACTGGCTGTTTCGTGTCACTGCAGTTTTGCTTTCCTCTTTTTCACAACTGTGAGCTATGATGAAAGCCTATTTCGAAATGTTTCAGTGTCTGAGCCCCTTAAACAAGGCCAGGGCACACTTCTGGTAAAAAAAAAGTGCTCTATTTCCTGCAATGTCTCAGTGGCTGGCTTTGACATCATTACATAGAACCACAGCACACACAGGACAGAACATTCAAATGGTAACTCACCACACACCACACTGGCAGTGCTTCATTAAGAACAAGCAATGTGTAAGCATTACAAAGCCAAATCAAAAATTTCTCACCCAGTTCTAAAATGGGCCAGAGGGTGAGCCATTCTACAGTAAATGAATTTCAGTTAACACTCCAGAAGGATCCAAGACATCATTATCTGTTTATCTTTCCATAGATGTTGGCTGAACTGCCAAGAGTTTTCAGCATTTTCAGTTTTTATTTCAGTTTTCCAGTGAGAGCACTTTGCATCTAATGAACATAATTCCACTAAAAGTAAATATGGCAAAAGATAGGTCAAGACAGGTGTTGAGATTCTAATTGGAGAAAGGCCAGTTTTGATGGTATCAGAAAGGGTTCGGCAAGTGTAGATTAGGACGGGCTGTTTCCTGGCAAAGGTGTACTTGGGAAGTGGGAGGCCTTCAAAAGTGAAATTTTGAGAGTACAAAGCTTGTATGACCTGTCAGAATAATCTCTTGGTTTTCAAGAGATATTGAGGCCCTGGTTAAGAAGAAAAACAAGGTACATAGCAGATATAGGCAGGCAGGAACAAATTAACTACAAATGGAATATAAGAAATGCAAGGGGATATTTAAGAAAGAAACCAGGAAGGCTAAAGGAAGACATGAGATTGCCCTAGCAGACAAGGTAAAGGAAAATCCGAAGTTACGTAGAAACATAGAAAACCTACAGCACAATACAGGCCCTTCAGCCCACAATGCTGTGCAGAACATGTACTTTCTTAGAATTTACTTAGGGTTACCAATAGCCCTCTATTTTTCGATGCTCCATGTACCTAGCCAGGAGTCTCTTAAAAGACCCTATCATATCCGCCTCCACCACCATCACCGGCAGCCCATTCCATGCACTCACCACTCTCCGTGTAAAAAAAACTTACCCCTGACATCTCCTCTGTACCTTCTTCCAAGCACCTTAAAACTGTGCCCTCTAAAGAACAAAAGGAACAAAAAGTTTTCAAGGGACAAAATTGATCCTCTGGAAGATTAGCAAAATTGATGCTACCTGGCCTATTGAGTTCCTCCAGCATTTTGTGTGTGTTGCTTGGATTTCCAGATTCTGCAAACTTTCTCTTGTTTGTCTCTGGAAGCTTAGATTAGTAATCAATGCATGGAGAAAAAAAGATGGGGGAGATCTTAAACAGAATTTTTGAATCTGTATTTACTCAGGAGATGGTCACAGAATATATAGAATAGAGGCAAAGCAGTAGCAAGATCATGGACCCTATATAGATTACAGAGGAGGAAGCGTTTGCTGTCTTGAGGCAAATTAAATTCCCAGGGCCTGATAAGGTGATCCCTCAGACCCAGTGGGAGGCAAGTCCACAGAGAAGCAAAAGGAGCATTTTATTTCAGTTATAATCTGTTGTATGGAATTGACTTTAGCTCTGTGCAGATGTAATGTCTTGTGTACATGAGTTTATTTAAATGCATAATGATGAATCCTCCATAATTCTTGTAATGCAATAGTATATCATTAATTTCATTATTACTAGTAGCGTGCTAAATTGCTACTTCTAGAGGGAAAGGTGGACACCAGGAATTGAAGGTTAAATTAAAATTGAATTCTTGAAGTACTGTGGAGGAAAGAGATTACTATCTTAATACATGATGCTGGTTCTGTCCTTTTAACTCATTTTTAGAGTATAATTCTGCAAACGTTTGGTGTCCTTTAGTGTTGTCTTCCAGTTACCTTTCCTCCTCCTCCCACTCCACTGTGTGTGCTTTGAAAATGAATGTTGACAGATATGTGGTGACTTGTTATTATCCTTTTCCTAATTTCCATTTGTTGGTACCTGGAGGAGCTATTGTTCAATGGAATTGGGCTAATTCCTCCTTCTGTGAAGCATTGTACAGCATTCAGTGGTAAATGATATCTGAGTATATATTAATAATCTGTCTTGCCTCTAATTACCTGGAAATTGCAGGGGCCCTAGCAGAAATACCACAACAGGCGAGGTACCAGAGCATTGGAGGACAACTAATGTTGTTCTGCTGTTTAAGAAAGGCTCTGAAAACAAACCAGGAAATTATAGTCCGAGATGCCTGACATCAGAAGTGGGAAAGTTATTGGAAGATATTCTAAGGGAGCAGATCTATAAGTATTTGGGTAGTCATGCACCCATTAGATAACATGGCTTTGTGCATGGTAGTTTGCATCTAATCAATCTTCCAGGGTTTTTCAAAGAAGTTACTAGGAAAGCTGATGAAGACGAAGCTGTAGATGTTATCTACATGGGCTTTAGCAAAGCATTTGATATGGTCACGTATGGGAAGTTGGTCAAGAAGGTTCAGTCACTCAACATTCAAGATAAGATAGTAAATTGGATTAGACATTGGCATGTAGGAGAAACCAGAGAATGGTAGCAGATGATTGCCCCTCTGACTGGAGGCCTGTGACTAGTGGAGTGCCATAGGGATCAGTGTTGGGTCCATTATTGTTTTCCACCTATATTAAAAATCAATATGATAATGTCATTAACTGGATTAGCAAATTTACAGATGACACCAAGATTGGAGGGTATAGTGAACAGCGAGGAATAGAGCTGGCAACAGGATCTGGACATGTTGGAAAAATGGGCTGAAAATGGCAGATGGAATTTAATCAGACAAGTTCAATGGATTGCACTTCATTAGGATCAATAAGGGTAGGTCTTACCCAGTTAATGGTAGGACACTGAGGAGTCTGGTAGAGCAAAGGGATCTGGCAATACAGCTCCATAATTCATTGAAAGTATTGTCACAAGTAGATAGGGTCATAAAGAAAGTTTTTGGCACGTTGGCTTTCATAAGACCTTCATAAGTCCAAAGAAGAAACATATAAATTAGCAAAAAAAAGTGGCACACCTGAGGACTGGGAGAAATTCAGAGACCTGCAGAGGAGGACAAAGGGCTTAATTAGGAAAGGGAAAAAAGATTATGAGCGAAAGCTGGCAGGGAACATAAAAACTGACTGTAACAGCTTTTATAGATACGTGAAAAGAAAAAGATTGGTCAAGACAAATGTAGGTCCTTTACAGTCAGAAACAGGTGAATTGACCATAGGGAACAAAGACATGGCAGACCAATTGAATAACTACTTTAGTTCTGTCTTCACTAAGGAGGACATAAATAATCTTCTGGAAATAGTAAGGGACTGAGGGTCCAGTGAGATGGAGGAACTGAGGGAAATACATGTTAGTAGGGAAGTGGTGTTAGGTAAATTAAAAGGATTAAAGGCAGATAAATCCCTAGGGCCAGATGGTCTGCATCCCAGAGTGCTTAAGGAAGTAGCCCAAGAAATAGTGGATGCATTAGTGATAATTTTTCAAAACTCCTTAGATTCTGGAGTAGTTCCTGAGGATTGGAGGGTGGCTAATGTAACCCCACTTTTTAAAAAAGGAGGGAGAGAGAAACCGGGGAATTATAGACCGGTTAGCCTGACATCGGTGGTGGGGAAAATGCTAGAGTCGGTTATCAAAGATGTGATAACAGCACATTTGGAAAGAGGTGAAATCATCGAACAAAGTCAGCATGGATTTGTGAAAAGAAAATCATGTCTGACGAATCTTATAGAATTTTTTTGAGGATGTAACTAGTAGAGTGGATAGGGGAGAGCCAGTGGATGTGGTATATTTAGATTTTCAAAAGGCTTTTGACAAGGTCCCACACGGGAGATTAGTGTGCAAACTTAAAGCACACGGTATTGGGGGTATGGTATTGATGTGGATAGAGAATTGGTTGGCAGACAGGAAGCAAAGAGTGGGAGTAAACGGAACCTTTTCAGAACGGCAGGCAGTGACTAGTGGGGTACCACAAGGCTCAGTGCTGGGACCCCAGTTGTTTACAATATATATTAATGATTTAGACGAGGGAATTAAATGCAGCATCTCCAAATTTGCGGATGACATGAAGCTGGGCAGCGGTGTTAGCTGTGAGGAGGATGCTAAGAGGATGCAGGGTGACTTGGATAGGTTAGGTGAGTGGGCAAATTCATGGCAGATGCAATTTAATGTGGATAAATGTGAGGTTATCCACTTTGGTTGCAAGAACAGGAAAACAGATTATTATCTGAACGGTGGCCGATTAGGAAAAAGGGAGATGCAACGAAACCTGGGTGTCATTGTACACCAGTCATTGAAGGTGGGCATGCAGGTACAGCAGGCGGTGAAAAAGGCAAATGGTATGTTGGCATTCATAGCAAAAGGATTTGAGTACAGGAGCAGGGAGGTTCTACTGCAGTTGTACAAGGCCTTGGTGAGACCGCACCTAGAATATTGTGTGCAGTTTTGGTCCCCTAATCTGAGGAAAGACATTCTTGCCATAGAGGGAGTACAGAGAAGGTTCACCAGATTGATTCCTGGGATGGCAGGACTTTCATATGAAGAAAGACTGGATCAACTAGGCTTATACTCACTGGAATTTAGAAGATTGAGGGGGGGATCTTATTGAAGCGTATAAAATTCTAAAGGGATTGGACAGGCTAGATGCAAGAAGATTGTTTCCGATGTTGGGGAAGTCCAGGACGAGGGGTCACAGTTTAAGGATAAAGGAGAAGCCTTTTAGGACCAAGATGAGGAAAAACTTCTTCACACAGAGAGTGGTGAATCTGTGGAATTCTCTGCCACAGGAAACAGTTGAGGCCAGTTCATTGGCTATATTTAAGAGGAAGTTAGACATGGCCCTCGTGGCTAAAGGGATCAGGGGGTATGGAGAGAAAGCAGGTACAGGGTTCTGAGTTGGATGATCAGCCATGATCATACTGAATGGCGGTGCAGGCTCGAAGGGCCGAAGGGCCTACTCCTGCACCTATTTTCTATGTTTCTATAAATCTAAGCACTGAGTACAGGTGATGGGATGTTATGCTGAAGTTGTATAAGACATTGGTGAGGCCTAATTAGGAGTATAGTGTGCAGTTTTGGTCACCTACCTACAGGAAAGATGTAAATGAGGTTGAAAGAGTAGAGCAGATTGAGGAGAGATTTGATAGAGGTATACGAAATTATGAGGCTATAGATAGGGTAAACGCAAGCAGGCTTTTTGCCCTGAGGTTGGGTGGGACTACAAATAGAGGTCATGGGTTAAGTGTGAAAGGTGAAAAATTGAAGTGTAACATGAGGGGAAATTTCTTCATTCAGAAGGACGTGAAAGTATGGAATGAGTTGTCAGCACAAGTGGTGCATCTAAGTACATTCCATGTTTAAGAGAAGTTTGGGTAGGTACATGGTTGGTAGGGGTATGGAGGGCTATGGTCTCAGTGCACATCAATGGGAGTAGGCAGTTTAAATGGTTCAGCATACACTAGATGAGCTGAAGGGTTTGTTTCTGTGTTTTACTTTTCTACGACTCTATCCCTCTCCACCAGCATGTCATGACCATCTACAAATGATTCACAGTTACTTGCTGAGGTAACCCTATCAATAACTTTATAAAAGGGGGAGCTTCAACATAATGATGGTGCTTGGGAAGAGCACCCACTGCAGGTTCAGCAGCAAGTCCTATATCATCCCAACCATGATCTCTCATCATCATTGGATCAAACACTCAGAATTCCTCCTCAAAAGCATTGAAGCCTTCACCAGAATAGCTACAGTGGTTCAAGAAAGTGGTGCCAAATAACAATGGGCAATGGATATTGGACTTATCAGCAAGAGGCTAATATGCTAAAAGAATGCAAAGTGGAAGTTAGATGGTTACATGTTAATTTTTAACAGAGTATAGGATGAATGGATACAAATATTCAAATCATTATCACACAAAAGATAGCAGGTGCTGGAATAAGACCATAAGACATAGGAGCAAAATTAGTCCATTTGGCCCATTGAAGCTGCTCTGCCATTCCATTATGGCTGATTTATTATCCCTCTCAGACCCATTCTCCTGTCTTCTTCGTGTGACATTTGACACCCTGATCTCTATCCTGAGGCTGTGCCTTCTTGTTATAGACACTTCCCATCACGACAAACACTCTTTACACACCTACCCTGTCTAGGCCTTTCAACATTTGAAAGGTTTCAATGAGATCCCCCCCCCCCCCCCCATCCTTCTAAATTCCAGCAAGTGCAGACCCAGAGCCATAAAACATTCCTCATATGATAACCCTTTCATTTCTGGTATCATCGTTGTGAACATCTTCTGAACGCTCTCCAATGCCAACACATCTTTTCTTAGATAAGATCATTTGGAGACTAATGATAAAGTAAGTCAAAGTCAGCATGGTTTCTCTGAAGGGAAATTTGCCTGACAAATCTGTTAAGAGTTCTTCAAGGAAGTAACAAGAAGAGTGGACAAAGGAGAGGCAGTGGATGTCATTTACTTGGATTTTCAAAAGGCATTTGATAAGGTGCCACACACGCAGCTGTTTAACAAGATAAAATCCTATGGCATTACAAGAAAGATACTGGCAGGCAGGACGCAGCCAATGAGAATAAAAGGGGCCTTTTCTGGTTGGCTGCCAGTGACTAGTGGTGTTCTTCAGGGGTCAGTATTGAGACCACTGCTTTTCACATTGTTTGTCAATGACTTAGATAAAGGATTTGATGACTTTGTGGCAAAGTTTGCGAATGATATGAAGATAGTTCTGCTCCTATGTCCTATGGTCTTATGTTAAGCATATACTTCTGCCCACCCAGAGTGAAAGCAAATCTGTCTTAGGATTCAAGTGCTAATAGGAGTCCCCAAAATCCATTTGCAATGCACAGGACTGAGGAAATGTTATGTTCTGAAGACAGGCCATTCAGAATTATAAAAAGGCTCACCACAATGGAATGCAATCTTCCCATGGTCTTATTAAGGGCAGTTTAGTCTATTGTTAACCCATATAACCCGTCTTGCTTCTTTGCTGGCCATATCAAATCAAAATCAAATCAAATCTAAAACAAGAAAAAATCTGCAGATGCTGGAAATCCTTGCAACACACACAAAATGCTAGAGGAACTCAGCAGGACAGGCAGCATCTAGGAAAAGAGCACAGTCAACACTTCAGCCATTTTGTGTGTGTTACTCAAGTTTAATTATCATTCAGACCATACATGGACACAGTCGAACAAGACTGAGAAACAGGATCTCCAGGATGGTAATTTCTGGATTGCTACCTGTGCCACGTACTAGAGAGGGCAGAAACAGGATGATTTAGCATATTAATGCATGGCTGAGAATCTGATGCAGGAGGCAGGTGTTAAGGTTCTTGGATCATTGGCATCTGTTCTGCAGGAGGTATGATCTGTACAAAAGGGACAGGTTGTACCTGATCCAGAGGTGGACCAATATTCTTTTCCTGTCCTGAGTCTCTTCATTCCATTTTGCAACCCCTGCCAAATTAGTTTAAATCCTCCCCAAAAGCTCTAACATACCTGCCCACCAGAATATTGGTCCCCTCGGGTTCAGGTGCTACCCATTCCTTTTGTACAGGTTCCACAATCACCTCCACAATCTCTTCAGCCACCTCTTTCTGAACCCTGGACTGTAATCTGTCTGGTCCAGGTGACTTATCTACCTTCCCAAGCACCTTTTTCTTAGTAATAGCAACTTATTCCAAATCCATGTAATGAGGTTTCAGTGGATCTAGTGCCTCCTGACTTTCTGAATGAGCCTATCACGGGGAACTTACTAAAATGCATATACACCACATCTATTACTCGACCCTCATCATTTTGTTTTGTCATTTCCTTGAAAAAGTCAGACAGGCTCATGAGACACAACCTGCCTTCTCAAAGCCATATTGACTGTCAATCAGATATTTATGTTGATAATGGAACAACTGATAAATTAATAGACTTAAAGTGAAATATTTTTTCTTGTTTCTCTTTAGCTGGAAGGAAACATTTAATTTCTCAGTGCCGGCATTACACAGCTTTTAAAAAATGCCTGCTGCCGAAGATACAGTGTGTGAACACCAGGCATCAGAAGGCTCCAACCTCAAGATTAAACTCTATCATGCTACCAGAGAACAAGGTGAAAACACCCTGGAGTTCTGTGCTGGACAGTACACAGCAGAGGAACTTTGCATTTTCGCTGCACGGGCTAGTGGTAAGGATTCAATTTCTTACTGATCTGCCATTTTAACATTTTTCAATCAAGGCTCAGGATTACAGAATGTTACAGCACAGAAAGGGGCCAGTCAAGCCATCCCACTCATCTGCTCCTCTCCACAGCCATGCAAAGTCTTCTAATAGGGGAGGGGCAGGGGAAGAGGCATCTCTGTAATGTTACAGCTATATAAGACCTTTGTCTGACTCCACTTGGAGTACTGTGTTCAATTCCGGTCACCTCACTACAGGAAGGATGTGGATACTATAGGAAGAATGTAGAGGAGATTGATAAGGATGTTGCCTAGATTGGAGAGTGTGCCTTATGAGAATAGGTTGAGTGAACTTGGACTTTTCTCCTTGGAGTGACAGAAGATTAGAGGTGACCTGATAGAGGTGTATAAGATGATGAAAGGCACTGATCGTGTGGGTCGTCAGAGGCTTTTTCCAAGAGCTGAAATGGCTAACATGAAGGGGCATAGTTTTAAGGTGCTTGGAAGTGGGTACAAGGGGGGTGTCAGAGGTAAGTTTTTCACACAGAGAGTGGTGAGTGTGTGGAAGGCAGTGCTGGCAACAGTGGTGGAGGCGAATACAATAGGGTCTTTTAAGAGGCTCTTTGATAGATACATGGAGCATAGAAAAATAGAGGGCTATGCAGTAGGGAAATTCTAGGTAACTTTTAGAGTAGGTTACATGGTCAGCACAACAGTGTGGGCTGAAAGGCCTGTAATGTGCTGTAGATTTTTTATGTTTCTTTTTATTGTTTCTAACCAAGAATCTATCAACCTCTCCGTATAGATGCTGCCTGGCCTGCTGTGTTCCACCAGCATTTTGTGTGTGTTGTTTGAATTTCCAGCATCTGCAGATTTCCTTGTGTTTGATCTATCAACTTCTGCCTTAAATGAACCAAATGACTCGACCTCCACAACTGACATAGTAATAAAATCCACAGATCCACCACTCTCTGGCTAAAGAAATTCCACCTCACCTCCATTCTAAATGGAAGACCCCCTATTCTAAGGCTGTGTCCTCAGGTATTAGACTCTTCCACCATATGAAACATCCTCTCTATATCTACTCTATCAAGGCCTTTCAATATTCATTATCTCATTCTTCTGAATTCCATTGAGTACAGTTCCAGAGCCATCAAACACTCCCTTTCAAGCCTGGAAGCCTTTCATTCCCAGAATCATTTTTGTGAACTTCTTTTGAACCCTCTCCAATGTCAGCACATCCTTTCTTGGAGAAGGGGCACAAAACTGCTCACGATATTGCAAGTGAAGCCTCACCAGCGCACTATGAATTCTCAATATTACATCCTTGCTTTTATATTCTAATCCTCTCAAAATGAACACTAAATTTGCATTTGCCTTCCTCATCACCAACTCAACCTGCAAATTAACCTTTAGAACCTTCAGGACTCCCAAGTTCCTTTGCACCTCAGATTTTTGAATTTTGTCTCCATTTAGAAAATAGTCTACCATTTTAATTTCTCTACCAAAGTGCATTACCATCTATTCCTGACACTGTATTCCATCTGCCTCTACTTTTCCCATTCTCCTAATCTGTCTAAGTCCTTCTCTAGCCTCTCTGTTTCATCATCTCTACTTGCCCCTCCACCTATTTTTGTATTGTCCACAAACATGGCCTAAAAAGAAATCAATTCCATTATCCAAATCACTGACATATAATGTAAAAAGAAGCAGTCCCAACACAGACCCCTGTGGAACACCACTGGTCACCGGCAGCCAACCAGAAATGGATACCTTTATTCCCACTCTTTGCCACCCGCCAATCAGTCAATGCTCTATCGATTCACAAACAAGAGAAGATCTGCAGATGCTGGAAATCTAAGCAACATACACAAAATGCTGGAGGAACTCAGCAGGCCAGGCAACCTCTATAGAAGAGTACAGTCAACGTTTCGGGCCAAAACCTTTCAGCAGGACTGGGAAAATCAAGAGATGAGGAGTAGATTTAAAAGGTGGGGGGAGGTGAGGGAGAAATACAAGGTGTTAGGTGAAACTGGATGAAGGAAGAGTGAAGTAAAGAGCTGGAAGTAGATTGGTGAAAGAGATACAAGGCTGGAGAAGGAGGAATATAATGAGAGGACAGAAAGCATTGGAAGATAGATCAAGTAGTCCACATGAACCTTTTTGAATTTCTTTTAAGTCTTAGAATCAAGCCCTTATAAAGGGCCTTGTCTTAAAATGTTGGTGGTTTATTCCTTTTCATGGATGTTGCCTGACCTGCTGAGTTCCTCCAGCATTTTGTGTGTGTTACTCTCCATACCCTCACTCATATCCCATTTTCTGATCTCTGGCCTCCCTGCTGAAGTCAGCACATGATCTTATAAAATATGAGCATCTTCCCTTTTTACAGATGCCGCTTCAGATGTGTCCTCAATATTCATTGCATCAGCGTTTCAGATGGAACAAATCTTGTGAAGTGCATGACGTCTGTTTTATCTCTGAAGAAAATCTCTATGTCAATAGTTCATTTCTTGCATGATTTATTTGTCTTTTCATGCTTTTTAAACAGTTGTTGTTGGCCTCGTTATTTGAGGCTGAATAATATGAAGCAGTGTTGATTTCTTATCATCTCACAAACTGCTCAAGTAGAAATGATTGAAGCTGTGAACCATCTCTCATCTAATCTCATGAGGTGGATCACATGGCATGAAAAGGGATGAGTTTTTAAAATCATAAGCTGAGTGGTAGTTCATAACATTGGGTGCTTTACCTCAGTCTGTTCCAAAAGGCTGAAACTAACACCAAGTATTTGCCCTTTCATTTCTTGAATATGTGACTCACTGGAATGAATCTGCACCACTGTATACTTGGATTGGTGCCCTCACTGTGGCTGTGATGTTATGGGTCAACCTTTCCAAATCTGTGTCTAAGTAGGGCCTGAACACAGAACTACAAGCTACTACTTGTATTGAACAACGTCCAATGCTTCACTTCTGTTGTTGCACTTCACTGCTTTGGATGTAAGTGTTCTATTTTCTTTGATGTGGCCCTGATTTGTTTGAGCAGATTTGGTATGTCTCCAAAAACACTCAAAAATTTCTATAGACATTTCTGTATGGAGAGCATTCTAACTGGCTTCATCTGTCACGGTCCCGACTGTTAATTCGTCTTATTATCCTAATTCCCTTTTCCCTATGTTCTCCTGGGCTTCTTGATTGCGGCACCTGATTCTCTTCTAAACCTGCTGCATAAAAACCCGACTTTGCATCCTCTCGTGGCCAGACCATTGTGTTGCAAGGGAACAGGGCGAACCCAAATGTGGGACATAGAGGTAGAGTAATCTAAAGTGTTTATTACTGGTTACAGGGAAGGCCGGGGAGCAAGGATTAGGCAGAGGAAAGCCGAGAAGTGAGCAAGGCTTGACCATGGATCCAACCCGGATCGCTACGGTGGGAACCTGGCGTTTAACCACCGACCCAACGGAGAGTGTAGGCATGCGGCGGAATGAGGCAGAGCAGGGATGCAGACCAGGGGTGCGGGCGTGGCTTGAGGAGAACAGCAGGTGGCAGGATGAACAGGAAGACAGGTGGTATGCAATGCTCCTATTAACACGGAGAGAGAGTTAACACAGGCAAACAGCGCAGTAACAGAACTTAGAATACACAATTCTAAGTGGTCGAGAGACAGAATTAACACAGGCAAACAGTACGGGTGAACAAAGGAGCAGGAGGCAGGCAAAACTTTTCTTGACACAGGGCGTTGCTGGAGCTGAACGGCAAACAGGAGACAGACGGCAGGCAAAACTTATCTTGACACGGAGCGTAGAAAGGCAAACAGCAGACAATACTTTTCTTAACATGGAAAGGCGGAGTTACACAGGTAAACTGTGCTGAAGTAAAGCTTAGTATACTTATCTTGACATGGAGAGACAGAGTTTCACAGGTAAACCTCGGTTCTGAAGTATAACTTAGAATACACCATTCTAAGCAGCTGGGAACATGAATTACAGCACTGGCTGAAGCAACAGTCTGGCCATGAGTGGCTACAAAGCTGAGGGTTTTATGCAGCAGGTTTAGAAGAGAATCAGGTGCCCCAGTCACAGAGCCCAGGACAACACAGGGAAAAGGGAATTAGGATAATAAGAGGAATTAACTGTTGGGACCATGACAGCATTACTGTCTGGTACGGGGACAACCGCGCAGGGTTGAGGTAAGCTGCAGAGAGCTGCAAAACTTATTCAGCTCCATCATGTGCACTAGCCTCCGTAGAATCCAGGACTCCTTCCAGGAGTAATGCCTCAAAAAGTTG
Source organism: Hemitrygon akajei (assembly GCF_048418815.1). Taxonomy (NCBI): domain Eukaryota; kingdom Metazoa; phylum Chordata; class Chondrichthyes; order Myliobatiformes; family Dasyatidae; genus Hemitrygon; species Hemitrygon akajei. The sequence goes on along the minus strand of NC_133139.1, from coordinate 469,359 downwards.
GCATCATCGTTAAGGACCCTCATCACCCAGCTCATGCACTGTTCTCAGTATTACCATCAGGAAGGACGTATAGAAGCATTGAGGTACAACTTCCTATTTTCATAGAAACATAGAAAACCTAGAGCACAATACAGGCCTTTCAGCCCACAATACTGTGCCGAACATGTACTTTAGAAATTACCTATGGTTATCCATAGCCCTCTATTTTACTAAGCTCCATGTACCTATCCAGGAGTCTCTTAAAAGACCCTATCATATCTGCCTCCACCACCATCGCCAGCAGCCTATTCCACGCACTCACCACTCTCTGCGTAAAAAAACTTACAACTGACATCTCCTCTATACCTGCTTCCAAGCACCTTAAAACTGTGTCGTCTTGCGCTAGCCATTTCAGCCCTGGGGAAAAGCCTCTGACTATCCACATGATCAATGCCTCTCATTATTTTGTACACCTCTATCAGGTCACCTTTCATCCTCCGTCAGGCCTCTGTCATCCTTTCGCACTACTTATTTAATTTACTTATTTAACTTAACTATTATATATTTATTTACTTACTGTAACTTACAGTTTTTTTCTATATTACAATGTATTGCATTGTGCTGCTGCTGCTGCAAAGTCAACAAATTTCATGACATATGTCAGTGATATTAAACTTAATTTTGGTTCTGATTCTAACATCATTGTTTATAACCCCACCTCCAGCCCTTGTCACCCAGTTTCTTTTCCCTCCCTACCCATTCCATCTGCCCTTCATCACATCTTGCCCCTAATGTCCCATTTTCGCATCCCCTTCCCTTAATTGGTTCCATGCTCTACTTTCCCTTTCTTATCATGTTCCACTATCTGCAGCCTTCATTGCCTCCAACTATTCTCCTCAACCTCTGTCACTTCCTCCACCCTTCCTTCTCCCACCTAACTCCATCTACCAGTCAATCCCTCCACACATAGATCTACCTACTGCTTGCCAGTTCTTGCCTGATCCACACCACCTTCAATTCTTTCAAACCAAATCAAGGTTTCAACCTAAAACATTAATGTTCCTCTCTGTAGTGCTACTTGATTCATTGAGTTCCTCTAGCAGCTCATTTTACCACCCCTCTTCCTTCACACCTTCTGCTAAATCTGTTTGATTTTCAAACTTTACAGAACGTGGTTATCTTTTTGCTCTTTAAAGTGTGAGGTTATGCACTTCAGTGAAAGGAATCCAAAGAGAGACTGCAAGTGAGTTCAGGTCAGATGGATCTAGATGTTCTGGTCATGACACACAAAACAGTGACAGGCAGGTACAGTATAAAGAAGGTAACTGGGACATTGGTCTCATTTGAAAAGCAATTGTTATAATTGTACAACACACACAAAAAATGCTGGTGAATGCAGCAGGCCAAGCAGCATCTATAGGAAGAGGTATAGTCGACGTTTTGGGCTGAGACCCTTCATCAGGACTAACTGAAAGAGGTAGTAAGAGATTTGTAAGTGGGAGGGGGAGGGGGAGATCCAAAATGATAGGAGAAGACAGGAGGGGGAGGGATAAAGCTAAGAGCTGGAAAGGTGATTGGCAAAAGGGATACACAGCTGGAGAAAGGAGAGAATCATGGGACGGGAGTCCTAGGGAGAAAGAAAGGGGGAGGGGAGCCCAGAGGATGGGCAAGGAGTTATAGTGAGAGGGACAGAGGGAGAAAAAAGAGAGAGAGAGAGAGAGTGAAAGGGGAAAAATCATAATAATAATAAATAGATAGATAGATAGATAAATAAATAAGGGATGGGGTACGAAGGGGAGGGGGGCATTAACAGAAGTTAGAGAAATCAATGTTCATGCCAGCAGGTTGGAGGCTACCCAGACAGAATATAAGGTGTTGTTCCTCCAACCTGAGTGTGGCTTCATCTTGACAGTAGAAGAGGCCGAGGATACACATATCAGAATAGGAATGGGACGTGGAATTAAAATGTGTGGCCACTGCTTTCTCTGGCGGCAGAGCATAGGCATTCAGTGAAATGGTCTCCCAGCCTGCGTCGGGTCTCACCAATATATAGAAGGCCGCATTGGGAGCACCAGACGCCGTATATCACCCCAGCCGACTCACAGGTGAAGTGTCACATCACTTGGAAGGAGTGTCTGGGGCCCTGAATGGTGGTGAGGGAGGAAGTGTAAGGGCATGTGTAGCACTTGTTCCACTTACGAGGATAAGTTATAATTGTACAGGGTGTTTGTGAGTTTTAGTTCCTTACTGAAGGAAGAACGTATCCAAATCAAAAATATTCAAGAGAGATTTATTAGGTTAATTCCTTGGGCTGAGAGGCTGTCGGAAATACAATTAGAATCAGATTTAATATCACCGACATATGTCATGAAATTAGATGTTTTGTGGCAGCAGAACAGTACAATAGCTACAGTAATAATAAAAAAAGCTATAAATGACCTCACCTGGTATCTTAATATCACCTTTCTAAACAAGGAGGCACAGCACTTCCTAAGATGATTGACGCAAGCAAGGCTCCCCCCCACCCCACCATCTTAACTGCATTTTACAGGAGCACCATTGAGAGCATCCTGACAAGTTGCATCTCCATCTGGTATGGGAGCAGTCGAGCGTTGGACCAGAAGTCCCAACAAAGGACCGTGAGAATAGCTGAGAGGATCATCGGGGTCTCCCTACCTTCCATCGGGGACATTTATCAGGAGCGCTGCGTATGTAGGGCCCTTAACATTATTAAGGATCCCACCCATCCATCCAGCATCCTCCTTGACTTTCTACCATCAGGCAAGAGACTATGATGCATAAAAACAGGAACGGTCAGGATGAGAAACAATTTCTTCCCCAGGTCATTAGTTTGTTACTTATGTGTGATTCAGCTGTAGATTTTATCCTTACCTTCGTAAGTTATCATGTGTTATGTGTGCTAGTGTTTTACACCCTGGTTCAGAGAAACGTCTCATTTCTATATACATTATATGGTTATATACATTATATACATATACTGTATGTAGGTAAATGACAATACACTTGACAATATTTATAATTTAATTATATAAGTGATGCAAAAAGAGAACAGAAAATATTGAGGTAGTATTTATAAGCTCATTGTCCATCCAGAAATCTGATGGCAGAGGAGAACAAGCTGTTCCTAAAATGTTGAGTGTGTCTTCAGGCTCCTGTACCTCCTCCCTGATGGTATCAATGAGAAGAGGGCATGTCCTGCATGTGGGGGGTCCTTAATGAAGGATGATGTCTTTTTTGAGTCATTGCTTTTTGAAGGTGTCCTCAATGCTGGGGAGTCTAGTGCCCATAATGTAGTTGGCTGAATTTACAACTTTCTGCAGCTTTTTCCGATCCTGTGCAGTGGCCCCTCCATACCAGACAGTTAGAATGTTCTCCATTTTATATCTGTAGAAATTTACGAGTCTTTGGTGACTTACTAAGTCTCTTCAAACTCCCAATGAAATATAGCTGCTGTGGTACCATCTTTGTAACTGTATCAACATATTGGACCCAGGAAAGATTTTCAGGGATGTCAACACGTTGGAAATGAAAAGTGCTCACCCTTTCTACTGCTAATCCCTCGACAAGGACTGGTGTGTGCTTCCTCAACTTCCCCTTCTTGAAGTCCACAATCAATTCCTTCATCTTACTCATGTTGAGTGCTATGTTGTTGCAACACCACTGAACCAGCTGATTGATCTCACTCCTGTGTGCCTCCTCGTCACCATCTGAAATTCTGCTAATAGTTGTGTCATCTGGAAATTTATAGGCGGCATGTAACCCGGGCCTAGCCATTCTGTCATGGGTTTAGAGAGATTAGAACAATGGGCTAAGCACATATCCCTGGGGTACACCAGTGTTGATTGGCAATTAGGAGATGTTATTTCTGATCTGCACTGACTGTGACCTCTGAAGAAGAAGTAAAGGATTTAGTTGCAGAGGGAGGTACAGAGGCACAGGTTTTGGAGCTATTGATTAGAAATGAGGGTATAATTGTGTTGAATGCTGAGCTGTAATAAACAGCAGCCTGACATTAATATTACTATTGTCCAAGTGATCTGAGGTGGAGTGGAGAGCTAGTGAGATTGCATTCACTGTAGACTTATTGTGATGGGCAAGTTTCGGCAGGTCCTGGTCCTTGCTTGGGCAGGAGATGGTTCTGGTCATGAGCAATCTCTCAAAGGACTTCAACGTAGTAGACATGAGTGCCACTTGGGCACTTAAGACAGCTCACCCTGCTCTTCTTGGGCACTAGTATGATTGTCACCCATTTGAAACTAGTGGAAACCTCCTACTGCAGCAGTGAGAGACTAAAGATATCCTTGAACACTCCAGCCAGTTAGTTAGCACAGGTATTCATATCCATACCAGGTATACCATTAAGACCTGATGGCTTGTTGAGTGTTAACCCTCTTGAAAGATGTTCTGACATAAGCGTTTGAGACAAAGATCACAGGGTCACTGAATGCTGCAAGGATTCACACAGGTGTGGTTTTATTCTCCCTTTCAAAATGTGCATAAAAGATGTTGATGTTGGTGTATTAAACAGAGCTACCAGATTGAACCTGTACTCATTGGAGGTTAGAAGTTTAAAGTTCAAAGTAAATTTATTATCAAAGTATATTTATGTCACCATACACAATCCTGAGATCCATTTTTTGTGGGCAATCACAGTAAATACAAGAAACTCAATAGAATAAAGAAAGACCACACACAACTAGGAGGACAACAACCAAAGTACAAAACAAAACAACAAACTGTACAAATACAAAAAGAAAGAGAAAGAAAGAGAAATTAAAAAAAACAAGCAAGCAATAAATATCAAGAACATAAGATAAATTGTCCTTGAAAGTGAGCCCAGGCCAGTGATGGGCAAGTAAAGTTATCCTTTCTGGTTGAAGACCCTGATGGTTGAGGGGTAATAACTGCTCCTGAACTTGGTGTTGTGGGCCCTGAGGCTCCTATACCTTCTTCATGATGGCAGAAGTGAGAAGAGAGTATGGCTGGATGGTGGGGGGTCCTTGATGGTGGATGCTGCTTTCCTGCTACAGCACTCTGTGTAGACGTGCTCAATGGTGAAGTTGGCTTTACCCATTTCAGGCTGGGCTATATTCGTAATGCAACCAGTCAATATATTTTCCACTACACATCTTTCGAAGTTTGTCAAAGTTTTAGATGTCATGCCAAATCTACACAAAATCCTAAGAAAGTAGAGTCATTGCCATGCTTTCTTCATAATTGCACTTATGTGCTGGGCCTAGGACAGGTTCTCTGAAATGTAACACCAAGAAATTTAACATTGCTGATCCTCTCCACTTGTGATCCCCCGATGAGGACTAGCTCATGGACCCCTGATTTCCTCCTCCTGAAGTCAATAATCATCTCCTTGGTCTTACTGATGTCAAGTGAGAGGTTGTTGTTGTGGCACCATTCAGCCTGAGTTTCAATCTCCCTCCTATAAGCATATTTGTCACCACCTTTGATTTAGCCAATGACAGTGCTGTCATTGGCATGCTTAAATATAGCATTAGAGCTGTGCTTAGCCTCACAACATGAAGAAAGTAGAGCAGGGGGCTAAGCACACAACTTGTGGTACACCTGTGCTGAGAGAGATTGTGGAGGAGATGTTGTTGCCAATCTGAAAAGACTGGGATCTGCACGTGAGGAAGACAGGATCTGGTTGTACAAGGAAGTATTGAGGCTGAGGACTTGAAGCTTAATGATTCATTTTGAGGGAATTGGATGCTGAGCTGTAGTCAATGAAGAGCATCCTGATGTATGCATCTTCACTGTCCAGATGATCCAGCATTGAGTGAAGAGCCAAAGAAATGGCATCTGCTGTTGACCTACAATGACAGTGGGCAAATTGGAGTGGATCCAAGTCAATTCTCAGGCAGAAATTGTTATGTTTCACCAACAACCTCTCAAAGCACTTCACCACGGTGGACATAGATGTTACTGCATGATCGTCCTTGAGGCAGGTTACCACATCCTTCTTAGGCACCAGTATAATTGAAACCTGCATGAAGCAGGTGGGTACCTCAGGCCACCGAAGCATGAGGTTAAAGATATTGGTGAATACTCCAGCCAGTTGATCAGTGCATGTCTTTAGTACTCAGCCGCTCTGCCTGGGCCAGACACTTTCAATGTGTTCGATCTCCTGAAGGATGTTTTCACATTGGACTCAGAGGCTGAAATCACAGGGTCATTGGGGGCAGTGGAAGTTCGTGATGGTTTCTCTAGTTTTTGACTGTTAAAGCAAGCATAAAAGGCATTGAGCTCATCTGGGAGTAAAGCTTTGTTGTCACATATGTCGCTTAGTTTCAATTTGTAGAAGATGATAGCATTCAAGCCCTGTACCAGCTATCAAGTATCCTTCAGTGATTCAAGTTCAGTCCAGAATTTCCACTCTGCATGTGAGATGGCTTTCTGGAGATCGTAACTGGTTCTCTTGTATTTAATGGTTGATAGACCTGCATACCACTGATCTGGCCCTCAGCAGTTTGTGTCTCTCATGGTTCATCCAAGGCTTCTGGTTGGGGAAGACACTGCAAGATTTTGTGAGGACACACTCACCCATGACAGTTTATATAAATCCATGACAATCGTGGAGTATTCATTCAGATACTCTGATGAGGCATAGAAACATAGAAAACCTACAACTCAATACAGGCCTTTTGGCCCACAATGCTGTGCCGAACATGTACTTACTTTAGAAATTACCTAAAATTGCCCTCAATTTTTCTAAGCTCCATGTATCAGTCCAGGAGTCTCTTAAAAGACCCTATTGTATCCGCCTCCACCACAGTTGCTGGCAGCCCATTCCATGCACTCACCATTCTCTGTGTAAAAAAACTTATTCCTGACATCTCCTCTGTACCTACTTCCAAGCACCTTAAAACTGTGCCCTCTTGTGTTAGCCATTTCAGCCCTGGAAAAAACCCTCTGACTATCCACATGATCAATATCTCTCATCATCTTATACACCTCTATCAGGTTACCTCTCATCCTCCATCTCTCCAAGTTCACTCAACCTATTCTCATAAGGCATGTTCCCAAATCCAGGCAACATCCTTGTAAGTCTCCTCTGCACCCTTCCTATGATTTCCACATCTGTCCTGTAGTGAGGTGACCAGAACTGAGCACAGTACACTAAGTGGAGTCTGACCAGGGTTCTATACAGTTGTAACATTACCTCTCAGCTTTTGAACTCAATTTCACAGTTGTTGAAGGCCAATGAACCGTATGCCTTCATAACCACACAGTCAACCTGCATAGAAGCTTTGAGTGTCCTATGGACACAGACCCCAAGATCCCTCTGATCCTTCACACTGCCAAGAGTCTTACCTTTAATACTGTATTTTGCCATCATATTTGACCTACCAAAATGAACCATCTCACACTTATCTGGGTTGAACTCCATCTGCCACTTCTCAGCCCAGTTTTTCATCCTATCAATGTCCTGCTGCAACCTCTGACAGCCCTCCACACTATCCACAACACCCCTAACCTTTCTGTCATCAGCAAATTTACTAACCAATCCCTCTACTTCCTCATTCAGGTCATTTATAAAAATCACGAAGAGAAGAGGTTCCAGAATAGATCCCTGAGGTACACCACTGGTCACCAACCTCCACACAGAATATGACCTGTCTACAACCACTCTTTGCCTTCTGTGGGCAAGGTCCCCTTGGATCTCATGCCTCCTTACTTTCTCAATAAGCCTTGCATGGGATACCTTATCAAATGCCTTGCTGAAATCCATATACACTACATCTACTGCTCTTCCTTCATCAATGTGTTTAGTCAAATCCTCAAAAAATTCAATCAGGTTCGTAAGGCACGACCTGCCTTTGGCAAAGCCATGCTGACTATTCCTAATCATGTTATGCCTCTCCAAATATTCATAAATCCTACCTCTCAGGATCTTCTCTAACAACTTACCAACCACTGAAGTAAGCCTCATTGATCTATAAACACCACCCAGTCTATTGATTTGGAGCAATCCCATAGCCACTCCTCTGCCTCCCATTGCAACTTCTTTGTTGTTGTTATTTTTGGGCCTTGCTCTTTAGCCTCTGCCTGTATGCAGGTAAGAGGAGTAGAGCTAAATGATCAGATTTCCTGAAATGTGGTCTGGGCATAAAATGGTAGGCATTTCTAATTGTAGTGTAACAGTGTTCGAGTGTTTTGGGGCTCCTGGTGCTGCAGGTTATATGTTTATGATAATTGGGTAGAGTTTTCTTCAAACAAGCCCGATTGACGTTCCTAACAATGACTTGAAAGGCATCAGTATGGGTGTTTCTGGTTTGTTAATTGTGCCATTCAACACATCGTATGCTTGTTTAACGTTTACCTTTGATGGTATGTAAACTGGTCTAGATCAGGAGGAGAACTCTCTTGGTAAGTTTGGCACTTCATCATCAGATGTTCCAGGTCGGAGGAACAAGAGTGTGACAAGACCACTGCATCCAAACACCACAAAGAATTTATCATGAAACACAGACATTTTTTGCCCTCTCTAAATCAGTAGTCCCGTCCACCCAGTGTATTGAGAAGCTTTCAGATCTTACCAATGTCTGAAGTGAGCCATATCTCTATGAAACAGAGAACACAGCAATTCCTCATTTACTGTCAATACAGTGATCCTGTCCTTAGGTGCTCAATATTGTTCTCTGGCACTGTACATTTGCTAACAAGACGCTGGGCAGAAGAAGTTTCATTTTTCAGTAATTGAGTCTGGTTTGGAGACCTCCCCCCACCTCCTGGCATGGCTTAAAATTGCTGAACCTGCATGCTTGAGAGTTAAGCATGCCAAGTCCTTCAGAAGATTGTGAAATCACTAATTCGTTAAGATGGTTCAAAAGTATGTCGTTTAAAGGGAAATTACAGGCTGCAGATGACAGTGAGAGTAATTCAGAAGAAGTATATTTTGAAGTTTTATTAGCAGCCCACAGCATGTCATCTGATTCACCAGTGCTATGGTGGAAATTAGGGGTTGAATTTAAAATCCCAAGAGGATGTGACAGGGTAGAGACTGAGCTGTTTCACTACAGGGAAAATCTCAAACAGGGGGACATGGTTTTAAGTAACGAGCCAGTCATTTAAAATTGAGATATTTCCTCTTGCAAAGGGTAACATATCTCTGTTGATCTCTTTCCCAGAAAGTCATGAAAGCTAGCTCATTTAAAGTGGAAGTAAATACATTAGTGAAAATACAGGCGATTGAGGGCTGTAGAATAGATCAGCCATGATCATGCTGAGAATGGTCAGGTTTCAGGGGACAAGTGGTCTACTCCTGCTCTTGCATTCTTCTGTCCACCTTTCATTGAAGCATAGAGTCATACACTTTGAAGTTTGAACCTTCCCCTTGCTTCTAGCAGCAAAGTGTTAATGCTTAGTTCTCTCTCTGTCACTGACAGTTGAATGTGTCTGTTTCCCCAGGAATTCTACCAGTCTACAACAGTCTCTTTGCCCTTGCAACTGAAGACATAAAAGTCTGGTTTCCTCCAAGCCACATCTTCCAGGTTGATGGCTGCACACAACAGGTCCTTCTATATCGCCTCAGGTAAGTTGTGACATCAGATTCACCAGCCCAAAATTTCCCGGCTTATTCTTTCAGCCTTTCTTAAACAAAAGAATAACATTAGCTATCCTCTGTTCCTGCACCCCTGCAATTTCTGCACTAGCCTCTACAAGGTCTGAGAACTTATCCACCCTAATTCACATCAAGACAGTAAACACATCCTCTTCCATATTCCATTGTCTCACTACTCTTTTTCCTCAGTTCTATAGACTCCGCCTCTATCTCCCAAGTAAATGCAGATGCAAAAAAAATTTAAATGGCTCAGCTGATCATCAAGGATCCCAATTTTGTCTTTTGCTTTCATTTTGCTCTTAATATAATAAACAAAAGCTCTTGGGACTCTTTTTCACTTTGTTTGCCAGAGCAAACTCTTAGCCATTCTGTTAAGTGTTCCTTCCATTTCTTCTACCCCTTCAAGTGCCTCATTTGATCTCTACTGTCTGTACCTGATAAGCACATCCTTTTCCTTCATAAGGGTCTCAATATCCCTCGATAACCAAGGTTTCCTAAACTTGTTAGCCGTGCCTTTTATTCTAACAGGAACATATAGGTTCTCTTCTCTCAGTATTTCACTTTAGAAGGCCTATCTTTCCAAACATATCTTTGCCAGAAAGCAACTTATCCTAATACACCTTTGTCAGATTCATTCTGACATCATCAAAATTGGCCTTTCTCCAGCATAAGAATCTTAAACCGAGGACCACTTTTGTGTCTTTTGAAAGGCACCAATAGGATCACAAGACACCATCACCATTTTGTTCTGAAATTTGACTTTTTATCACAGTTATAATAATGGGCAGTTTCTCTTTCTGCTTGCCTAGATTTTTCTTTCCCAACTGGCTTGGCCAAGGCAGCAAGAAATCCTACCGCTATGGTCTTATGAAGGAATGTACCAGCACCGTTTTGGATTACTCTGTCATAGACTACCTCTTTGCTCAGGTAATGACCACTTTAATGGCCTTAGCAGGGTGAACATTTGAAAAGAAAAGTATTTGAGTTGGATGCAAATATAATAAAGGCTGCACCTTACACCCTGCATTTAAAACTCTATAGTCAGATACAGATTGAAGAAATGAAATATTATCAACATTACTGAAATCAGGATGTTACACAGGCTCAGGAACCACTGCTTTTGTTCATCACACCTTCCTCTGCTTCCTCCTCAGTCACGCTCTGACTTTGTCACTGGACTCATTGAAATCCCACTGGACCTGCAGATGCAGGAGGAATGTTTGGGAATGGCTGTACTGGACATAATGCGGATTTCAAAGGAGAGGAAGTGGAGTCTGCAACAAACCCGTGATCATATCAGGTGAGATGTGATTGTGCGGAGCAGACTCGATATGGATAAATTGGCCTAATTCTGCTCCAATGTCTTATAGTCTATAGTGTCAATTTCAGCCTCCCTCCCATGAATAGTGCAGACAATTTAAGAGGGGAGCAAGAACGGGATGTACACTTGAGCAAGAAAGAACTTGTAGGTGATGTTGTCAGAGTATTCTGGAAGGAGTTGGAATTAGTTTATTTCTGTCACATGTTCCAAGATACAGTGAAAAAGTTTGTCTTGCATACTGTTGATACAGATCAATTCATTACAACAGTGCATTCACATAGTACAAGGTAAAACAATAACAGAATGCAGAATAAAGTGTAACAGTTACAGATAAAGGACAATAAGCTTCAATTTTACTAGGGAACCATTCAATAATCTCATAAAAGTAAGGTAGAAGCTGGTGGAACATGTTTTCAGGTTTATTTATCTTTTGTTTAATGGAAGAAGGGTGAAGAGAGAATGTTTGGAATGGGCAGAGTCTTTAAATATGCTGGTTGTTTTGTTTAAGTAGCAAGAAGTATAGATAGAGTCCACAGAGGGAAGGCTGATTTCCATGGTGTGCTGAGCTGTGTTCACAGCTCTCTGCAGTTTCTTGCAGTCCTGGGCACAGCAGTTGCCATACCAAGCCAGGGTGCATCCAGGCAGGATAAGGTGCTTTCAAAATTAGAATTAGAATCAATCAGGTTTATTGTCACTGACATTAGTTGTGAAATTTGTCTCTTTATAGCAACTGTACAGTGCAGGCATAACAAATTACAATAAGTTGCTAAACAAATAGATAGAAAGACAGACAGACAAGTAACTACATATATACATAGATAAATAAATAGTGTAAAAGAGGAAGAGTGAGGTACTGTTCATGGGTTCATACAGTGTAAAGACATAAAATTACTATGTGCAAAATAAATAAATATTGCAAAAATTGAAGTAATAATGTAGTGCTTAATGGTTCATGGCTGTTCAGAAATTTGATCGGAGCTGGGAAGATGCTGTTCTACAAAACATTGAGTATGGGTTTTCAGACTCCTGTACCTCCTCCTTGATAGTGACAATGTGAAGAGGGCATTTAATGGATGATGGGGGTACTTAATGATGAATACCGCCTTCTTGAGACACCATTTTCTGAAGACGTCTTCAATCCTTGGGGAGGCCTATGATGGAACTCAGCAACCCTCACTACTGACTGTGGTCTCCTAATGAAGAAGTCAAGAATCCAATTGCAGAGGGAGGTATAGAGTCCCAGGTTTTGGAACTTGTTGATTAGTACTAAGGGGTCGATGGTGTTAAACACTGAGCTGTAAATGATAAACAGCCTGACGTAGCTTCAGAAGAGTAGCATACGGGAGGTGTGGAGAGGCATGAAGAACATCACTGGCTTCAATCAACCTAGCTGTAGAGCCTTGGAATACAGCCATGAACAGGCTAGTGACTTAAACCAGTTCTTCAATAAGATTGACAATTGCTCTCCTGTTCACACCCTCCTCAGCACACCAGTCCAGGTGCAGAGGCACCCAAATCTCCCTCAGCACCAACACATCCCTTCCTTCATTCTCCCCCCTCCTACTTAACACGTGGATGAACAACACAGGCTACCACTGTCCACATCCCTTCTTTGCCTTGCACCTACTATCCACACCTCCATATACCAATTGCTATCATCCTAATCTTCACCTCCCCAGCCCCCATCTTCCACCAACTCCTCAATCATCATGGACTCACCTTCACTACTGAGCAGGTGAGAAAGGCTCTGGGGAAATTCAGACATGGCAAAGCATTGGGACCAGATGGTGTGAACCCCAAGATTCTGAAGGAGCATGCTGAGCAGTTTTGTAGAGTTCTTCACATCTTCAGTCTGAGTCTGGGAGGGGGAAATGCGAAATGATAGGAGAAGACGAGAGGGGGTGGGATGAAGCTAAGAGCTGGAAAGGTGATTGGCGAAAGTGATACAGAGCTGGAGAAGGGAAAGGATCATGGGACGGGAGGCCTCAGGAGAAAGAAAGGGTGATGGGGGGAGCACCAGAGGGAGATGGAGAACAGGCAGGGTTATGAGCAGAGAGAGAGAAAAAAAACAAACAACTAAATATGTCAGGGATGGGGTAAGAAGGGGAGGAGGGGCATTAACTGAAGTTAGAGAAGTCAATGTTCATGCCATCAGGTTGGAGGCTACCCAGCCGGTATATAAGGAGTTGTTCCTCCAACCTGAGTGTGGATTCATCTTGACAGTAGAGGAGGCCATGGATAGACATATCAGAATGGGAATGGAACGTGGAATTAAAATGTGTGGCCACTAGGAGATCCTGCTTTCTCTGGCAGACCGAGCGTAGATGTTCAGCGAAACGGTCTCTCAGTCTGCATCGGATCTCACCAATATATAAAAGGCCACACCGGGAGCAGACCGGGTGCTCCCCCCCTCCCCCTTTCTTTCTCCCGAGGCCTCCCGTCCCATGATCCTTTCCCTTCTCCAGCTCTGTATCACTTTCGCCAATCACCTTTCCAGCTCTTAGCTTCATCCCACCCCCTCCAGTCTTCTCCCATCATTTCGCATTTCCCCCTCCCCCCACTACTTTCAAATCTCTTAGTATCTCTCCTTTCAGTTAGTCCTGACGAAGGGTCTCGGCCGGAAACGTCGACAGTGCTTTTTCCTATAGATGCTGCCTGGCCTGCTGTGTTCAACCAGCATTTTGTGTGTGTTGTTTGAATTTCCAACATCGGCAGATTTCCTCGTGTTTGCTCTTTAAACATCCTGGTAAATCTCCTCTGCACCCTTTCCATAGCTTCCACATCCTTCCTATAATGAGGTGACCAGAACTGAACACAATACTGTAAGTACTGTCTCACCAGAGATTTGTAGAGTAGCAACATGACCTCTCTACTCTTGAACTCAATCCCCCTGTTTATGAAGCCTGGCATCCCATAGGCCTTCTTAACTACCCTATCAACCTGCACAGCGACCTTGAGGGATGTATGGATTTGAACCCCAAGGTCCCTTTGTTCATCCACACTTTTAAGTAACTGACCATTAATCTTGTACTCAGTCTTCTGGTTTGTCCTTCCAAAATGCATCACCTCACACTTGTCTGGATTGAACTCCATCTGCCATTCTTCTGCCCAACTCTGCAGCCTGTCTATATCCTCTTGTAACCTTCGACAACCTGCAGCTCTGTCCACAACTCCTCCAATCTTCATGTCATCCGCAAACTTACTCACCCATCCTTCTGCCTCTACATCCAGGTCATTTATAAAAATCACAAATAGCAGGGGTCCCAGGACAGATCCCTGCGGCACCCCACTAGTCACCGACCTCCAGGCAGAATATTTTTGTTACAGTACAAACCTATCCTGAACCCAGCTCAAGTGGTCCCTAAACTTCTCCCACATTACTTCTGTGCTTTCCCCTTTGAACATCTGTTTCCAATTTACTCTCGTTAGTTCCTGCCTCATCCCTTCAAAGTTAGCCCTTCCCCAGTTAAAGCGCTTTACCATTTTGTCTGAGTTTATCCCTTTCCATAGCTATGCTGAAGCTAAGGGAGTTACTCTCACCAAAATGCTCCCCCACCAAGAGGTCTGTCACCTGACCAGGTTCATTACCCAGAACTAGATCCAGTATAGCCTCTCCTCTCGTCGGCCGGTCCACATACTGTGTCAGGAATCCCTCTTGAACACACCTGACAAATTCAGCCCCATCTATCCCCCTTGCACTCAGGAGGTGCCAGTCAATATGAGGGAAGTTGAAATCACCCATAACTACTACCCTGTATTCCCTGCACCATTCTAAAATCTCCCTGCTTATCTGCTCCTCGGTGTCCCGAGGGCTATTTGGGGGCCTTTAGACTACTCCCAGCACAGTGATTGATTCCTTCCTATTTCTGACTTCTTCCCAGACTTCCACCCACTATGTGTCAGACATGGCTAGAGTTTGTGCAGCTACAACAGTAGCTGGGATAGGGTCCACAGATTACAACTGGAAAAAGAAAAGGCATGTCGAAAGGGTAGTGTTATGATAGTCATGGGAGATTTCAACATGTTTGTTGATTAGGAAAATCGGGTTGGAAATGGATCTCAAGAGTTTGTTGAATGCCTATGAGATGGCTTTTTAGAGCAGTTTATTGTTGAGTCTATTAGGGGATTGGATGTTATATAATGAACCAGAGGTGATAAGGGAGCTTAAAGTAAAGGAACCTTTAGGAGACAGTGATCACAATGTGACCGAGTTCAACCTGAAATTTGATAGGGGAAAAAGTGAAGTTTGACATAGCAGTATTTCAGTGGAGTAAAGGAAATTATAGTGGTATGAGAGAGCACTTCACCAAAGTAAATTGGAAGGAGATGCTAGCAGGGATCACAGCAGAGCAGCAATGATGTGTATTTCTGGGGAAAATGAGGGAAGTGCAGGACATATGTATTCCAAAAACAAATAAATACTCATATGGTGAAATAGTACAACTGTGGCTGACAAGGGAGGTCAAAGCTAATGTAAAAGCAAAAGAGAGGGCATACAACAAAGCAAAATTTAGTGGGAAGACAGAGGATTGGGAAGCTTTTAAAAACCTACAGAGAACAAATAAAATAATCATTAGGAGGGAGAAGAAGAAATACGAAAGCAAGCTAGCAAACAATATCAAAGTAGATAGTGATAGCTTTTTCAACTGTGTAAAAAATAAAAGATGATAGTGGATGTAGGACCGCAAGAAAATGAAGTCAGAGAAATAATAATGCGCACCAAGGAGATGGAAAATGAACTAAATGAATATATTGCATCAGTCTTCACTGTGGAAGCCACTAGCAGTGTGCCAGGTGTTGAAGGGTGAGAAGGAAGAGAAGTGAGTACAGTTATTATTACAAGAGAGAAGGTGCTCAAAAAACTGAAAGACCTAAGGATACATGAGTCACCCAGATCAGATGAACTTCACCTTAAAGTTCTGAAAGAGATAGCAGTAGAGATTGAGGAGATAAAATCATTGGACTCTGGCATGGTGCCAAAGGACTGGAAAACTGCAAATGTCACTCCTTTCTTTAAGAAAGGAGGAAGACAACAGAAAGGAAATTATAGACCTGTTAGCCTGATCTCAGTGGTTGGGAAGATGTTGGAATCAATTGTTAAGGATGAGGTGATGGAGTACTTGGTGACACAGGACGAGATAGGATAAAGGCAGCATAGGTTTCTTAAGGGAAAATCTTGCCTGACAAACCAATTGGAATTCTTTGAGGAGATTACAAGTAGGATAGATAAAAGGGATGCAGTGGATGTTGTATATTTGGACTTCTAGAAGGCCTTTGACAAGGTGCTACACATGAAGCTGCTTACCAAGTTAAGAGACCACGGTATTACAGGAAATTTCTAATATGGTTAGAGCATTGGCTGATTGGTAGGAGGTAGCAGGTGGAAATAAAAGGATGCTTTTCTGGTTGGCTGCCAATGACTAGTGGTGTTCCTCAGGGGTCGGTGTTGGGACTGCTTCTTTTTATGCTGTATATCAATGATTTAGATGATGGAATAGATGGCTTTGTTGCCAAGTTTGCAGATGATATGATGATTGGTGGAGGAGCAGGTGGTGTTGAGGAAACAGATAGGATGTAGAAGGACTTAAATAGATTAAGAGAATGGGCAAGGAAGTGGCAAATGAAATACAATGTTGAATACAATGGTCATGCACTCTTGTAGTAGAAATAAATGGCAGACTATTTTTAAAACGAGGAGAAAATCCAACAATCTGAGATGCAAAGGAACTTGAGGGTCCTTGTACAGAACAAGCTAAAGGTTATCTTGCATGTAGAGTCAGTGATGAGGAAAGCAAATGCAATGTTAGCATTCATTTCAAGAGATCTAGAATATAAGAGCAGGGACATAATGGTGAGGCTTTATAAGACATTGGTGAGGCCTCACCTTGAATATTGTGAACATTTTTGGGCTCCTCATCCAAGAAAAGATGTGCTGACATTGGAGAGGGTTCAGAGGAGGTTCACAAGGATGATTCCGAGAATGGAAGGGTTATCATACGAGGAATGTTTGATCGCTTTGGGATGTAGTAGCTGGTAATTAGAAGGTTGAGGGAGATCTCATTGAAACCTTTCAAATGTTGAAAAACCTAGACAGAGTAGATGAGGAAATGATGTTCCCATGGTGGGAGGCAGGGATCTAGGACAAGTGGGCACAGCCTCAGGATAGAGGGGTGTCCATTTAAAACAGAGATGGAGAAATACCTTCAGCTAGATGGTGATGAATTGTGGAATTTAGGTTGTTGGATGTAATTAGGGCAATGCTTGATAGGTTAATATAGTATCTATCTATCTGTGCTGTCCAGGTGAGCCAAGACCAAGTGGAGAGCCAGTGAGATTGTGTCCACTGTAGACCTGATGTGGCAGTAGGCAAATTGCAATAGATCCAGGTACTTGCTCAGACAGGATTTGATCCTGGCAATCACCAACCTCTCAAAGCACTTCTTTACAGTAGACGTGACTGCATCTGGGTGATCGTTGTTGAGACAACTCAACCTGCTCTTCTTGAGCAATGGTATATTTGATTAAGAAGAGGACATGTCCTGGATGGTCAGAGTCCTTAGTGCTGGATGCTGCCTTCTTGAGACACCACCTGTTGAAGATGTCCTCAAAGGTAAAGAAGGTTGTGTAATTGATGGAGCTGGCCAAGTCTACAACCCAGTTCAACCTCTTTCGATCATGTATATTGTAACCTCCATACCAGATAGTAATGTAACCAGTCAAAATGCTCTCTGTAGTATATTTGTAGAAATCTGCTGTATGCTCTTTGCTGATGTATGAAATCATCTCAAACTCTAATGAAGCAGAGTCACTGGCATGCCTTCTTCAACCCTACAATAATGTGTTGGGCCTAGATGGATCCTCTGAGATGTTGATGTCCAAGAACTTGAAGCTACCCACCCTTTCTAGCACTGACCCCCGAATGATGACTGGTGTGACTTTCTTTGCTGAAATCAGCAATAAGTTCCTTTGTCTTGCTGAAGTTGAGTGCAAGGTGCATAGATAAAAATTGGTAAGTGGCAGGTGGGGACATCTGAATTTCTTTACATCTTGAGGAAATAGAAGCTTTGGTTAACTTTCTTGGTTGGACCAGGGCAGCCTATTGGTGATGTTCACACTTAGGAGCATGAAGCTCTCAGCCCTCTCAATCTCAGCACCGTTGATGCAGATAGGAGCACGGGCACTGCCCCTCTTCCCAAAGTCAATAACCAGCTCTTCTGTTTTGCTGACATTAAGGGAAAGGTTATTGTTAAGCTATCCTTCCCCTACCTGTACCTCAACTCAATGTGGAAAGAGGCTTACATCAGCATGCATTGCTTGGGCTGAATGACCTATTCTTGTTTTTAGCTCTCTTCCTTCTCTATTCTCTATCAAGATTCAACCCACTTTCCACCACTGGCAGAATGTCAGCTGCAGGAAGGTGACTGCCAGGGCACTGCCTCATCGCTATTGTCAGGGACAGTTTCAAATGCAGTTGTGGCCGAATTAAGCAGATGTTTTATACATATTATCCAGAGTATCACCTCTCTTTGAACTAATCCCAACTCCCCCATCATGCTACTCTCTGTACCTCTCACACGCACCCCAACCATTACCCTCTTGCACCTCAAGGGCTCAGTAGCTAAATGGTGTTGATGTATTTTCTCACAAACAAGAGAAAATCTGCAGATGCTGGAAATCTGAGCAACACACACAAAGTGCTGGAGGAACTCAACAGGTCAGGCAGCATCTATGGAAAAGAGTACAGTTGATGTTTTGGGCAGAGACCTGCTGAAGGGCCTCGGCCCAAAATGTCAACTGTACTCTTTTCCATAGATGTTGCCTGGCCTGCTGAGTTCCTCTAGCATTTTGTGTGTGTTGCAATGATGAATTTTCTCTTCAGTTGCCTGTCAAGTTTATTAGGTTCTCCCTTCCTTGTTAATCTCAGTAGCAACATCAATATCTTGTATAAATGGAATTTATTGATGTTGCTTTGTGAGCTTGAAACACATTGAAATTCTCACAATATTCATAGGTGGGACCAGACTGTTGTCGATCAAAAGCCTCTGTATCTTTCTGTCTCTGGACAGAGGTACTCTGTGTCTCTGGAAATCTGTAACAAGTGGTGTACTACAGGGATTATTGCTGGTAATGTTATATGTCAGTGACTTGGGTGAGGTGGTCTGATCAGTAAGTTTGTAGATGACATGAACATTGGTAGAGTTGTAAATAGTGAAGTAGAAGGAGAAGGATATAGTGAAACATTAACCACCCACCTGGAAGTTGGGGAGAGCAATGGCAGGTGGACTTTTTCAAAGTGAGGTAATACACTCGGGGGAGTTAAATTATTGTAGAGCATATTGAATAAATGGTAGGAACTTTAGGAGTGTTGATATACAGAAGAACTTCAGTGTGCAAGCATGTAGCTGCCCAAAAACTGCAATGCAGGTGGATGCAGTAGGGTTGGACAAATAGAATCATAGAATTATACAATGTTGACAGTGGCCCTTCAGCCCATCTTCTCCATGTTGACTGTGTTGTCTATCTATGATGAACCTATTTGCTTTCATTAAGCCCTTATGCCTCAATGTCTTTTCAATTTAACTATCTGTCCAAATAGTGTTGTAAAAGTAACATTATAAATTTATCTGCCTCCACCTCCCTCTGCCTCAGGCAGCTTATCCACCTCCCTCTGTACAAAACTCGACCCTCAAATCTCCTTCAAGTGTCCCTCCTCTCACCTTAAACACTCTTCTCTCTAGTTCTTGACACCCCTGTCCTCAAAAAAAAAGATCTGACTTCCTATCTATGCTCCTTATAAACTTGTAAACCTCCCTAATATCTCCCCTTAGTCTCCTACACCCAGTGAGAATAAACCCAGTTTATTCGACCTCTCCTTATAACTACAACTATTCATTCCAGGCATCAGCCAAGTGAGTCTCGTTTGCACTTGGTATACAGTGTGTAAATTAGAAAGGTGTAAAGGGATGTGGGATTCATGCAAGCAGATAGGGTTAGCATAGATAGGCATCACATTCAGTGGGCAGAAAGGACCCAATTCCATGCTGTAGTATTCAGTGATTCTATGAGTCTCCTATCAGAAGGGATAGAAGGCTAACTCTAACACAACAGTGGTTGAACCCTATGCTAATCAAATCATTCTCATTCCATTTAAAGTTACAAGTCCTGCATTCCAGCATCTCTCCGTCAACAAATCCAGCAACAAAACTTCGTAACGAGAAGGAGAATCAGAAGGAAGTTTTTCAAGTTTCTGAAGAAAATCAGCCACTGCGAAACTGACCTCAGGTGCCTGAAATTGAAATACCTCCTGGATATGGGAAACTTGAAAATAATGCCCATTCAGGAAATCTTTTGTGTGAAAGATCAAACATGGGATCATCAAGTGCTCCCAACATACAAGTTCATCTGTATCTCTGGAGAACATGGAGTCCAGTGGAATACCAAAGAAGATGAGGTTTGTTCATTTTCTGTGTAATGTAGTCATCATTGGTAAAAGGGATTCTGTCTTTAATTAGATCAGATGACTCATAATGTAACCATCAGATCCTTGAGCTGACTAAAGCTGCAGGGAGAGACAACATTGACAAGAAACAAATAAGGACCAGTTACCTATATACCATGATGTTAGGGGCTAGTATATGCTGCAGCAGGTGACTCAGTAAATAGTGATGGCTTTATCTCAGTGAATGAAAAATCATTTGACCCATTGTACTGATACCAGTTCACTTAATGGTTAAGGAAAAAGTAAAATTTGCATTTCAAACCTTTTTAATCAGTTTCCACCAATCTTTCAGGAAATATATTCCAGATAATAGCAGTTTGCTGCGTGCAGATATATCTCTTCATCTTCACCACACCCGTACTTAGTGTTCTTTTCACCAATTATCTTTAATTTGTGGCTGCTAATCTTCCTACTAAGGGGGTTGTTTACTTTGTGACAATCCTTCATAACTTTAAACATTTTCATTAACCACTTTTTCTGCTCTAATGCTGCTGTCTTCAGCTTGGACTCTTCTGGTAAATCTCTCTACCCTATTCAGGGCACTGATAATCTTTCTGACATGGACTACATTGAAAGTGGACACAATACTATATTTAAGGTCTACTTCAAAAAATCCTCTACCAGATATATCTTTTCCTCCCCTCTGTATTCAGGTTTCCAAAGAGATTGTTCCATTTATGACTCCCTGGTCCACTCTTCCATCTCCACCAACCACTCACCTTCTTTCTTGCAAGCACAGGAGAGGGACCAAACATAGAATCAGAATTGTGCAGCGTGGAAATGGGCTATTCAGCCACACATCTACGCTCACCAGTGGGCACCCAACTGTACTGGTCCATCTCCCACCACCTGATCCATAGCCTTCCATGTCCAAGCAATTCAAATACTCATCTTGGCATTTCTAAATAAAATCTGTCCTTTTACCACTCAGCATCCAGTGATCCAAATAGTTTTTCTAAGTGAAGTATCAAGTCCTAATTGATTGCTTTACATTTCTAATTATGAGATTTCCTCTACAATGTATAAGCCAAATGCAAATCTGCAACTGTCTTACAGAACAACTCAATTCAGTTTGCGAGGGTAACCCTGAATTCCTGTGTCCTTCACTTAAATTCCCAATCACAATCCTACTGCAAAATTCTTAATGACTGATATTTCATTATTCACTATTAATAATTATATTCCTGCCAATTTCCAAAGAGCAACATTTAGTTTGATATCTTCTATTTTAGAATCTGCCCTTATATTTCTTACCTTCACATTCTATTTGATCCCTTTACATCTGTTTCTACCTCACTCTTCATTGATCTTGAAAATTCCCCCACAATATCTTCACAATCAAACATCATTCTTAACTTGAAAATCAAAAACAGAATCTCCAGAAAATATAATTCAAAACAAATAGCAGAAAGTGTTTGAAATATTCAGTAGGTTAGGCAATATTTGTGGAGAAAGAGGAACAGAGCTAGTATTTCACATCAAAAACTATTCATCAGAATATTAACTCTGTTCCTCCCTCCACAGAGGCTGCCTAACCTGCTGAGTGTTTCAAGCACTTTCTGCTTTTATTTTCTTATTTTTAATTTCTTTAGATATTCATGGATATGTCACTTTCCCAATTCTGTGAACTTGGAACAGGGTCAGAGGAAATCTAGTTGTGTGTTAAGTTACAGTCCTGCCAAAGGGTTTCAGCCCGAAACACCGACTGTACTCTTCTCATGCTGTCTGGCCTGCTGAGTTCCTCCAGTATTTTGTGTTTGTTGCTCGGATTTCCAGCATCTGCAGATTTTCTCTTGTAAGTTACACCGCATTTTGTTCCTCATATTTGCACGAAAACAATGGAGGTTTAGTACCCACAATAGAGAGTGAAACCTTTAGTATAAGCATGATATAACTAGTTTGGGGTTCAAACAGCTGTACTACATACACCAAAGCCTATAACTTGACTCAAAGATGAAATGCAAATTTAGAGTTCAAACATTTGGAAAAATCAAACAGGAAATTTTGGAATTCTCTACAGGACAGCATCTGTGATGAGAGAATCAGAGAAAATGATTGAGATGGTCCATCTTTTTCCTGCACTGGCACCCTCCAAAGATCAATAGGACCTGAGACATAGAGAGGGGGAATGAGGAGGGAGGAACATTGAGGAAGCTTAAGGCAGTGGAAATTTGAAACAACTGGGATGATAGTTCTGGATGAACAGAAGCTCATTGGAACAAGGAATAGAAGCAGAGTCAATAGAAAATGTAAATAAACCACAAAATCCTGGAGGAACTCAGCAGGCCAGGCAGCATCTATGGAAAAGTGTACAGTTAATGTTTTGGGTCAAGACCCTTCATCAAGACTGGAGAAAAAAAAAAGATGAATAGTCAGAGTAAGAAGGTTGCAGGGGGAAGGGGAGGAAGAAACTCAAAGCAATAGGTGAAACCAGGAGGGGAGGAGGGCTGAAGTTAAGAGCTGTGAAGTTGATTGGTGAAAGAGATACAGGGCTAAAGAAGGGGGAATCTGATAAGAGAGCACAGAAAGCCATAGAAGAAAGAAAAGGGGAAGGGGGGAGGAGCACCAGAGGGAGGTGATGGGCAGGTAAAAAGATAAGGTGAGATAGAGAAATGGGAATGGGGAATGAGGAATGGTGAAGGAGTGGAGGCATTACCAGCAGTTTGAGAAATCGATGTTCATGCCATCATCAGGTTGGAGACTACCCAAACGGAATACAAGGTGTGGCTTCTCCAACCCAAGTGTGGCCTCATCATGACAGCAGAAGAGGACATGGACTGACTTGTCAGAATGGGAATGAGAAGTAGAATTAAAATGGGTGGCCATTAGGATTTTTTGGTGGATGGAGAACAGGTGCTTGGCAAAGCAGTCTCCCAATTTACATCGGGTCTCACCGATATTCACTGGGAGCACTGGATACAGTAGATAACCCCAACAGACTCACAGGTGAAGTGTCGCCTTACCTGGAAGGACAGTTTGGGGCCTTGAATGGTAGTGAGGGAGGAGGTGTAGGAGCAGGTGTGGCACCTGTTCTGCTTGCAAGGGTAAGTGCCAGGAGGGATATCAGTGGGAAGGGATGAATGGACAAGGAAGTTGCATAGGGAGCGATCCCTGCAGAAAGCAGAAAGTGGGGGGGGGGGAGGCAACATAAGAGCATAAGAAATAGCAGTAGGGGTCGGCCATCTGGCCTTGGGCCTGCTCCACTATTCAATAAGATCATGGCTGATCTGGCCATGGACTTATCTCCACCTTCCTGCTTTTTACACATAACCCTTAATTCCCATACTATGCAAAATTCTATCCAACCTTGTCTTAAATATATCTACTGAGGTAGCCTCCATTGCTTCATTGGGCAGAGAATTCTACAGATTCACCACTCTCTGGGAAAAGTAGTTCCTCCTCATCTCTGTCCTAAATCAACTCCCCTGAATTTTGAGGTCATATCCTCTAGTTCTTATTTCACCTACCAGTGGAAACAACTTTCCTGTCTCTGTCTTATCTATCCCTTTCATAATTTTATGTTTCCATAAGATCTCTTCTCATTCTTCTGAATTAAAATGAGTACAGTCCCAGGTGACTCAATCTCTCCTCATAGTCTAACCCCACTCATCTCGAGAATCAATCTGGTTAAACTCCTCTGTACCGCCTCCAAAGCCAGTATATCCTCTTCAAGTAAGGAGACCAGAACTGCACACAGTACTCCAGGTGCAGCCTCACCAGTACCCTGTACAGTTGCAGCATAACTTGTGCAGTGAAAATTATAACTGAGATGCTTAATGGTCTGAGGGTGGATAAATCTCCTGGATCTGATGGATGTACCCTTCGGTTCTGAGGGAATCAGCTGGAGAGATTGCGGAGGCATTAACAATGATCTTTCAAGAATTGATAGATTCTGGCATTGTACCGGATGACTAGGAAATTGCAAATGTTACTCTGCTATTTAAGAAGGGTGGGAGGCAGCAGAAATGAAAGTATAGACCCATCAGTCTGACATCAGTGGTTGGGAAGTTGTTGGAATCGATTGTTAGGGATGAGATTACGGAGTACCTGGAGGCACACGACAAGGTAGGCCAAAGCCAGCAGGGTTTCCTGAAAGGAAAACCCTGCCTGACAAACCTACTGCAATTTTTTGAGGAAATTACAAGCAGGGTGGACAAAGGAGATGCAGAGGATGTGGTGTACTTGGATTTTCAGAATGCCTTTGACAAGGTGCTGCACATGAGGATGCTTAGCAAGATAAGAGCCCATGAAATTACAGTTAAGTTACTAGCATGGGTGGAGCATTGATTGGCAGAAAACAGAGAGCGGGAATAAAGGGATCCTATTCTGGCTGGCTGCCAGTTACCAGTGGAGTTCTACAGGGGTCGGTGTTGGGACAAAGACTTATGTGCGGGACGTGGAGGCTGGTGGGGTGGTAGGTGAGGACACGAGGAACCCTATCCCTGATGGGGTGATAGGAGGATTGGGGTGAGGGCAGACATGCGTGAAATGAGAGAGATGCAGTTGAGGGCAGCGTTGATGTTGGAGGAAGGGACACTCCTTTCTTTGAAGAAGGAGAACATCTCCTTAGTTCTGGAATGAAAAGCTTCATCCTGGGAGCAGATGCAGCTGAGATGGAGGAATTGAAAAAAGGGGATGGCTATTGTATCCACCTCCACCACCGCTGCTGGCAGTTCATTCCACACACTCACCATTCTCTGCATAAAAAACTTACCCCTGTCATCTCCTGTGTACCTACTTCCAAGCACGTTAAAAATATGCTCTCTCGTGCTAGTCATTTCAGTTCTGGGAAAAAGCCTCTGACTATCCACATGATCAATGCCTCTCATTGTCTTGTACACCTCTATCAGGTCACCTCTCATTCTCCATTGCTCCAAGGAGAAAAGGCCGAGTTCACTCAACTTATTCTCATAAGGCATGCTTCCCAATCTAGGCAACATCCTTGTAAATCTCCTCCGCACCCTTTCTATGGTTTGCACATCCTTCCTGTAGTGAGGCAACCAGAATTGAGCACACTACTCAAAGTGGGGTCTGACCAGTGTCCTATATAGCTGTAACATTACCTTTGGCTCTTAAATTCAATACCACGACTGATGAAAGCTAATGCACCGTATGCCTTCTTAACCATAGAGTCAACCTGTGCAGCAGCTTTGAGTGTCCTATGGTCTCGGACCCCAAGATCCCTCTGATCCTACAAACTGCCAAGAGTCTCACCGTTAATACTATACTCTGCCATCATATTTGATCTACCAAAATGAATCACCTCACACTTATAAACATATAACAATTACAGCACGGAAACAGGCCATCTCAGCCCTTCTAGTCCATGTCGAACACTTAATCTCACCTAGTCTCATCGACCTGCACTCAGCCCATAACCCTCCATTCCTTTCCTGACCATATACCTATCCAATTTTTTTTAAAGACAATATCAAACCTGCCTCTACCACTTCTACAGGAAGCTCGTTCCACACAGCTACCACTCTCTGAGTAAAGAAGTTCCCTCCATGTTACCTCTAAACTTTTGCCCCCGAACTCTCAATTCATGTCCTCTTGTTTGAATCTCCCCTACTCTCAATGGAAAAAGCCTATCCACGTCAACTATAGCTATCCCCCTCATAATTTTAAATACCTCTATTAAGTCCTCCCTCAACCTTCTACACTCCAAAGAATAAAGATCTAACTTGTTCAACATTTCTCTGTAACTTAGGTGCAGAAACCCAGGTAACATTCTAGTAAATCTCCTCTGGACTCTCTCTGTTTTGTTGACATCTTTCTATAATTCAGTGACCAGAACTGTACACAATACTCCAAATTTGGCCTCACCAATGCCTTGTACAATGTTAACATTACATCCCAACTCCTATACTCAATGCTCTGATTTATAAAGGCCAGCATACCAAAAGCTTTCTTCACTACCCTATCCACATGAGATTCCACCTTCAGGAAACTATGCACCATTATTCCTAGATCACTCTGTTCTACTGCATTCCTCAATGTCTTACCATTTACCATGTATGTCCTATTTTGATTAGTCCTACCAAAATGTAGCACCTCACACTTAACAGCATTAAACTCCATCTGCCATCTTTCAGCCCACTCTTCTAACTGGCCTAAATCTCTCTGCAAGCTTTGAAAACCTACTTCATTATCTACAACGCCACTACCTTAGTATCATCTGCATACTTACTAATGCAATTTACCACCCCATCATCCAGATCATTAAAGTATATGACAAACAACATTAGACCCAGTACAGATCCCTGAGGCACAGCACTAGTCACAGCACTAGGCCTCCAACCTGACAAACAGTTATCCACCACTACTCTCTAACATCTCCCATCCAGCCACTGTTGAATCCATTTTACTACTTCAATATTAATACCTAACGATTGAACCTTCCTAACTAACCTTCCATGTGGAACCTTGTCAAAGGCCTTACTGAAGTCCATATAGACAACATCCACTGCTTTACCCTCGTCAACTTTCCTAATAACCTTTTCAAAAAATTCAATAAGATTTGTCAAACATGACCTTCCCCGCACAAATCCATGTTGACTGTTCCTAATCAGACTCTGTCTATCCAGATAATTATATATACCATCTCTAAGAATACTTTCCATTAATTTACCCACCACTGATGTCAAAATTACAGGCTGATAATTGCTAGTTTTACTCTGAGAACCCTTTTTAAACAATGGAACCACATGAGCAATATGCCAATCCTCCGGCACCATCCCCGTTTCTAATGACATTTGAAATATTTCTGTCAGAGTGTCTGCTATTCTACAATAACTTCCCTCAAGGTCCTAGGGAATATCCTGTCAGGACCCAGAGACTTATCCACTTTTATATTCTTTAAAAGTGCCAGTACTTCCTCCTCTTTAACCATCATAGTTTCCATAACTACCCTACTTGTTTCCCTTACCTTACACAATTCAATATCCTTCTCCTTAGTGAATACCAAAGAAAAGAAATTGTTCAAAATCTCCCCCATCTCTTTTGGCTCCATACATAGCTGTCCACTCTGATTCTCTAAGGGACCAATTTTATCCCTCACTATCCTTTTGCTATTAATATAATAGCTGTAGAAACCCTTTGGATTTATTTTCACCTTACTTGCCAAAGCAACCTCATATCTTCTTTTAGCTTTTCTAATTTCTTTCTTAAGATTCTTTTTACATTCTTTATACTCCTCGAGCACCTCATTTACTCCATACTGCCTATATTTATTGTTGATCTTTCTCTTTTTCCGAACTAAGTTTCCAATATCCCTTGAAAACCATGGCTCTCTCAAACTTTTAACCTTTCCTTTCAAGCTAACAGGAACATAAAGATTCTGTTCCCTCAAAATTTCATCTTTAAATGACCTCCATTTCTCTATTACATCCTTCCCATAAAACCAATTGTCCCAATCCACTCCTTCTAAATCCTTTCACATCTCCTCAAAGTTAGCCTTTCTCCAATCAAAAATCTCAACCCTGGGTCCAGACCTATCCTTCTTCATAATTATATTGAAACTAATGGCATTGTGATCACTGGACCCAAAGTGCTCCCCAACACATACCTCCGTCTCCTGAGCTATCTCATTCCCTAACAGGAGATCCACCACTGCCCCTTCTCTAATTGGTACCTCGATGTATTGCTGCAAAAAACTATCCTGCACACATTTTACAAACTCCAAACCATCCAGCCCTTTTACAGAATGGACTTCCCAGTCTATGTGTGGAAAATTAAAATCTCCTACAATCACAACCTTGTGCTTACTACAAATATCTGCTAACTCCTTACAAATTTGCTCCTCCAATTCTTGCTCCCCATTAGGTGGTCTATAATACACCCCTATAAGTGTTACTACACCTTTCCCATTCCTCAATTCCACCCAAATAGTCTCCCTAGATGAGCCCTCTAATCTATTCTGCCAAAGCACCGCTGTAATATTTTCTCTGACAAGCAATGCAACACCTCCCCCTCTTGCCCCTCCAATTCTATCACACCTGAAGCAACGAATTCCAGGAATATTTAGTTGCCAATTACACCCCTCCTGCAACCATGTTTCACTAATAGCTACAACGTCGTATTTCCAGGTATCAATCCATGCTCTAAGCTCATTCACCTTTCTTACAATGCTCCTAGCATTAAAATAAATGCATTTAAGAAATTCTCTACCTCTTACTCCCTGTTTATCCCTAATGGTGCAAAGAACTTTACTATCTTCTTTTTCTTCCTTCTCCCCTACATCTTTGGTCTGAGCCCTCCCCTTCTCTATCACTTGCCTATCCTCCCTCACACACTGTCTACAAGCTTTCTCTATTTGTTAACTAACCTCCTCTCTCCTAGTCTCTTCAATTTGATTCCCACCCCCCCCCCAACCATTCTAGTTTAAAGTCTCCCCTGTAGCCTTAGCAAATCTCCCCGCCAGGATATTGGTCCCCCTGGGATTCAAGTGCAACCCGTTCTTTTTGTACAGATCACACCTGCCCCAAAAGAGGTCCCAATGATCCAGAAACTTGAATCCCTGCCCCTTGCTCTAATCCCTCAGCCACGCATTTATCTGGGTTGAAATCCATCTGCCATTTCTCGGCTCAGTTTTGCATCCTATCAATGTCTCACTGTAACCTCTGACAGCCATCCACAGTATCCACAACGCCCCCAAACTTTGTGTCATTAGCAAATTTACTAACCCATCCCCCCACTTCCTCATCCAGCTCATTTATAGAAATCACAAAGAGTAGGAGTCCCACAAAGTGTCCCTGAGGCACTCTACTGGTCACTGACATCCATGCAGAATGTGATCCGTCTACAACTACTCTTTGCTTTCTGTGGGCAAACCAGTTCTGGATCCACAAGGCAACGTCCCCTTGGATCCCATGCCTCCTTACTTTCTCAATAAGCCTTGCTTGGGTACCTTATCAAATGCCTTGCTAAAATCCATATACACTACATCTATGGCTCTACCTTCATATGGAATGCATACTGTTACCAAAATGATCCCGGAAATCTCCCATGGTAGGTAAGACGAACGGTACTTAACTGCTAGATATTCCAGGTTTAGTGAGCAGAATTGGATCAGCACTGATATATTTGTGCACCAAGAGGAGTTGATTATGGGTATAATCCTCTATCTCTGCTTTTGAGAGACTTTATAGATCTACCTTGACTATGTATAGTAAACCCGTCGATCTGAATCACTGCATCCATTACGGAAGGGGTTAACCAGGATTCCATGAAACAAAGTACATGTGTGGTCCTAATGTCCCTCTGATTCAGCACCCTGGCTCTGAGATCATCATCTGAGATGGACACTGAGTTGACATTTTGTGATAACTTGAACTGATGCTTAAGGACTGTAGAAAGATTTGAGTTAGATATAAATCTAGAAACATTCAATGGAGGTGAATTTCAGTCCTTGATGGACTTGGGAGTGGGTGGCTCCTGGTACTCCCACCCCATGACATTCTGCAGCCTCTCAGACAGATATTTTGAACCCAACATTCTAAAGACACAAACATTACAAGAATGAATGATATGCAAATGCCTCAGTAAGTGGCACAAAAATTCTTAGCTGAGAATTAATCTAAATTTTATCAGTGAAGTGGATTTTTCAATACAACTGTTATCATCAGCTTTAATTTATGCCTGAAAAGAGGTGTAAAGACCTTCTCTCTCTGATTTACCTTCTTGTTTAGCAATGGCAGCCCTTTTGTGACTTTCCAGAGATTGTTGACATCACTCTCAAGCAGGCTAGCCGAGATTATGTCTTAGAAGAAAGTCGAATTGTCACACTTACTAAACAAGACAACGAGGTTTTGGTAAGTTTAATTAAAATCTTTTTTTTCCCATATTGAATTCAGACTGTTGAGAGATTTAAATAGAGGATCAAGTGGATAGTTATTTTAGAATAAGCTGTGAATGTCTGTATTGATAGTATATGACATGCTCTCCTAGGAATCCACAAGTCCTGTCTGTAGTCCTAGGATCACACTGATGCCCTTAAGCAACACTGAGGGAGAATGACACTGTCAAAGATGCCCTTTCCATTAGACATTAAACTGAGCTTTTCATTGGTAATGTAATACAGGTAATGTTACAGAATCAAGAGCAGGGAGTTCTCAAGTGTCAGCTCTGCATAGTTCAACCTGCTCCTCTTCTGTTGAGTTTTATTCCTCCTCCTGACCAACTTAGTTCTTCCAACACTCCTGTTGCCCCTAATAACATTGTTTCTCTCCCCTCCATCAGCTATTCCATCTGCCTATCACCTACAAAGTGGGCACCTGGGACACCTGGGACCCACTGGGACAGCTCCCCACCTATCCTGTTTGGTTCCATGCTCCGCCTTCAATTCCTAACAGATTCCCCGACCTGCACCCTTTTGTTGCCTCCACCTATCACCTTCCAACTTTTGTGTCCACCCATCCCTCCAACTGATCGATAGCTTTGACAGCCATCCTCACTATCCACTATGTTGTCCTGCAGCCCCTTGATATTTGTATTCAAGTAATTTATATATATATATATATATATATATATCACAAATAGCAGAAGTCTCTGCAGCAACCTCTATTGTTTGTAGGTATGTAAATAAAATATGTATGTCAAGTTTCAAAAATTAGGTTGAGGGAAGATAATATGTCTCCCAGTTATGAGGTCATTGAAAAGTTTTTACAGTGAAAGTAATATATTGGATAAGGATGAAGGCATAAAAGCATAAAAAAGAATGTGTTTTGATTTGGAGCAAGAAGGCTGTGGATGAACGGCTAAGGATTTCCAGAGTGAAGGCAGTTTTACTACACGGGGTAAAAGAGAGGCAAGACTGCGCAGGCTCATGGCGTCAGCCAGTAAAGCGGGAAAAGTTTAAAAAGAAGACCGCCATATCCAGTGGGCAGCAGAGTGAGAGGTAGCAGAGTGATAGGGCTTTGGCTCAACGGGTTTAGACAGTAACGGGACGAGGTAGTTAATTGCAGAAAGGAAGTAGTATGTGTGTGAGACTGGTTTTCTGTGCTTGGTGTCAGATGTAGGAGGTCCTGGAGTCTCTCAGCTTCCCGGATGGCTATCTCTGCACCTGGTGTGTTGAGCTGCAGCTCCTAAGGGACCGTGTTAGGGAACTGGAGATGCAGCTCGATGACCTTCATCTGGTCAGGGAGAGCGAGGAGGTGATAGAGAGGAGTTATAGGCAGGTGGTCACACTGGGGCCACAGGAGACAGACAACTGAATAACAGTCAGGAGAGGGAAGGAAAAGAGTCAGGTACCAGAGAGAACCCCTGTGGCTGTACCCCTTGACAATAAGTACTCCTGTTTGAATACTGTTGGAGGGGACAGCCTACCAGGGGGAAGCAACAGTGGCCATGCCTCTGGCACAGAGTCCAGCCCTGTGGCTTAGAAGGGTAGGGAAAGGAAGAGGAAGGCAGTAGTGATAGGGGACTCTATAGTTCGGAGATCAGACAAGTGATTCTGTGGACGCAGGAAAGAAACTCGAATGGTAGTTTGCCTCCCAGGTGCTAGGGTCCGGGATATTTCAGATCGCATCCAAGATATTCTGTAGTGGGAGGGAGAACAGCCAGAGGTCATGGTACATATTAGTACCAACGACATAGACAGGAAAAGGGAGGAGGTCCTGAAAAAAGACTACACGGAGTTATGAAGGAATTTGAGAAGCAGGACCGCAAAGGTAGTAATCTTGGGATTACTGCCTGTGCCACGCGACTGTAAGAATAGGAATAGGATGAGGTGGAGCATAAATGTGTGGCTGAGGGATTGGAGCAGGGGGCAGGGATTCAGATTTCTGGATCATTGGGACCTCTTTTGGGGCAGTTGTGACCTGTACAAAAAGGACGGGTTGCACTTGAATCCCAGGGAGATCAATATCCTGGCCGGAAGGTTTGCTAAGACTACTGGGGAGAGTTTAAACTAGAATTGTTGGGGGGTGGGAACTGAACTGAAGAGACTGGGGTAGAGGTGTTTGGCTCACAAATAAAAAAAGCTTGGTGATGGTGTGTGAGGCAGGATAGGCAGGTGATAGAGAAGGGACGAGCTCAGATGGACGGTTTGAAATGTGTCTATTTTAATGCAAGGAGTGTTGTGAACAAAGCGGATGAGCTTAGAACATGGATCAGTACTTGGAGCTATGATGTGGTGGCCATTACAGAGACTTGGATGGCTCAGGGAAAGGAATGGTTACTTTAAGTGCGGGGTTTTAGATGTTTCAGAAAGGACAGGGAGGGAGGGAAAAGAGGTGGGGGCTCGGCACTGTCGATCAGAGATAGTGTCACAGCTGCAGAAAAGGTGGACGTCATGGGGGGATTGTCTATGGAGTCTCTGTGGGTGGAGGTTAGGAACAGGAAGGGGTCAATAACGTTACTGTGTATTTTTTATAGACCGCCCAATAGTAACAGGGATATCGAGGAACAGATAGGGAAACAGATCCTGGAAAGGTGTAAGGATAACAGAATTCTCGTGATGGGAGATTTTAATTTCCCAAATATTGATTAGCATCTCCCTAGAGCAAGGGGTTTAGATGGCGTGGAGTTTGTTAGGTGTGTTCAGGAAGTTTTTGTAACACAATATGTAGATAAGCCTACAAGAGGAGAGACTGTACTTGATTTGGTATTGGGAAATGAACCTGGTCAGGTGTCAGATCTCACAGTGGGAGAGCATTATAAAGATAGTGATCATAATTCTATCTCCTTTACAATAGCATTGGAGAGAGATAGGAGCAGACAAGTTAGAAAAGTGTTTAATTGGAGTAAGGGAAATTATGAGGCTATCATGCAGGAAATTGGAAGCTTCAATTGGGAACAGATGTTCTCAGGGAAAAGTACGGAAGAAATGTGGCAAATGTTCAGTGGATATTTGTGTTGAGTTCTGCATAGGTACGTTCTAATGAGACAGGGAAGTTATGGTATGGTACAGGAACTATGGTGTACAAAGGCTGTAATAAATCTAGTCAATAAGAAAAGAAAAGCTTACCAAAGGTTCAGAGAGTTGGATAATGTTAGGGATTTAGAAGATTATAAGGCTAACAGGAAGGAGCTTAAAAAGGAAATTAGTAGAGCCAGAAGGGGCCATGAGAAGGCCTTGGTAGACAGGATTAAGGGAAACCCCAAGGCATTCTACAAGTTTGTGAAGAGCAAGAGGATAATATGTGAAAGAATAGGACCTATCAAGTGTGACAGTGGGAAAGTGTCTATGGAACCAGAGGAAATAGTGGAGGTACTTAATGAATACTTTACTTCAGTATACACTACAGAAAAGGATCTTGGTGATTGTAGTGCAGACTTGCAGCAGACTGAAAAGTTTGAGCATGTAGATATCAAGAAAGAGAATGTGCTGGAGCTTTTGAAAAGCATCAAGTTGGATAAATCGCCGGGACCGGATGAGATGTACCCCAGGCGACTGTGGGAGGCAAGAGAGGAGATTTCTGAGCCTCTGGCAATGATCTTTGAATCATCAATGGGGATGGGAGAGGTTCCGGAGGATTGGAAGGTTGTGGATGTTGTTCCTTTAATCAAGAAAGGGAGTAAAAATAGCCCAGGAAATTATAGACCAGTGAGTCTTACTTCAGTGGTTGGTAAATTGATGGAGAAGATCCTGAGAGCCAGGATTTATGAACATTTGGAGAGGTATAATATGATTAGGAATAGTCAGCATGGCTTTGTCAAGGGCAGGTCCTGCCTTACGAGCCTGACTGAATTTTTTGAGGATGTGATTAAACACATTAATGAAGGAAGAGTAGTAGATGTAATGTATATGGATTTCAGCAAGGCATTTGATAAGGTACCCCATGCAAGGTTTATTGAGAAAGTAAGGAGGCATGGGATCCAAGGGGACATTGCTTTGTGGATCCAGAACTGGCTTGCTCACAGAAGGCAAAGAGTAGTTGTAGACAGATCATATCTTGCATGGATGTCGGTGACCAGTGGTGTGCCTCAGGGATCTGTTGTGGGACCCTTACTCTTCATGATTTTTATAAATGATCTGGATCAGGAAGTGAAGGGATGGGTTAGTAAGTTTGCTGATGACACAAAGGTTGAAGGTGTTGTGGATATTGTGGAGGGCTGTCAGAGGTTACAGTGGGACATTGATAGGATGCAAAACTGGGCTGAGAAGTGGCAAATAGAGTTCAACCCAGATAAGTGTGAAGTGGTTCATTTTGGTAGGTCAAATATGATGTCTGAATATAGTATTAATGGTAAGACTCTTGGCAGTGAGGAGGATCAGAGGGATCTTGGGGTCCAAGTCCATAGAACGCTGAAAGCAGCTGTGCAGGTTGATGCTGTGATTAAGAAGGCATATGGTGTATTGGCTTTCATTAATTGAGGAATTGAATTTAGGAGCCAAGAGATAATGCTGCAGCTATATAGGACCCTGGTCAGACCCCACTTGGAGTACCGTGGTCAGTTCAGGTCGCCTCACTACAGGATGGATGTGGAAGTCACAGAAATGGTGCAGAGGAGATTTACAAGGATGTTTCCTGGATTGGGGAGCATGCCTTATGAAAACAGGTTGAATGAACTCGGCCTTTTCTCCTTGGAGCAACGGAGGATGAAAGGTGACCTGATAGAGGTGTATAAGAGGCATTGATTGTGTGGATAGTCAGAGGCTTTTTCCCAGGGCTGAAATGGTTGCCACAAGAGGAGACAGGTTTAAGCTGCTGGGGAGTAGGTTCAGAGGTGATTGAGATTAAGGAGATTGAGAGGGGATCTGATTGCAACTTACAAGATTATTAAGGGATTGGACAAGATAGAGGCAGGAAATGTGTTCCAGATGCTGGGAGAGTCCAGTACCAGAGGGCATGGTTTGAGAATAAGGGGTAGGTCATTTAGGACAGAGTTAAGGAAAAACTTCTTCTCCCAGAGAGTTGTGGGGGTCTGGAATGCACTGCCTCGGAAGGCAGTGGAGGCCAATTCTCTGGATGCTTTCAAGAAGGAGCTAGATAGGTATCTTATGGATAGGGGAATCAAGGGATATGGGGACAAGGCAGGAACCGGGTATTGATAGTAGATGATCAGCCAAGAGCTCAGAATGGCAGTGCAGGCTCGAAGGGCCGAATGGTCTACTTCTGCACCTATTGTCTATTGTCTATTGTGATGTCAGGGGTAAGTTTTTTACTCAGAAAGTGGTGAGTGCGTGGAATGGGCTGCCAGCAACGGTGATGGAGGTGAATGCGATAGAAACTTTTAAGAGACTTTTCAATAGGTACATGGAGCTTAAAAAAATAGAGAGCTATGGGGAAGTCTAGTAAGGTAGGGACAGGTTCGGCACAACTTTGTGGGCCAAAGGGCCTGTATTGTGCTGTAGGTTTTCTATGTTTCTAAATTTATTCAACATGGAATGTCAACTCTTTGTTTTCCTGAATGGCAAAGTATTTGGTAATGGAGACTCAAACCTTCAATGTCCCAACCAAGAATCAAGTTAGAACATAAGAAGTTCTGCAGATGTCAGAAATCTGGATCAACATATGTGTTCCAAAATCTGCAGAACATCTTGAAGGTTTTGGATCTATCGTAGAGAATACCTTGTCAGACACAATCAAATCTAATAGGTTAGTTTCTGGATAATACAGGCAAAAACACATTCTGAGCACCACAGTTCCCAAGGAGACATTGGATTGTGCATAACTAGGCACTTGAGAAGATCCGATAGAAAGAAATTGGATTTAAATGGAATGGCCATTGAGTGAGTGGGCCAGAGTTAGTGTGGAGAGTTGCGGCAATGGCTCATTGAGACTTCAGCAAGGAAAGGTGTAGGCTATAGTTAGAATTTTTTTGTTATTTATTCTTACTTTATTTCTTTCTTATTACACATTTCAACCAGTAGGGATGTTAGGCAGGATAGTGGAATGCTCCTCATGTAAGATGTGTGAAAGTAGGGAGACCTCCAGTGTCCCCGATGACACCTGCGAGAAGTTCATTCAGCTACAGCTTGTAACGGACCACGTAAAGGAGTTAGAGCTGAAACTGGATCAACTCTGGATCATTCAGGAGGCTGAGGGGTTGATAGACAGGAGATATAGGGAGGTAGTTACACCCAAGATGCAGGACACAGGTAAGTGGGTAACCATCAGGAGTACTATTTTGGATATTTTGGAGGTGAGGGGGAATGACCTAAAAGAGGAAAGCTGCAGTGGTCATGCTTCTGACAATGGGTCTGATTCTTTGACTCAGAAGAGAAGGGGGAGAAGAGGCAAGCTGTGATGATACGGAATTTGTTGTGTAGGGGAACAGAAAGGTGGTTCTGTAGATAAGAATGAGATTCCTGGATGCTATATTGCCTCCTGGATGCCAAGGTTAGGGACATCTCTGATTGAGTCCACAGCACTCTTAAGTGGGAGGGAGAGCAGCCAGAAGTTGTGGTGTACATTGGTAATAACGTCAAGGGTAAGAGGGGTGACAAGGTCATGCAAAGTGAGTTCAGGAAGTTAGGAGCTAAATTAAAGGACAGGACCGCCAGGATTGTGATCTCAAGATTGCTACCCATGCCAAGTGCTAGTGAAGCCAGAACTAGGAAGATTATACAGTTTAACACATGGCTAAGGAGTTAGTGTAGGAGGGAGGGATTCAGAATTTTGGATCACTTGGCTCTCTTCCAGGGAAGGTGGGACCTGTATAGAAGGGACAGTTTCACCTGAACTGTTGGGGGACTAAAATCCCAGCAGAAAGGTTTGTTAGTGTTGCATGGGGGTGGGTGTGGTGGGGATGTTTAAACAAGAGTCAAAGGGAATCAAAGGGTTGAACATGGTGGGACTAATTTTCTGGGCTGTGTATATTTCAATGCAAGAGTATTGTAGGAAAGGTAGTTGAGCTCAGGGTATGAATCAACACATGGAATGATGATATTGTAGTGAGAGTTAGCTGCAGGAGGAGCAGTACTGGCAGCTCACTGTTCCAGGGCTCCTGTGTTTTAGAACTGATAGAAAGGGATGGATTAAGTTGGGGGGTGGGGGTGGTGGCATTACTAGTCCTGGAAAATGTCATGTCAATGCTCAGACAGGACAGACTGGATAACTCATCTAGTGAGCCTTTATGGGTAGAAATGAGGAATAAGAAAGGTATGACAATGTGAATGGGATTATATTATAGACCACCCAACAGTCCATGGGACAAATTTGTAGAGAGGTTGCAGACTTTCAAGAAATGTAAGGTTCCTTCACTAGGAAAGACACAAACAATCTCTCAGATGTAATAGTGGCCAGATGACCTAGGGTAACAGAGGAACTGAAGGAAATTCACATTAGGCAGAAAATGGTGTTGGATAGACTGATGGGACCGAAGGCTGATAAATCCCCTGGGCCTGATGGTCTGCATCCCAGGGTACTTAAGGAGGTGGCTCTAGAAATCGTGGACGCATTGGTAATCATTTTCCAATGTTTTATAGATTCAGGATCAGTTCCCATGGATTGGAGGGTAGCTAATGTTATCCTTCTTTTTAAGAAAGGAGGGAGAGAGAAAACAGGGAATTATAGACCAGTTAGCCTGACATCAGTGGTGGGGAAGATGCTGGAGTCAATTATAAAAGATGAAATAGCGGCACATTTGGATAGCAGTAACAGGATCGGTCCGAGTCAGCATGGATTTACAAAGGGGAAATCATGCTTGACTAATCTTCTGGAATTTTTTGAGGATGTAACTATGAAAGTGGACAAGGGAGAGCCAATGGATGTAGTGTCCTGGACTTTCAGAAAGTCTTTGATAAGGTCCCACATTGCAGATTAGTGGGCAAAATTAGAGCACATGGTATTGGTGGTAGGGTACTGACATGGATAGAAAATTGGATGGCAGACAGGAAACAAAGAATAGGGATTAACGGGTCCCTTTCAGAATGGCAGGCAGTGACTAGTGGGGTACCACAAGGCTCAGTGCTGGGACCGCAGCTATTTACAATATACATTAATGATTTAGATGAAGGGATTAAAAGTAACATTAGCAAATTTGCAGATGACACAAAGCTGGGTGGCAGTGTGAAATGTGAGGAGGATGTTATAAGAATGCAGGGCGACTTGGACAGGTTGGGTGAATGGGCAGATACATGGTAGATGCAGTTTAATGTGGACAAATGTGAGGTTATCCACTTTGGTGGCAAGAACAGGAAGGCAGATTACTATCTGAATGGTGTCAAGTTAGGAAAAGTGGAAGTACAACAAGATCTAGGTGTCCTTGTTCATCAGTCACTGAAAGTAAGCATGCAGGTACAGCAGGCAGTGAAGAAAGCTAATGGCATGTTGGCCTTCATAACAAGGGGTGTTGAGTACAGAAGCAAAGAGGTCCTTCTGCAGTTGTACAGGACCCTGGTGAGACCTCACCTGGAGTATTGTGTGCAGTTTTGGTCTCCAAATTTGAGGAAAGACATTCTTGCTATTGAGGGATTGCAGCGTAGGTTCACAAGGTTAATTCCCGGGATGGCGGGACTGTCATATATTGAAAGATTGGAGCGACTGGGCTTGTATACACTGGAATTTGGAAGGATGAGAGGGGATCTGATTGAAACATATAAAATTATTAAGGGATTGGACACGCTAGAGGCAGGAAACATGTTCCCGATGTTGGGGGAGAACAGAACCAGAGGCCACAGTTTAAGAATAAAGGGTAGGCCATTTAGAACAGAGCTGAGGAAACTTTTTCACCGAGAGGGTTGTGGATCTGTGGAATGCTCTGCCTCAGAAGGCAGTGGAGGCCAATTCTCTGGATGCTTTCAAGAAAGAGTTAGATAGAGCGCTTAAAGATAGCAGAGTCAAGGGATATGGGGAGAAGGCAGTAAAGGGGTACTGATTGTGGATGATCAGCCATGATCACAGTGAATAGCGGTGCTGGCTCAAAAGGCCAAATGGCTTACTCCTGCACCTATTGTCTATTGTCTATTGTTATGATAGTAGGTGATTTTAACTTTCTATATATTGACTGGGACTTCCAAACTGTGAAAGTGTTGGATGGGAAGGGTTTGTGAAATGTTTTCAGGAAAGTTTCCTTATTCAGTACATGGAAGTCCCAACTAGAGTGAATACGATACTAAATCTCCTACTTGGGAATGATACAGGGAAGGTAACAGAAGTTTATGTAGGGGAACACGTTGTATCTAGTGATTATAATGCCATTAGTTTCAATGTTATGATAGGAAAGGATAGGTCTGGTCCTTGGGTTGAAATTCTAAATTGGAGAAATGATCTGTCTGGTAAGTGTGGAGTTAGACAGGTTAATTTCTGGCAAAGTTGTATTTGGTAAGTGGGGGATCTTCAAAAGTGAAATTTAGAGAGCACAGTGCTAGTGTGTTCTTGTCAGAATAAAAGGCAAGTGTAACAGGTTTAGGAACCCTAGTTTTCAAGAGATTTTGAGACCCTGGCTAAGAAAAGTAAGGAGGTACATAGCGGGTATAGGTAGGTAGAAATAAATGAGGAACTTGAGTATAAGAAATGCAAGAGAACACTTAAAAATAAAATTGGGAGGGATCAAAGGATTGATGTTGTTCTAGAAGACAAGGTGAAGGAGAATCCTAAAGGCTTCTTCAGATATATTAAGAGCAAAAGTATCTTAGAAAAGATGTGCTGAAACTGGAGAGGGTTCAAAGGAGATCCATGAAAATGATTCTAGAATTGAATGGCTTGTCATATAAAAAGTGCTTGATAGCTCTAGGCCTGTTTTCACTAGAATTCAGAAGAATTAGGGGTGAACTTATTGAAACCTATCGAATGGTGAAAGCCTTGATAGAGTGGATGTGGATAGGATGTTTCCTTTGATGGGAGTGTCTAAGACTAGAGAATGCAGCCTCAGAATAGAGGGGCATCCTTTTACAATGGAGATGAGGAAGAATTTCTTTAGCTAGAGATTGTGTGAATCTGTGGAATTCTTTGCCATAGGCAGCTGTGAGGGTTGACTTTATGTATATTTAAGGCAGAGTCTGATAGATTCTTGATTGGTCAGGGCATGAGGGATATGAGGAGAAAGGCAGGAGACTGGTGCTGAGAGGAAAATTGGACAAGCCATGATGAAATGTTGGAGCAGATGTGATGGACCAAATGCCCTAATTCTGCTCCTAAATCTTATGGCCTTATGGATAGCAGGAGATAAAATTGGTTCTCTGGAAGAACAGAGTGTTAATCGAAACGTGGAGCTGAAAGCGATAGAGGAGATCTTAACTGGATTTTTTTTTGCATCTGTATTTAGTCGGGAGATGGACACAGAGTTTACAGGTGTGAGGCAAAGCAGCAGCAGAGTTTTGGACCTGTACGGATTATAAAGAAGGAGGGGTTTGCTGCCTTGAGGAAAATTAGGACGGATAAATTCCCAGGGCCTGACAAAGGGTTCTCTCAGACCCTGTGGTAGGATAGTGCAGGAATTACAGAGGCTCAAACAGATATTTAAAACCTCCTAAGACATGGGTGAGGTGCCAAAGGATTGGAGGATAACTAATGTTCTGTTGTATAAGAAAGGCTCTAAAAAGAAGTTGGGAATTTATAGACCAGTGAGCCTGACATCAGTAGTGGGAAAGTTATTGGAAGGTTTTCTAAGGGACCGGATATATAAATATTTAGATAGACAGGGACTGATTAGGGACCGTCAACATAACTTAATGAATGGTATGTTGTGTCTAAACAATTTTATAGAGATTTTCGAGGAAGTTACCAGGAACATTGATGAAGGCAAGCCAGTGGATGTTGTATGGATGGACTTTAGCAATGCCCTTGATAAGGTCTTACATGGGAGGTTGGTCAAGAAGGTTCAGTCGCTTTGGCATTCAGGATGAGGTAGTAAATCGGTTTAGACATTGACTTTGCGGGAGAAGCCAAAGAGCAGTAGTAGATGGTTACCTCTCTGACTAGGGAATGCTGCAGGGATTGGTGCTGCGCCCATTGGTGTTCTTCATCCATATCAATGGTTTGTATGATAATGTGGTCAACCAGATAGCAAATTTGCAGATGACACCAAGATTTGGGACATAGTGGACGGCAAAGAAGACTGTTATATCTTGCAGTGAGATCTGGAACAGCAGGAAAAATGGGCTGAAAAATGGCAGATAGAATTTAATGCAGGCAAATGTGATGTGTTGCACTTTGTGAGAACCAACCAACCAGGGTGGGTCTTACATGGTGAGCATCTGAGCACTGAGGAGTATAGTAGAACAGAGGGATCTGGGAATATATATTAATAATTCCTAAAAAATGGAGCCATAGGTAGATAGGATCGTAAAGAAAGCTTTTGGCACATTGACATTCATAAATCAATGTAGCAAGTACATGAGGTGGGATGTTATGTTGAAATTGTATAAGATATTGGTGAGGCCTAATTTAGAGCTACAGTACCTAACGGAAAGATGTAAATAAGATTGAAAGAGTGCAGAGAAAGTTCACAAGCACATTGCCAGGACTGGAGAACTTGAGTTACAGGGAAAGATTGAATAGGTTAGGACTTTATTTCTTAGAATGTAGAAAATTGAGAGAAGATTTGATAGAAGTATATAAAATTGTCCAGATATAGGTAGGGTAAATGCAAGCAGATTTTTTCTACTGAGGTTGGGTGAGACTAGAACTAGAGGCCAAAAGTAAAGGGTGAAAGGAGAAATGTTTAAGGGGAACCTGAGGGGATCTTCTTCACTCAGAAGCTGGTGAGACTCTGGAACGAGCTGCCAGTGCAAGTGGTGCATGCAAGCTGAATTTCAACATTTAAGAGAAGCTTGGATAGGTACGTGGATAGGGAGGGTATGGAGGACTAGGGTCTGGGTGCAGGTCAATGGCACAAGACAGATTAATGGTTTGGCATGGTCTATATGGGCAAAAGAGCCTGTTTCTGTGCTGTAATAAGACATAAGACATAGGAGCAGGATTAGGCTATTCAGCCCATTGAGTCCGCTCTGCATAATCTTCTGTGACTCTTTGCTGAAAGGTGTTTGCAGCCCAGAAACAATTGTTCTCCTACCTTATGGACATTACATGGAGATATTACCTGTGATAAAGCAGGCACAGCAAGATTCTACAAAACAAATTTGATATAATAATATCAGATATTGTCTAATGAACATTGATTAAGAAATAATTATTGACCCCAGGACACCAGGGTAAGGTTTGAAATGAAACTAAGGGTGTTTGAAATACTCAGCAGGTCAAAACTGATTGTGAAGGGGTAAGAAGTGGGAGAACATTAACTGAAACTTTAGTTCTACTTTGTATATCTCCCTCTCTTCACAAATGCTTCCTGGTCTGTTCAGTATTTATTGCATTATCTGCTTTAATTTCAGATTTGCAGCATTTGCATTTCTTTTGATTTTGAAAAACTGGCTATTGTCACCTTGTTTTTGAAATTCTTTGTGAGGAGTGAGAGCAGTGGGTGTTGAGAAAGTGTTGGATGTTAATCTTAGAGAAATGTTGGGAAATGCAACAGTGTCTGTGTCTGGTGGGGGGGGGGGGTTGGAGTTTCCCTTCACAATATCTGGACTATATTAATGCTGCAACAAAAAACCCCCAGAGAAATGCATTGTGTGTTTCACTCCTGTGTTCCAGACTATTGGCAGCCTGTCTCTGTCACATCTATCTAATGGTTACCTCACTCTTCCAATCCTGCAGGAGGCAGTGTTTCCCAGCCTAAGAGAGGCTCTATCTTTCATCGCCCTGATTGATGGCTATTACAGACTGACTGCTGATGCTCACCATTACTTCTGCAAAGAAGTGGCTCCCCCGAAGCTGCTGCAACACATTGAGGACAATTGTCATGGACCAATCACGTATGTTCTGGGAATGAGAGTGCTCCAGTTTCTTAGAACTCATTAGACCAAAAGATGTCTGCATTCTCTTCTGCCTGTGTGCTGTATGTTCCTCCTCTGAAAGAACAAGCAGACAACTAAACCCTTGTTGGTTTCTGGCAACAGATAATGATGAAAAGCAGAAGTGGTGGATAAGTTAATGAGGCTTAAGCAGTTTGTAATGTGAGAATCTGAACTTCACTGCATTGTCTCAATTAAAAGTGGCCATACTATGCCTGTCTGGTGGTAACAATTCCACTTCACCTCCCTACATCAAGTCCACCACCTTGGCTCTTGGAGGGTCCATGCAATTATTTTATTTTTTTAATTCTAAGTTCTCTTCTTCCATGGCAGATCCGACTTTGCTGTGTCCAAGCTAAGGAAGCATCGAAACAGGAAAGGTCTTTACATCCTGCGCTGCAGCCCCAAGGATTTCAACAAGTACTTCCTGACTGTTTGTGTTGAAGTAAGCCAACTGAGACAAATCAGACTAATATTTCCCAATGCATGCACATTCTTAATCCACTGTGACTGGTATACGATGTACTCTTTTTTCCAGTTAGCTCTATCATCAATGTTGGTAGAACTTCTTTCTCCTGTGGACATCACTGCCGTTTGGTCAGCACTGTAACCATAGCAACTGAGTTAGATCTACAGGAAATGCTTTGCTCTGATAGGCAACAATATCGAGAGTACAGGGAGATTTACCAGGATGTTGCCGGAAATACAGGGCTAAAGGGAGATTGAATGTGCTAGGTTTATTCTCACTGCAATACAGAAGACTGAAGGATGACATTATTAGACCACAAGAATTAGGAGCAGAATTAGGTCATTTGGCTTATCGATTTTCTCAATCATTCCATCATGTCTGATTTATTGTCTCTCTTAACCCCATTTTCCTGCCTTCTCCCCATAACCTTTGACACCCTTACTAAGAACGTATCAACCTCCACTTTATATATACCCACAAAACAGAGAAAATTTGCAGATGCTGGAAATCTGAGCAACTCACAAATGCTGGAGGATTTCTGCAGGTCAGGCAACATCTAAGGAAAAGGGTACAGTTGACCCTTCCAGCTGAGACCCTTCAGCAGAACCTGCTTTAGACACAGCCACTGCCTTGGCTTCCACACCCTTTTTTAGCAATGACTTCCATATATTCACCACCCTCAGCTAAAGAAATTCTTCCTCATCTCTGTTCCAAAGGGACTTTCTTCTGTTCTGAGGGCATGCCTTTTATCCTGGATTTACTCACTATTGAAAACATCTTCTGCACATCCACTCTATCTAGGTCTTTGAATATTTG
The DNA here is from genome assembly GCF_048418815.1 of Hemitrygon akajei. Lineage (NCBI taxonomy): Eukaryota > Metazoa > Chordata > Chondrichthyes > Myliobatiformes > Dasyatidae > Hemitrygon > Hemitrygon akajei. The sequence goes on along the minus strand of NC_133139.1, from coordinate 424,933 downwards.
ATAGGTTTCAATGATACCTTCCCCCCCCACCCCCATTCTTCCAAGCACCAGCAAGCACAAGCCCAGAAACAAACTAGCCTCATACATTAACCCTTTCATTCCCAGAATCAGTCTTGTGAACCTCCTCTGGACTATCTCCAATGCCAGCACATCCTTTCTTAAATAAGAGGCCCAAAACTGCTCATAATACTCCAAGGGCAGTCTGACCAATGCCTTATTAAACCACAGCATTACACCCTTGCTCTCATATACTACTTCTCTTAAAATGAATACTAAAATTTGCCTTCTTGACCACCAATCCAACCTGCAAGTTAACTTTTAGACAATCTTGCACAATGACCCCCAAGTCCCTTTGTGCCTCCAATTTCTGAATTATCTTTCTGCTTAGAAAATAGTCTACACCTTTATTCCTTCTACCAAAGTTCATGACCATTGAACATGAAGGCATAAATAAGATAGTCACAATCTTTTTTCCCAAGGCAGGAGAATCTACAACTGGAGGGCACAGGTTTAAGGGGAGAAATTTAAAGGAGTCCGGAGGGTTCACTTATCAGAATGAACTGCCAGAGGCAGTGGTAAAGGCAGAAGCAATTTTTAAAAATATTGAAAATATATTTGACCAGGTAGTTGGGTAGAGGATCTAATGCAGGAAAATGGGATTAGCACTGATAGGCCTTCCAGTTGGTTTGGACGAGATTCACTGAGAGGTCCTGTTTCTATGCTATTTAATTCTTTGATGTGGGATGATGAGGAAGCAGTAACTGGAATTTGAAGGGCATGAACCAGGAGGACACTTCACACAGCAGGGATCAGGTGAAGATAGGCTACAGAGGAGCATGGTTGAGTAGAACAGGGAGAGGCTTGTATTGGGTGATCAGTGCTGTGCTTCTTCATGTTTGAGTGCTGTGAAGAGATGTGGATTGGGCACTACTATCACCGTGGTGCTGACTGAAAAGTCGTATCACATAAATTTAAAAGGTGACATAGGGTCAGAAAGTGTTGAAGCATTATGGATAGAGCTAAGGAACTGCAAGAGTAAAAAGACCCTGATTGGAGTTGTATACAGACAGTAGTAAGCATGTGGCCTTCAAATTACAATGTGAGATAGAAAATGCATGCCAAGAGGGCAATGTTACAATAGTCATGAGGGACTTCAATATGCAGGTAGATTGGGAAAATCAGATAGATGGTAGATTCTAGTAGGGAGAATTTCTAGAGTTCCTTCAAGATGGCTTTTTTAGATCAGCTTGTGGTTGAGCCCACTAGGGGATCAACTATTCTAGATTGGGTGCTGTGCAATGAACCAGAATTGATTAGAGACAAGGTAAAAGAACCCTTAGGGGCAAGTGATCGAATTCACCCTAAAATTTGAGGAGAAGCTAAAGTCAGAAGTATCAGTACTACACTGGGATAAAGGGAATTACAGAGGCATGTTTATTGATAAAGGGGAAGCCTTTTAGGACTGAGATGAGGAAAAACTTCTTCACACAGAGAGTGGTGAATCTGTGGAATTCTCTGCCACAGGAAACAGTTGAGGCCGGTTCATTGGCTATATTTAAGAGGAAGTTAGATATGGCCCTTGTGGCTAAAGGGATCAGGGGGTATGGAGAGAAAGCAGGTACAGGGTTCTGAGTTGGATGATCAGCCATGATCATACTGAATGGCGGTGCAGGCTCGAAGGGCTGAATGGCCTACTCCTGCACCTATTTTCTATGTTTCTATGAGAGAGGAGTTGACCTGTGTTGATTGGAAAAGAACACTGGCAGGGATGACGACCGAGCAGCAATGGCTGGAATTTCTGGAAGCAATTCAGAAGGCCCAGGATATATACATCCCAAAGAGGATGAAGTATTCTAAAGGAAAAATGACACAGCCGTGGCAAACAAGAAAAGTCAAAGCCAACATAAAAGCCAAAGAGAGGGCATGTAATAGAGCAAAAATTAACGGGAAGTTAGAGAACTGGGAAGCTTTTAAAAACCAACAGAAGGTAGGAGCAGATAAGCAGACAAATTTTAGAATGGTGCAGGAAATACAGGGTAGTAGTTATGGGTGATTTCAACTTCCCTCATATTGACTGGCACCTCCTGAGTGCAAGGGGGATAGATGGGGCTGAATTTGTCAAGTGTGCTGAATTTGTCAAGTGTGTCTGGTCAGGTGACAGACCTCTTGATGGGGTTGCATTTTGGTGAGAGTGACCACAACTCCCTTAGCTTCAGCATAGCTATGGAAAGGATAAAATCAGACAAAATGGTAAAGTGCTTAACTGGGGAAGGGCTAACTTTGAAGGAATGAGGCAGGAACTAGCCAGAGTAAATTGGAAACTGATGTTCAAAGGGGAAAGCACAGAAGTAATGTGGGAGAAATTTAGGGACCACTTGAGCTGGGTTCAGGATAGGTTTGTCCCACTGAGGCAAGGAAAAAAATAGTAGGAAAAGGGAACTGTAGTTGACAAAACATGTGAGACAACTCGTCAAGAGGAAAAAGGAACCATATGTTAGATATAAGAAGCAGGAAGTAGGAGGGGCTTATAAGAAATATAGGGTCTTCAGGAAGGAGCTAAAGAAAGGACTAAGGAGACCTCGAAGGGGACATGAGAAGGCCTTGGCATGTAGGATTAAGGAGAATCCCAAGGCATTCTATGCGTATGTGAAGAATAGGAGGATGTGGGACCGCTAAAGGATAAAGAGGGCAACATGTGCCTGGAAGCGGAGGAGGTTGGGGAGGTCCTAAATGAATACTTTGCTTCAGTATTCACAAGTGAAAAGGATCTTGATCAGGATGCAGTCGAAGTAGAGCGGGCCTGTGTGCTGGGCAATGTGGAGATTAAGGAAGAAAAAGTGCTGGATCTTCTTAAAAACATTAAGATTGATAAATCCCCAGGGCTGGATATGATATACCCCAGGTTGTTGTGGGAATTGAGAGAAGAGATCACAGGAGCATTAGCTATGATCTTTGAATCCTCTTTGGCTGCAGGGGAAGTGCCAGAGGACTGGAGAATGGCAAATGTAGTTCCCTTGTTTAAAAAAGGTAATAGGGAGAAACCTGGGAACTGTAGACTGGTGAGTCTTACGTCAGTGGTATGCAAACTACTGGAAAAGATTCTTAAGGATAGGATCTACGAGCATTTAGAGAAGTACAGTCTACTCATGGATAGTCAACATGGCTTTGTGAAGGGAAGATCGTGCCTCACGAGCCTGATTGAGTTTTTTGAAGAGGTAACAAAAGAAATTGATGAGGGTAGGCAGTGGATGTGGTCTACATGGACTTTAGCAAAGCATTTGACAAGGTCCCTCATGAGATACTCATCCAGAAAGTCATGAGGCATGGGGTAAGTGGAATCTTGTCTGTTTGGATAAAAAATTGGCTTAAAGGAAGAAAGCAGAGGGTAGTTGTGGAAGGAAAGTATTCTGGCTGGAGGTCGGTGACTAGTGGAGTGCCGCAGGGATCTGACCTGGGACCTCTGCTATTTGTGATTTTTATAAGTGACCTGGATATAGAGGCAGAAGGATGGGTGAGTAAGTTTGCAGATGACACAAAGATTGGAGGAGTTATGGATGGAGCTGTAGGTTGTTGAATGTTACAAGAGGATATAGACAGGCTGTAGAGTTGGGCAGAAAAATGGCAGATTGAGTTCAATCTGGACAAGTGTGAGGTGATGCATTTTGGAAGGACAAACCAGAAGACTGAGTACAGGATTAATGGTCAGTTACTTCAGAGTGTGGATAAACAAAGGGACCTTGGGGTTCAAATCTATACATCCCTCAAGGTCGCTGCACAGGTTGATAGGGTAGTTAAGAAGGCCTGTGGGATACTAGGCTTCATAAACAGGAGGATTGAGTTCAAGAGTAGAGAGGTCATGTTGCAACTCTACAAATCTCTGGTGAGACCACACTTAAGAGTATTGTGTTCAATTCTGGTCACCTCATTATAGGAAGGATGTGGAAGCTATGGAGAGGGTGTAGAGGAGATTTACCAGGATGTTGCCTGGTTTGGAGAACAAGTCATATGAAGCAAGGTTAGCAGAGCTGGGACTTTTCTCTTTGGAGCGTAGAAAAATGAGAGGGGACTTGATAGAGGTCTACAAGATTATGAGAGGCATAGATAGGGTGGATAGTCAGTACCTGTTTCCCAGGGCACTAATAGCAAACACCAGAGGGCATATGGACAAAATTAAGGGAGGGAAGTTTAGGGAAGACATCAGGGGTTTTTTACACAGAGGGTTGTATGTGTCTGGAATGTCTTGAATGGTGGTGGAAGCTAAAACATTAGGAGTATTTAAGAGCCTCTTGGACAGGCACATGGATGAAAGAAAAATTGAGGGTTATGGGATAGTGTGGGTTTAGTATTTTTTTAAGGATTATATGGGTCGACACAACATGGAGGGCTGAAGGGCCTGTACTGTGCTGTAGTGTTCTATGGTTCTAAGGTAATGAAAAAAGTAATTAAGAAAGTAAAGATGGATATGGAAGTAAGCTAACCAATAATATTAAAGAGGATACCAAAAGTTTCTTCAGATACATAAAGTGTAAAAGAGAATGGAGAATAGATATCGGATGGCTGGAAAATTATGCTGGAGAGGTACTAAGGGGGGACTGAATAAGTATTTTGCATTAGTCTTCACTGTGAAAGACTCTAGCAGTATGGTGTAAGTTCCAGGTGTGTGTGATGTTACTACCCTGATCAGACCCCACTTGGACCACTGTGCTCAGTTCTGGTCGCCTCACTACAGGAAGGATGTGGAAACCATAGAAAGGGTGCAGAGGAGATTTACAAGGATGTTTTCTCCTTGGAGTGACGGGGGATGAGAGGTGACCTGATAGAGGTGTATAAGATGATGAGAGGCATTGAACATGTGGATAGTCAGAGGCTTTTTCCCAGGGCTGAAATGGTTGCCACAACAGGACACAGGTTTAAGGTGCTGGGGAGTAGGTAGAGAGGAGATGTCAGGGGTAAGTTTCTTATGCAGAGAGTGGTGAGTGTGTGGAATGGGCTGCCAGCAACGGTGGTGGAGGCGGATACGATAGGGTCTTTTAAGAGACTTTTGGATAGGTACATGGAGCTTAGAAAAATAGAGGGTTTTGGGTAAGCCTAGTAATTTCTAAGGTGGGGACATGTTCGACACAACTTTGTGGGCCAAAGGCCTGTATTGTGTTGTAGATTTTCTATGTTTCTAACTAGAGAGAAAGCTCTTGGGAAACTGAAAAATCTGAGGGTAGATAAGTCACCTGGACCAGATGGTGCGCATCCCAGAGTTCTGAAAGAGGTGGCTGATGAGATTATGGAGGCATTAGTAATGATCTTTCAAGAATCACTGGATTCTGGAATGGTTCTGGAAAACTGCAAATGTGTCTCCACTCTTCAAGAAGGGAGGGAGGCAGAAGAAAGGAAACTTTAGGCCAATTAGTCTGATGTAGATGGTTGGGAAGATGTTGGAGTCAATCATTAAGGATGAGGCCTCAGGGTACTTGGAGGCACATGATAAAATAGGTTGTAGTCAGCATGGTTTCTTCAAGGGAAAATTTTGCCTAACAAATCTTTGAAGAAATAACAAACAAGATAGACAAAGGAGAATCAGTTGATGTGTGCTTGCATTTTCAGAAGGCCTTTGACAAGCTGCCTCATGTGAGGCTGCTTAACAAGCTACAATCCTATGGTATTACAGGAAAGATTCTAACATGGATAAAGCAGTATCTGATTGGCAGGATGGAAAGAGTGGGAATAAAGGGAGTCTTCTCTGGTTGGCTGCTGGTGACTAGTGGTGTTCCACAGAGGTCTGTGTTGGAGCCAATTATTTTTATGTTATATGTCAAGGATTGGATGATGCAATTGATGGCTTTGTTGCAAAGTTTGCAGATAATATGAAGATAAGGTGGAGGGGCAAGTAGTATTGAAGAAATAGAGAGGTTACAGAAGGACTTAGAAAGATTAGGAGAAAGGGCAAAGTGGCAGACGGAACACAATGTATGGTCATGCACTTTGGTAGAAGAAATGAAAAGTTGACTATTTTCTAAATGGAGAGAAAATAGAAAAACTGAGATGCAAAGGGATTTGGGTGTCCTTGTGCAGGATTCCTTAAAGGTTAATTTGCAGGTTGTGTCTGTTGTGAGGAAGGCAAAAGCAATGTTAGCATTCATTTCAAGAGTACTAGAATATAAAAGCAAGAATGTAATGTTGAGACTTTATAAAGTACTGGTGAGGCTTCATTTGGAGTAGTTTTGGACATCTTATTTTAGAAATGATGTGCTGAAATTGGAGAGGGTTCAAAGGAGGTTCATGAAAATAATTCCAGGATTCAATGGCTTGTGTCATGAAGTCTGTTTGATGACTTTGGGCCTATATTCACTAGAATTCAGAAGAATAGAAACATAGAAACATAGAAAATAGGTGCAGGAGTAGGCCATTCAGCCCTCCGAGCCTGCACCGCCATTCAGTATGATCATGGCTGATCATCCAACTCAGAACCCTGTACCTGCTTTCTCTCTATACCCCCTGATCCCTTTAGCCACAAGGGGCATATCTAACTTCCTCTTAAATATAGCCAATGAACCTGCCTCAACTGTTTCCTGTGGCAGAGAATTCCACAGATTCACCACTCTCTGTGTGAAGAAGTTTTTCCTCATCTCAGTCCTAAAAGGCTTCCCCATTATCCTTAAACTGTGACCCCTCGTTCTGGACTTCCCCAACATCGGAAACAATCTTCCTGCATCTAGCCTGTCCAATCCCTTTAGAATTTTATACATTTCAATAAGATCCCCCCCTCAATCTTCTAAATTCCAGTGAGTATAAGCCTAGTCGATCCAGTCTTTCTTCATATGAAAGTCCTGCCATCCCAGGAATCAATCTGGTGAACCTTCTCTGTACTCCCTCTATGGCAAGAATGTCTTTCCTCAGATTAGGGGACCAAAACTGCACACAATATTCTAGGTGCGGTCTCACCAAGGCCTTGTACAACTGCAGTAGAACCTCCCTGCTCCTGTACTCAAATCCTTTTGCTATGAATGCCAACATACCATTTCCCTTTTTCACCACCTGCTGTACCTGCATGCCCACCTTCAATGACTGGTGTACAATGACACCCAGGTCTCGTTGCATCTCCCCTTTTCCTAATCGGCCACTGTTCAGATAATAATCTGTTTTCCTGTTCTTGCAACCAAAGTGGATAACCTCACATTTATCCACATTAAATTGCATCTGCCATGAATTTGCCCACTCACCTAACCTATCCAAGTCACCCTGCATCCTTTTAGCATCCTCCTCACAGCTAACACCGTCGCCTAGCTTCTTGTCATCCACAAACTTGGAGATGCTGCATTTAATTCCCTCATCTAAGAACTGGTTCCAATGCCCCAGAAATTTGAATCCCTCCACCTTGCACCATTTTTCAAGCCATATATTCATCTGAAATATCCTCCTATTTCTACTCTGACTAGCATAAGGGGTAACCTCATTGAAACGATGATAAAAGGCATTGATAGAAACATAGAAAAAACTTAGAAAACCTACAGCATAATACAGGCCCTTTGACCCACAATGCTGTCCCGTACATGTACTTACTTTAGAAATTACCTAGGGTTACCCATAGTCCTCTATTTTTCTCAGCTACATATGTGGAGAAGATATTTCCTATGATGAGGGAGTCTAAGACCAGAAGATGCTGCCTCAGAATAGCCAGGCATCTTTTAGATCGGAGATGAGGTGGAATTTCTTTAGCCAGAGAGTGGTAAATCTGTGGAATTCTTCACCACAGGCAGCTGTGGAGGCCAAGTCTTTATGTATATTTAAGGCAAAGTTTGATAGATGGAGGAGAAGACTCAATGGGCCAAATGACCTAATTCTGCTCCTATATCTTATGGTCTTATGAGCTAGTATTCCCTGTGGTGTTGACAGATTTCACATTTGCTGTGATTTGTGTTGGAAACAATCATGCAATTTACTCTGGGGTCAGAGTTCACAAAGAACCAGTGATCCCTGATCTAATCTTGGTCCGAGGGAGACCCTACAAATTATAAGCACCAAATGACAACACCTTTCATAAAATTTTCATTTTCTACAGACAGAATTTGGGAAGGATTACAAGGACTGCCTGATTATCAAGGGGGAGAGCTACTCTCTGGCTGGTGTACCTCGGCAGTTCGAGAGTTTGAAGAGTCTGCTGAACTACTATCGGAGTGCAGGCCTTGTATCAGAGGGAGTCAGCATTGAGCTCAAGACCTGCTGCGTACCCAGACCCAAAGGTAATGGACCATACTCTTCATAGTGTGCCCCCTAGAATTTCTTTCCAGCTCTCTGCCTCTTCCTCGCCCTACTCAATTTGGCTGTTAAAAACCCCTAATTTCATTTCATATCTCCTTCAGGAGGTTCAGTATCAAAGAGTAAATTGTATCCTGTGAAGTATTTTGGGGTGTTTTACCAGATTAAAAAGCAGCATTACTTGTTCCACCTGCCCAGGAAAGAAAAAAAAACTCCAGATGTCAGTGATCCCAAAAATCAGTCAACAGGTGAGAAGGATGGGATTCTCACCTTGGCAATTTCTCACTCTGCCTTTTCTTCACTGAGGAACACAATCCTAATATGAGCTCTTCAAGAAGGGAGAGAGCAGGAGAGAGAGAGGCAGAAGACAGGAAATTATCGGCCAGTTAATCTGACCTTAGTGGTTGGGACAGTATTGAAGTCGATTGTTAAGGATGTGGTTTCAGAGTACTCCAAGTACTCCTTATGTGCCTCCAAGGCACATAATAAAATAGGCTGAAGGTAGCATGGTTTCCATAAGGGAAAATTTTGCCTGAGAAATATGTTGGAATTCTTTGGATACATAACAAGCAGGATAGACAAAGAAGAATTGGTTGATGCTGTGTACTCGGATTTTCAGAAGGCCTTTGACAAGGTGCCACATATGAGGCTGCTTAGCAAGTTATGAGCCCTGGTATTACAGGAAATATTCTCACATGGATAAAGCAGTGGCTGATTGGCAGGAGCCAAAGAGTGGGAATAAAAGGAGCCTTTTTTGGTTGGCTACCAGTGACTTTTGGTGTGCCACGGGGGTCTGTGTTGGGACCGCTTCTTTATAAATTATATGTCAATGATTTAGATGATTGAATTGTTGGTTTTGTAGCTAAGTTTGCAGACAATATGAAGGTGGAAGGGCAAGTAGTTTTAAGGAAGCAGAGGTTATAGAAGCACTTAGACAGATTAGGAGAATGGGCAAAGAAGTGGCAGATGATATACAATGTTGGGAAGTAGATAGTCATGCACTTTGGTATAAGAAGTAAAAGTATAGACTATTTTCTAAATGGAGAGAAAATTCAAAAATCTGAGGTGGAAAGGGACTTGGGCGTCCTCATGCAAGATCCCCTAAAGGTTAATTTGCAGGTTGAGTCAGTGGTGAGAAAGGCAAATGCAATGTTAGCAAGAATGTAATAAGACTCTGGTGAGGCCTCACTTGGAGTATTGTCAGTAGTCTAAGAAAGGATTTGCTGACGTTGTCGAGGGTTCAAAGGAGGTTCACGAAAATGATTCTGGGATTGAAAAGCTTATTATATGAGGAGGGTTTAATGGCTTTGGGCCTGTACTATCTGGAGATCAGAAGAATAAGGGAGGATTTCAATGAAACCTATCGAATGTTAAAAGGCCTCGAATGAGTGGATGTGGAGAGGATGTTTCCTATGGAGGGGGAGTCTAAGACTAGAGGACACAGTCTCAGAATAGAGAGACATCCATTTAGAATGAAGATGAGTTGGTATATTTTCAGCCAGAGAGTGGTGTATCTGTGACCCTAGTCATTGGGTATATTTAAGGCACATGTTGATAGATTCTTGATTATCAGGGAATGAAGGGATATGGGCAGAAGGCAGGAGATTGGGACGGAAAGGAAAATAGATCAGCTATGATGAAATGGCAGAGTAAATTTGAAGGGCCAAATGGCCTAATTCTACTCCTATATCTTATGGTCAAATGAAATACTGCAGTTTGGCAAGAAAGTTCACACAGAACATCTCCCACGGGGTGGAGGGCCACCGATGTCTCCTATTGGTGGGGCCTAGCCTACATTTCCCAAGGGGCTGGGCCCGGCCATGCCTTACCCCCTCCACATCTCCCACAGGGTCTTACCCATGTCTCCCACAGGATGGGGGGAGGGGCAGGAGGGCCACACCCATGTCTCCCAAGGGGGCCCCGCCCACATCTCCCATGGGGGGCCCTACCCATGTCTCCCATTGAGGGGTGCCTGCCCACGTCTCCCACAAGAGAGGGCCCTCATCTCCCACATGCAATAGCTAGGAACAAAAGTAGGCAATCACTTTGGAAGGGGTATATATGCAGACATCCCAATAGGCAGCTGGAAGGGAGAAACAAAAATGTGAACAAATCACAAGGAGGTATGAGGGTATAAGAGTTCATACTCATGGATTTCAGCAGCTCAAGCGTTTAAAGTGCAAGAGAGGTTTTTGAGTCCATACTGTGTGTAGATTTTCCAACTAGATGAGGGGAAGTACTGGACATATACATATATATAAAACCTTATATAATGCAGCTGGGAAAGTTATTGCCATCACTGGGGAAGTTACTCTGACTCCTCATCTTTTTTACTCCAGTCCTGATGAAGGATCTCAGCCCAAAATGTCAACTGTACTCATTTCCATAGATGCTGACTGGCTTCCTGACCCTGTCTTTTCAGTCCATCTGGGCCTGTGTGACCATAATCCTCTAAGTTTCAAGGTAGTTACGGAAAGGGATAAAGAATTTTAGAAAATTAAGTCCTGAATTCAGTTGAAGGCTAGTTTCAATACAAGACAGGACATGCAAAGTACATTGAGACCATTTACAGGCAAATATACAATTGTGTGTTAAGTTTATAAATATGAAATGTAAGAATTCAAGACTAACGTGTTCTTAACATGAAATGCACAAACAGAAAATCAAGGTACGCTTGTTGATGATTGAGATTCAAGAATGTCATGTGATGGATAAACTCTTCTAGCAGAGCTCCTGTAACCCCTTGTTACTCCAGACTGGATCATTATCTTTCTTTCTCCTTCATTTCCAGAGAAGTCCAACTTGATTATCATTCGCAACAACTGGTCCTCTGATCTCCTTGTCTCACCTGTAATGCAGCGAAGGAATGTCAATCAGATGATGTTCCATAAAGTAAAGAAGGAAGAATTGATTCGGGTGAGTCTGTCAAAGTGCATATAATAATGGAGCAACACACACAAAATGCTGGTGGAATGCAGCAGGCCAGGCAGCATCTATAGGAAGAAGTACAGTCGACGTTACGGGCTGAGACCCTTTGTCAGAACGACGTTCGGCCCGAGACGTTGACTGTACTTCTTCCTATAGATGCTGTCTGGCCTGCTGCATTCCACCAGCATTTTGTGTGTGTTGCTTGAATTTCCAGCATCTGCAGATTTCCTCGTGCTTGCATTTTTAATAATAGAGTATTCTATTTACAGACAAATAAACCTGCACTGATACCAGAGATCTGAAACCCAAGCAGAACACATGAATTCAAACATTCTGATAACTAGCTTTTCCTGCTTGTATCAGAACTAGCCTCTTGTCATATAATATTAGCTCTGGTTCACTTTCCACAGATGCTACCTAGCCTTTTGAGTAATCGAGCATTCTCTTTCATTTTTTTTTCAGCAATCACCAAGTTTTACAGTTCTTATTTCCAGCATTATATTTTCTCTTCTCTGTCCCGTTCATCATCTCTGTTCACATTTCTTCCAGACCAATAAGCTATGATCACCACCATCAACTCAGATGGCATCAATATTGTCAGGGCTATCTAGATTCTTTTAGTCTCCACCCAATCACAGACATTCCATAAGATATAGGAGCAGAATTAGGCCATTTGACCCATCTGCTCTGCCATTCCATCATGGCTGTGGTGCCCCAAGAAATACATGTCAAATCAAGTCAAAGAAGAGATAGATTTTTACTTATGTATCTGTTCACTTGAATGTAGTTACTGCTATGATACAGGGAACACAGCAGACAATTCTGGAGGCACAGCTGTGGTGGGAGCAGAACACAGCATATTAATTAAAAGTACAGAAGGGTCAAGAGGGGTGACCATTGTTAGGAGTAGGCCAGTGGTGAGAGTAAGAGTGTCGGGCTTTGACTCGGAAAAGGCGTTAACTCTGGGTAAGTTTCTGTTAAGGTCCCCTTTTTTTCAATCTCTTGCTGTACTCAGTGTAGTAAATGGCTATGCTGCATTGTTCATGCCAGATGTTGGAGTCCTAGGAGACGCAGTCTCCCAGGGAACTACATCTGTGTGAAGTGCATCCAGCTGCAGCTCCTTGAAGACCATGTTAGGGATCTGGAGCAGAAGCTGGATGACCTTCAGCTTGTACGGGAGAGTGAGGAGATAATCAATCAGAGTTACAGGGAAGTAGTCACTCTGAAGTTGCAGGGGGTGGTTAGCTGGGTGACTGTAACAAATGGAAATATGAATAAGCAGTTAGCACAGGGCACCCCTATGTCCATTCCCATCAAAAATAAGTTTTACAGTTTTGGATACTGTTGTGGGGGATTACCTCCCAGGGGAATGCCCCAGAGACCAGGTTATTGGTACTGAGCATGGGTCCGTGGCACAGAAAGTAAACAGGGAGAAGAGGGGAGCAGTAGTGATAGGGGACTCAGTAGTCAGAGGAACGGACAGGACATTCTGTGGACATGAACAGGACACCCAGATGGTATGTTGCCTCCCAGGGGCCAGGGTCAGGGACATCTCAGGTCATGTCCACAGCATTTTACAGAGAGAGGGAAAGCAGCCAGATGTCTTGGTACGTATTGGTACCAATGACATAGGAAGGAAAAGCAATGAGGTCCTGAAGAGAGAATTCAGAGAGCTAGACAGAAAGCTGAGCAGCAGGATCTCAAGGGCAGTAATTTCTATATTGTTGTCTGTGCTATGTGCCAGTCAGAGTAGATTTGGCAGATAAATGCATGGCTGAGGAGCTGACACAGGGGACTGGGCTTCAGGTTCTTGGATTATTGGGATCTCTTCTGGGGGAGGTATGACCTGTATGAAAGGGTCAGGTTGCATCTGAACCTGAGGGGGACCAATATTAAGACCACAGGACCATAGGAGAAGAATTGGGCCATTCAGCCAATCAAGTCTGCTCTGCCATTCTATCATGGCTAATCCCAGATCCCACTCAACCCCTTACATCTGCCTTCTCACCATATCCTTTGATGCTCTGACTGATCAAGAAGTGATCAACTTTCGCCTTAAATATACGAAAAGACTTGGCCTCCACCACAGTCTGTGGCAGAGCATTCCTCAGATTTACTATTATCTTGCTAAAAATATTCCTCCTTATCTCTGTTCTATGGGGTTGCCCCTCAATTTTGAGGATGTGCCTGATAGTTCTAGATACCCTCACCATAGGAAACATCCTCTCCACATCCACCCTATCTAGTCCTTCCAACATTTGGTAGGTTTCAATGAGATCCCCATGCATCTTCCTAAATTCCAGTGAGTACAGGCCCAAAGCTACCAAATGCTCCTCATATTCTCAGAATCATCCTCATGAACCTCCTCTGGACTCACAATATATCCTTTCTGAGATATGGGCTCCAAAACTGTTGACAATACTCCAAGTGCAGCCTGACTAGTGTCTTATAAAGCGTCAGCATTATCTCCTTGCTTTTATATTCTATTCCCCTTGAAATAAATGCCATCATTGCATTTGCCATTTTTACCACAGACTCAACCTGTAAGTTAACCTTTTGGGAGTCTTGCACAAGGACTCCTAATTCCCTCTGCTCCTCTGATGTTTAAAACTTCCGTCCATTTAGATAATAGTCTGCACTATTGTTCCTTTACCAAAATGTATTATCATACATTTCCCAACACTGCATTCCATCTGCCTCTTTTTTGCCCATTCTTCCAATTGTAATCACATTGCTTCCTCAGCACTACCTACCCCTCCACCTAACTTCATATCATATGCAAACTTGGCCATAAAGCCATCAATTTCATTATCTAAATCATTGACAAACAATGTGAAAAGCAGAAATCCCAATACTGACCCCTGAGGAACACCACTAGTCACCAGCAGCCAACCAGAAAAGGCCCCTTTAATTCCCACTCACTGCCTCCTGTGTGTCAGCCATTTGGCTATCCATGCCAACATCTTTCCTGTAATGCCATAGGATTATATCTTTTTAAACAGTCTCATGTGTGACACCTTATCAAACATCTTATTCTCACGGGCAGGTTTGTTAAAGCTGTTGGAGAGGGTTTGAATTAATTTGAGAAGTGGGTGGGAACCAGAATGAAGGGACTCAGGATAGGACGGATGGTAAAAAAGCAAAGATAGCATGCAACCAGACTGTCAGGAAGGTCAGACAGATGATAGGAGCATCCAGCAGGATGAGTGTCAGTGCAAAATCAAAAAGGGTAGCAAAAACAGCACTCATAATGTTATATCTCAATACGCGGAGTATAAGAAATAAGGTGGATGATCTTGTTGCACTTTTACAGATAGTCAGGTATAATGTTGTGACCATCACTGAATCGTGTCTGAAGGATAGTTATAGTTTGCAGTTGAATGTCCAAGGTTACATGTTGTCTCCGAGAGATAAGAAGGTGGGCAGAGGGCGTGGCGTGGCTCTGTTGGTAAAGAATAACATCAAATAAGTAAAAAGATGTGACATAGGATCTGAAGATGTTGAATCCTTGTAGGTTGAGTTAAGAAACTGAGGGTAAAAGGACCCTGAAGGCAGTTGTATACAGGCCTTCCAACAGTAGCTGGGATGTGGACCACAGATTACAACTGAAAATAGAAAAGGCATGTCAAAAGGGCAATGTTATGAAAGTCATGGAAGATTTTAACATGTAGGTCAATTGGGAAAATCAGGTTGGTAATGGATGTTAAGAAAGAGTTTGTTGAATGCTATGAGATAGCTTTGTAGAGCAGTTTGTTGTCGAGCCTAATAGGGGATTAACTATACTGGATTGGATGTTATGTAATGAACCGGAGGTGATTAGTGATTATGATTGAGTTCAACTTGAAATTTGATAGGGAGAAAGTAAAGTCTGATGTAGCAGTATTTCAGTGGAGTGAAGGAAATTACAGTGGTATGAGAGAGGAGTTGGCCAAAGTAAACTGGAAGAAGCTGTTGACAGGGATGCCAGCAGAACAGCAATGGCATGAATTTCTGGAACAAATGAGGAAGGTACAGGACAGATGTATTTCAAAAATGAAGAAATACTCAAATGGCAAAATAGTACAACTGTGGCTGACAAGGGAAGTCAGAGCTAATGTAAAAACAAAAGAGAGGGCATACAACAAAGCAAAAATTAATGGAAAGATAGAGGATTGGGAAGCTTTTAAAAACCTGCAGAGAGCAACTAAAGAATCATTAGGAGGGAAAAGATGAAATATGAAAGCAAGCTAGCAAAGAATATCAAAGTAGATAGTAAAAGCTTTTTCATGTAAAAATAAAAGAGAGATGGGAGTGGATATAGGACCATTAGAAAATGAGGCAGAAGAAATAATAATGGGAGACAAGGAGATGGCAAATGAACTAAATGAGTATTTTGCAACAATCTTCACTGTGGAATACACTAGTATTGTGCCAGATGTTGTAGTGTGAGAAGGACAAGAAGTGGGTGCAGTTATGATTACAATGGAGAAGGTGCATGAAAATCTATAAGTCCTGAGGGTATGTAAGTCACCCGGACCAGATAAACTGCATACTAGGGTTCTGAAAGAGGTCGTGTTAGAGATTGTGGAGGCATTAGCAATAATCTTTCAAAATTCATTGGATTCTGGCATGGTGCCAGAGGACTGGGAAATTGCAAATATTACTCCACTCTTTAAGAAAAGAGGAAGGCAGCAGAAAGGAAATTGTAGACCTGTTAGCCTGACCTCAGTGGTTGAGAAGATGTTGGACTCAATTGTTAAGGATGTGGTCATGGAGTACTTGGTGACACAGGACAAGATAGTACAAAGTCAGCATGGTTGCCTTCAGCGGAAAAACCTGCCTGACGAACCTGTTGGAATTCTTTGAGGAGATTACAAGTAGGATAGTTAAAGGGAATGCAGTGGATGTTGTATATTTGGACTTCCAGAAGGCCATTGACAAGGTGCCACACATAAGACTGCTTACCAAGTTAAGGGCCCATGGTATTACAGGAAAATTACTAACATAGTTAGAGCATTGGCTGATTGGTAGGAGGCAGTGAGTGGGAATAAAAGGATCCTTTTCTGGTTGGCTGCCAGTGACTAGTGGTGTTCCACAGGGGTCAGTGTTGGGACTGCTTCTTTTTATGCTGTATATCAATGATTTAAATGGTGAAATAGATGGCTTTGTTGCTAAGTTTGAAGATGATACCAAGATTGGTGGACGGGCAGGTAGTGTTGAGGAAACAGGTAGGATGTAGAACGATTTAGACTGGGAGAATGGAAAACAATGTTGGAAAATACATGGTCATGCACTTTGGTAGTAGAAATAAATGTGTAGACTATTTTCTAAATGGGGAGAAAATTCCAAAATCTAAAATGCAAAGGGAACTGGGAGTCCTTGTGCAGAACACCCTAAAGGTTAACTTGCATGTTGTGTGGGTGTTGAGGAAGGTAAATGCAATGTTGTCATTCATTTCAAGAGGTCTAGAACACAAGAGCAAGGATGTGATGCTGAAGCTTTATAAGGCACTGGTGAGGCCTCACCTTGAGTATTGTGAACAGTTTAGGGTTCTTCATATAACCATATAACAATCACAGCACGGAAACAGGCCATCTTGGCCCTCCTAGTCCGTGCTGAACTCTTAATCTCACCTAGTCCCACCTACCCGCACTCAGCCCATAACCCTCCACTCCTTTCCTGTCCATATACCTATCCAATTTTACCTTAAATGACACAACTGAACTGGCCTCTACTACTTCTACAGGAAGCTCATTCCACACAGCTATCACTCTCTGAGCAAAGAAATTCCCCCTCGTGTTTCCCTTAAACTTTTGCCCCCTAACTCTCAAATCATGTCCTCTCGTTTGAATCTCCCCTACTCTCAATGGAAACAGCCTATTCACGTCAACTCTATCCATCCCTCTCAACATTTTAAATACCTCGATCAAATCCCCCCTCAACCTTCTACTCTCCAATGAATAGAGACCTAACTTGTTCAACCTTTCTCTGTAACTTAAGTGCTGAAACCCAGGTAACATCCTAATAAATCGTCTCTGCACTCTCTCTAATTTATTGATATCTTTCCTATAATTCGGTGACCAGAACTGTACACAATATTCCAAATTTGGCCTTACCAATGCCTTGTACAAAAAATTGCTGACATTGGAAAGGGTTCAGAAGTGGTTCACAAGGATGATCCAGGGAATGAAAGAACATTTGATGGTTCTGGCTCTGTACACGCTGGAATTTAGAAGGATGAGGGGAGATCTCATTGAAACATTTTGAATGTTGAATGCCTGGACAGAGAAGATGTGGAAGAGATGTTTCCCATGGTGGGGATGTCTAGGACAAGAGGGTACAGCCACAGGATAGAAGTCTGACCATTTAAAACAGAGATGCAGAGAAATTTAGCCAGAGGGGATGAATTTGTGGAATTTGTTACCATAGGCAGCTGTGGAGGTCAAGTTGTTGGGTGTATTGAAAGTAGAGATTGATAGGTTCTTAATTGGACACAGCATCAATGGTTACGTGGAGAAGGCTGGGGAATGGGGTTGAGGAGGGGAAAATAAGGTCAGCCATGATTGAGTAGCAGAGCAACACACACAAAATGCTGGTGGAACACAGCAGGCCAGGCAGCAACTATAGGGAGTAGCGCTGTCGACGTTTCGGGCCGAGACCCTTCGTCAGGACTAACTGAAAGGAAAGATAGTAAGAGATTTGAAAGTAGTGGGGGAAGGGGAAAATGCGAAATGATAGAAGACCAGAGGGGGTGGGGTGAAGCTAAGAGCCGGAAAGGTAATTGGCAAAAGGGATACAGAGCTGGAGAAGGGAAAGGATCATGGGACGGGAGGCCTAGGGAGAAAGAAAGGGGGAGGGGAGCACCAGAGGGAGATGGAGAACAGGCAGAGTGATGGGCAGAAAGAGAGAAAAAAAGGAGGGGGGGAAACTAAATATATCAGGGATGAGGTAAGAAGGGGAGGAGGGGCATTAACGGAAGTTAGAGAAGTCAATGTTCATGCCATCAGGTTGGAGGCTACCCAGCTGGTATATGAGGTGTTTTTCCTCCAACCTGAGTGTGGCTTCATCTTGACAATAGAGGAGGCCATGGATAGACCTATCAGAATGGAATGGGATGTGGAATTAAAATGTGTGGCCACTGGGAGATCCTGCTTTCTCTGGCGGACCGAGCATAGGTGTTCAGCAAAACGGTCTCCCAGTCTACGTCGGGTCTCACCAATATATAAACGGCCACATCGGGAGCACCGGACACAGTATACCACACCAGCCGACTCACAGGTGAAGTGTTGCCTCACCTGGAAGTACTGTCTGGGGCCCTGAATGGTGGTGAGGGAGGAAGTGTAAGGGCAGGTATAGCACTTGTTCTGCTTACAAGGATAAGTGCCAGGAGGGAGATCAGTGGGAAGAGATGGGGGGGGACGAATGGATATGAGTCGCGTAGGGAGTGATCCCTGCAGAAAGCAGAAAGAGGGGGGGAGGGAAAGATGTGCTTAGTGGTGGAATCCTGCTGGAGGTGGCGGAAGTTACGGAGAATTACACGTTGGACCAGGAGGCTGGTGGGGTGGTAGGTGAGGACAAGGGGAACCCTATCCCGAGTGGGGTGGTGGGACAATGGGGTGAGGGCAGATGTGCGGGAAATGGGAGAGATGCGTTTGAGATGCCTCTGCCATTGAATAGCAGAGAATGTTTGATGAGCCAGATGGCCTAATTCTGTTCCTTTGTCTTACAGTCTTATGGTCTAATTTGAACAAACTTCCTGCCCAAACCACCAGTGTTCCTGTGTCCATTGAATCTATTTATAGTGAAATTGGCCAAGTTGTAACTGCTGACCCAAACTTCATGCAGAACTCCATATTCTCCTTCTGAATGAATGAATAGTCCCCAGAATCTTCCTCAATCACTTAGGACAGCAGATAAGGCCTTGGCTGTAATGAGGAATGGAAGGCAGGAAGATAGAGGGTCTCTAGTGTTGACCTCTGAAAAGAATGAATTGGAGCCATATTAATGATATTGATTTTGCAATGAGGAACATGGATGAACAGGTTTGTGTAGAAGAGCACAGCCTTTGGCAAGAATGTACAAACAGTGAAAAGTCTTTGTGGAGGAAATCTGTGCTGAAAATCAGAATGTTTAGACATTAATTAAAAATTGTCAGGACTAGAAGGGTTTTATTGAGAGGGTTCTTTTATTGGACATAGAATGGTTTGTCCTGTAGAGTACTTGGGATAGAATTCATGAGAGTTAGATAGCAATGGAAGGAGTAAGACTCAAACACTGTGTGATCAGTTCTGGGGCATTCTCCCAAAGCGTTAGCACAGACATGGTTGTCCAATTAATCTACCTCTCTACCACAAAATGAAATGAGTACCATTATCTGTGGCCTTGGTGAGTCAATAACCTGTTAGAGGAGGTCTAAATTCAGCAGCATGTAAGGCCTGAGATGTGAGCAGACAGCATACAGGGGAAGCCATTCCTTCACAAGGAGCACACAACCAGGATCAGGCTGTGGGATGGGACAAAGAAGCCAGTGGTCAGCGGGGTTCTTCTGAGTCTGTGAGCAGGAAGGTCAGGGTGGGGTGAGTTATGATGAGGAGTGGTCACATGGACATCAAGCTTGTCACACGATGAGGAAATTACATCAGAAAGCAAACAGAGTCCGTGCCAGTTCAAATTAATGGCTGGAAACTTCTTGACCTTCAGTGGCCTAAGTGATCTCTAGAGAAGTGAAAGCCTATTGTGCACTGCCTGACTTCACACAAACAGAGATGACATAATTGGATTGTATATTTCCTTGTAAAGTTCAGACCTAGGCAAATCTCAGTGTTAGTGACTGCTAGATGTCAGCTTCACTATTGTGAGAGTGGACTGAGGAATAGTTTGACTATTATTTGCTCCCTGGACATCAGTTTCAGTGCTATGAGTTGTACAGGAAGCAACTCCCCTGCTGGACATTCACACATTTCTCTCCTCCTTTAAGAAACTATTCTAAACTGACCTCTGACTCCAGCTATCACATCACACAATGTGGCACAATGAACTAAGTTCAATTGAACTTAGTGGATCCCAGCCTGAGCTCCCTTCCTGCCCTGAATTCCTGTGCACAACTAGCTACACAGTGCTTCAGTGCTTATAAAAAGTATCCACCACCACTCCCCCCGCCCCCAGAAGTTTTCATGTTTTATTGTTTTGCAACATTGGATTACAGTGGATTTAATTATTTAATCTGGCTTTTTTGACACTGATCAACAGAAAAAGACTCATGTCAAAGTGAAAACAGATCTCTACAAAGTGAAAGAAATTAATTACAGATATAAAACACAAAATAATTGATTGTATAAGTATTCAGCCCCTTCAAGACAGTATTTAGTAGATGCAAGTTTGTAGCGATTATGGCCTTGAGTTTGTAATTGAGTGGATAGGTCTCTATCAGCTCTGCACATCTGGATGCCACAATTTTTCCCCATTCTTCTTTACAAAACTGCTCAAGCTCTGTCAAATTGCACAAGGATCGTGAGTAATCAGCCCTTTTCAAGTTTAGCCACAAATTCTTAATTGGATTGAGTTCTGGACTCTGACTTGGCCATGCCAGGACATTAACTTTGTTGTTTTCAAGCCATTCCTGTGTAGCTTTGGCTTTATGCTTGTGGTCATTGTCTTGCTGGAAAATAAATCTGCTCCCAAGTCACAGTTCTCTTGCAGACTGCATCAGGTTTTCCTCCAGGATTACCCTGTATTTTTCTGCATTTATTTTACCCTCTACCTTCACAAGCCTTCCAGGGCCTGCTGCAGTGAAGCATCCCCACAGCATGATGCAGCCACCTCTATGCTTCACAGTTGGGATGCTATGTCTTGGATGATGTGAGGTGTTTGCTTATGACAAACATAGCATTTAGTCTGATGGACAAAAAGCTCAATTTTGGTTTCATCAGACCATAGAACCTTCTTCCAGCTGACCTGAGAGTCTCCCCATGCCTTCTGGCAAACTCTAGCCAAGATTTCACATGAGTTTTTTTCAACAGTGGCTTTCTATTTGCCACTTTCCCATAAAGCTGTGACTGGTAAAGCACCTGGGCAACAGATGTCGTATGTGCAGTCTCTCCCATCTCAGCCACTGAAGCTTGTAACTCCTCTAGAGTTTTCATAGGTCTGTTGGTGGCCTCCCTCACTAGTCCCCCTCTTGCATGGTCACTCAGTTTTCAAGGATGGCCTGCTCTAGGGACATTACAGCTGTGCCATAGTCTTTCCATTTCTTGATCATTGACTTAACAGTACACCAAGGAATATTTCATGACTTTGAAATTTTCTTGTATCCATCTCCTGACTTGTGCTTTTTGAGTCCTGACGAAGGGTCTTGGCCCGAAACGTCGACAGCGCTTCTCCCTATAGATGCTGCCTGGCCTGCTGTGTTCCACCAGCATTTTGTGTGTGTTGCTTGAATTTCTAGCATCTGCAGATTTCGTGTTTGTGCTTTTCAATAACCTTTTTGCGGAGTTGCTTAGAGTGTTGTTTGGTCTTCATAGTGTATTATACTACATTCAATTGAAGCACCTTGATTTCAGATTTCTAAAAAACAGATCTCCAGTTAACTAATTATGTGACTTCTAAAACCAATTGGCTACACTAGTGATGATTTAGTGTGTTATATTGAAGGGAGGTGAAAATTAAAGCAATCAATTATTTTGTGTTTTATATTTGTAATTAATTGGCCCAGCAAAGTCATATGTACTTTTTACCATGATGAAGATAGCCACTCCCACAGGTGTAATGTGGGGGTGCATTTTGAACTTTTTGGCATCCCAAACAGCTTTTGGCCCAGTCTTTAATCTGTTTATCTATTCCCTTCTCAAACAGCTTCTGATTGGCATTAAGCAGCTATGACAGCCTCTGTTTAGTGCTGCCATTTGGGCTGTAGTTGCCTGTTGATACCGCACTGAGAGCTTTGATTGAGTGCCAGTCTAGTTGGCTTTTTCTCAACCATTCACATCCAAAAAGAGCTGGCCCTCCATTTTTCAATACATGCAGCTCTAACTACTGTGTTTGGCCTCCATACATCACATTTACCTACAGTTTGCCTTTGGGAAACACTTCTTCACCTGTGTAGGTCTTTAGCATCACTGAGGTCTTCTCCAATGGTATCTTAGAAAACAATCTGTTGTAGTCAGCCTCTGAAATTATAGACAAAGCTGACCCTGTGTCCAGTTCCATTTTCAGTTTTACCCCTGACACATCTATTGTGATCCAGATGATTTTGTCATCTCCTTAAATTATACTGCACAGTTCTAGGCATGACAGTTCACCTTTGTCAGACTCTATGTTGTCTGATTCTGCTTTACATTCGGTAACTTTATACATTTACTTAGTTTTGTGTTTGAGACTTTTCACTCAGTTGTGCTTTTTGTCTGCCTTACACATTTTCTCTATGTGACCTTGTCTGTGACACTTTCTACAGACTTTTTCTTTGAACCAACAGTCATTTGCATCATGAGAGGATTTGCCATACCAATAACATTTTTGGCTTTTTGCACTATTCAGGGAAATTTTGTGCATTTCACTTTCTAACCTCCTTTTCTGTAGTTCTGTTACATCCTTTGCTCCAGCCTCTATGATATTGCAATGGTCAATGTCCATTCTAAGGTTAGATCTCTTTCGGACAGTAGCCTCTTTTGAGTGCTTTGACTACGCATGCCACATACAGGCCAATCCCTTAATGCATCAGAAAGTCCATCTCTAAAGTCACAGCACTGGGAAAGTTTTTGCAGATCTGCAATGTATTCAGAAATTCTTTCATCTCTTGACTGGTTCCTTTTGTAAAATCTAAATCTCAGCTATTACCAGTGGTTTAGGGCTCAAGTGATTTTGTAAAATTGTAACAATTTCATCAAAGTCTTGCTTGCTGGCTTTTCAGGGGTTACTAGGTTGCATAACAGACAACATTCTTGGGCCCATTAAGCTAAGAAGTGCAGGGGCTTTCTTTCGCTCCTCCACATTGTTCGCTTTACATTTCAACCCTGTTGATATACGACTCCCAGCTTTCAATACCGCTATCAAAATCATCAGCTTTCCTAACTGAAGCCACTTATATGTTATTTTCACTTTAAATTCAGTGTGTTTTTGCCTATTATTCACGGCTTTCTCATGCTGTCATATTGTTTTGTCCCCTGACTGTTGGTGCAGTTCGTGATATTCTCTGACATTCAGGTTCGTTCTCATTGCCAATTTGTTGTGTCTGTGCACAATTACATATATATTAGATAAAAGCACGGATACGGGAGATAGCTTTAACTGGTGCTCAGCTCACTCCAAATGCCATTGTGTACCCACACAGCAGCTCTTAAGTTTTGTAACTCCAAAGCAAAAACTAATTGAAAGGAAGAGATGAGAGTCCAAAATGGGAGTCTAACTTCGTTCATATTTATTTTAAGCAAGGTGCACACATGATGTGGTGGTGATGCCTTCTATTCACATGCTTTTACATTTGCCCTGTAGTGAAATATTTAAACGAACATGAATGCTTAATCAAACAATATATTTACAATATTAGTCAAATATTAATGAAATATTGAATATACAACACTCCTCCCTGCTTAACTGTAAACTAACTCAATATACTATATAATACAACTACTACAGTATACAGAAATCCACAGCACAGTAAATTTTAAATTGTCCCATTCAGGTCTAAATATTTAATCACTGTGGAGGATTTCTTACTCTTGTGGGATAACATCTTTCCTGACAAGGGAAGTCACTCTACTTAGCAGGTGAGACTTGTGGCTGTGAAAACATTCTCAGGTTCTGGGGCCTCCTCCTTGGTGGTTGTAGGAATTGACTCTGTGAGTGCAAGAAGTGATTCTGACAGCTCTGGACACCTTTCTTCTAGTTTGAGCATGTTGGCCAAAAGTTTATGGTGTACAGCATGGAGACAGTTGTGGCATCATCCAGTACTTTTCTTAATTTGCTTTCCATTGACTATATTACAGTGGATATACAAATGGTGGATGGATCTCCAATCAAGTTGCATTTTTGTCACCAATCACACTCCCACAGTGCTAGCCCTCCTGTTTTTACCACATACAAGCCCAATGTAGCTTGTTGGTTATTGTATTTCACTGTTAAGAATGACATTCCTAGGGGAGTTATCTTTTATCCAGTATAAGTTCTTAGTTAGATATCTGCAGATTATGGTTTGGTATCTTTGAAATGTCATTCAAACTCCTTTTGGGGAATGACTGAAACAGCTGAACCAGTGTCCAATTCCATTTTTATTAATTTGTCATTCACTTCTGGTGTAAGCTATATTGCTGGTCTACTGTTAACCGTAACCCTAAATCTCAAGGCTACACAATCCTGTGTCACTCTCATCATTATCGGATTTTTCATCCAAATCATACAGATTAGTGCTGTTTTTGAAACTGCAACTTGAATTTTTATCTTTTTCTCTCTGTAGTTTATTTTTGTGTGCTCAACATGTTCTTTGTATATTTCCTACTTTGTTACATTTTTTGCAAGTTTCACCTTTAAATCTGTATTGATGAGGTGTATGTGAGCCCCTGCCACAATGGTAATGTTATTGTTCAGCTAGACTGGTTTCTGTTTAGACATTGTAATTTTGTCCACACTCACTTTCATTCATTACTGCAATTCAGTTGTGTCTTTGCTGTTTCCATTGGTTTGTCTACTGTATTTCAATTGCTCTTTTAAATCTAAGGTGTGTTTCAGTTAGGAGCTGATTTTGAATGTTTTCTTGTAATATTCCACAAATTGAATGATCTCTCAGTGCATCATTAAGCCCATTACCTAAGTAATTGTCTTCAATTCAACTATGCACACTGAAATGGACTCCCCTTCCTTCTGATCTCACTTATGAAACATAAAGCATTCTGCAATCAACAATGTTTTGGTTCTAAATGTTCCAACATTTCTTTCACAATATCAGCAAAGCTCATTTTGAATTGGTTGGAGTAATCAAATTTCCAAGCAAACTGTATGCCTTTAAATCCAATGCACTGAGCAAAACTGGCACACACTTCTCATTGGCTATTTCATTTGATTTAAAGTACTGTTCAATCCATTCAGTATATATATTCCAGTTTACATATTTGATTGTATAATCAAATGCATCAATCTTTCTGATGTAGCCAGCCATTTCTACTCTTTTTTTTAAATGACTATTATCTTTATGAACTGGTAAATTCTCTTGTTTTCTGTTTTTTTTTCAACTTTCTTTCCTTTAGTGAAGAAAATGTGCTGCTCCAAGAAAAAAAGGAGCTTCTAACTCTATCATTTCTCACTACTCTATTTTTTTAACTTGAATGCCTCACTGCACTACAATAGATATGTAGTCATCTTGGATTTGTTTTAAAAATACATCATCACCACTGTTATGTTTTGTGATTCCAAAACATAAGAACGGATTGTACTGAAAAGATGGGAATTCGAAATGTGAGTTTAACTTCAGCGAGGTGTTCACATGTGAAGTGATGGCCTGATGACATCACATGCCTTTCACATACCATAATGAAGTATTTAAATGAGCAAGGATGCTTAATCAAATAATATATTTACACTATTACTCAAATATTACTGAAATATTAAATACACAACAGCAGCTGCTGGGAGTAGAGGGAGATTGTAACGTCCCCTAAAAAAAGCTGCTGGCCTGAAAGCTCAGGCTACTCTCCACTGCAGAACTGGGGGAATAATATAGATTCCATTTTTGGATAAAGTGTTAAACCAAAGTCCTGCCTAAGCAATAAAATCACAAATTGCAGATCATCTGGGAGTTACCACATTGTTGTTTGTGGGATAGACAGAACAGGAATGAGCAGGTGTGAGCTCAGGCTCTACAGTGGTCACCACTTTTATGCTGTGGCTTCCTTATGCACAGACACAAGGATCTCAATACTATTCGGAGTGGTCCATCTTCATTTGGAAGGTCCAGGATTCATCAAGAGTCAGTGTAGTTGCTGCATTTTGTTTTCCATGAGGCAATAGAGTCATGGAGTGATAGAAAAGTACAGCACAGAAGTAGGCCCTTTGGCCCATTTAGTCTGTGCTGAACTACCCGCACTGGGACCATAGCCTTCCATAACCTTACCATCCAAGTATCTATCCAAACTTCTCTTAAGCATTGAAATTAAGCTTGCGTGTACCATTTCTGCTGGCAGCTTATTCCACACTCTCACAACCCAATCAGTGAAGAAGTTTCCCCTTGTGTTCCCCTTAAACTTTTCACCTTTCTTCCTTAACCCATAACCTCTCATTGTAATCCCATACAACCTCAGTTGAAGAACAAACATGAGGAAATCTGCAGATGCTGGAAATTCAAACAACAACACACACAAAATGCTGGTGGAACACAGCAGGCCAGGCAGCATCTATAGGGAGAAGCGCTGTCGACGTTTTGGGTCGAGACCCTTCGTCAGGACTAACCGAAAGGAAAGATAGTAAGAGATTTGTAAGTAGTGGGGGGAGGGGGAAATGCGAAATGATAGGAGAAGACCGGAGGGGGTGGGATGAAGCTAAGAGCTGGAAAGGTGATTGGCGAAAGTGATACAGAGCTGGAGAAGGGAAAGGATCATGGGATGGGGGGAAAGGATCATGGGATAGGAGGCCTCAGGAGAAAGAAAGGGGGGGGGAGCACCAGAGGGAGATGGAGAACAGGCAAACAACTAAATATATCAGGGATGGGGTAAGAAGGGGAGGAGGGGCATTAACGGAAGTCAGAGAAGTCAATGTTCATGCCATCAGGTTGGAGGCTACCCAGCCGGTATATAAGGTGTTGTTCCTCCAACTTGAGTTTGGATTTATAAGGTGTTGTTCCTCCAACCTGAGTTTGGATCCAAACTCAGGTTGGAGGAACAACACCTTATATACCGGCTGGGTAGCCTCCAACCTGATGGCATGAACATTGACTTCTCTGACTTCCGTTAATGCCCCTCCTCCCCTTCTTACCCCATCCCTGACATATTTAGTTGTTTGCCTGTTCTCCATCTCCCTCTGGTGCTCCCCCCTCACTTTCTTTCTCCTGAGGCCTCCCATCCCATGATCCTTTCCCTTCTCCAGCTCTGTATCACTTCCGCCAATCACCTTTCCAGCTCTTAGCTTCATCCCACCCCCTCCGGTCTTCTCCTATCATTTCGCATTTCCCCCTCCCCCCACTACTTTCAAATCTCTTACTATCTTTCCTTTCAGTTAGTCCTGACAAAGGGTCTCAGCCCGAAACGTCGACAGCACTTCTCCCTATAGATGCTGCCTGGCATGCTGTGTTCCACCAGCATTTTGAGTGTCTCAGTTGAAGAAGCCTGCTTGCATTTATCCTTTCTATATGCCTTATAATTTTGCATATCCCTATCAAATCTCCACTCAGTTTTCTATGTTCCAAGCAATCAAGTCCATAAGATATAGGAGCAGAAGTAGGCTATTCAGCCTGTTGAGTCTTCTCTGCCATTCAATCATGAACTGATCCAATTCTTCCAGTCATCCCCACTCCCCTGCTTTCACCCCATACCCTTTGATGCCCTGGCTAACCAAGAATCTTTCTATTTCTGTCTTAAATCCACCTAATGACTCGGACTCCACAGCTGCTCGTGGCAACAAATTCTATAGATTTACCACCCCCTAACTAAAGTAATTTCTCCACATCTCTGTTCTAGATGGACGTACTTCACTTCTGACGACATGCCCTCTTGTCCTGGACTCTCCTACCATGGCAAATAACTTTGCCATATCTAATCTGTTCAGGCCTTTTAACTTTCGGAATGTTTCAATGAGATCCCCCTTCATCCAACTGAACTCCAAGGAATACAGCCTAAGAGCTGCCAGCCATTCCTCATATGGTAACCCTTTCATTCCTGGAATTATTCTCATGAATTTTCTCTGAACCCTCTCCAATGTCAGTATATCGTTTCTAAAATAAGGAGCCCAAAACTGCACACAATACTTCAAATATGATCTCATGAGTGCCTTATAGAGCCTCAACATCACATCCTTGCTCCTATATTCTATACCTCTAGAAATGAATGCCAACATTGCATTCACCTTCTTCACACTGACTCTACCTGGAGGTTGATCTTTAGGGCATCCTGCACAAGGACTCCCAAGTCCCTTTGCATCTCTGCATTTTGTATTCTTTCCCCATCTAAATAATAGCCTACCAATTTATTTCTTTCACCAAAATGCATGACCATACACTTCCCAACATTGTATTTCATTTGCCACTTCTTTGTCTATTCCCCTTAACTATCCAAGGGCTCGACACTGCCCGTTCCTCCACCTATCTTTGTATCATCGGCAAATTGAGCCACAAATCCATTAATCCCATATTCCAAATCATTGACATACATTGTAAAAAGCAATGGTCCCAACACCGACCCCTGTGAAACTCCACTGGTAACCTGCAGCCAGCCAGAATAGGATCCATTTATTCCCATTCTTTGTTTTCTGTCGATCAGCCAATGCTCCACCCATGCTAGTAACTACCCTATAATTCCATGGGATCTTAACTTGCTGAGCAGTCTCATGTGCAGCACCTTGTCAAAAGCCATCTGAAAATCCAAGTATACCACATCCACTGCATCTCCTTTGTCTACTCTGCTTGTAATTTCCTTTAAAAAATTGCAGTAGGTTTGTCAGGCAGTATTTTCCTTTCAGGAAACCATGCTGGCTTTGTCCTATCTTCTCATGTGTCTCCAGGTACTCCATAATCTCATCCCTAACAATCATTTCCAACAACTTCCCAACTACTGATGTCAGACTAACGGGTCTATAGTTTCCTTTCTGCAGCCTCCCACCCTTCTTAAATTGCGATTCTTGAAAGATCATTGTTAATGCCATCACAATCTCTCCAGCTACTTCTTTCAGAACCCGAGAATGCATTCCATCAGATCCAGGAGATTTATCCACCCTCGGACCATTAAGCTTTCTGAGCACCTTCTCAGTCGTAATTTTCACTGCACATACTTCATTTCCCAATATACTGCGGATGTCTTCCACTGTGAAGGCTGATGCAAAATACGCATTCAGTTCCTCTGCCATCTCTGCATCTCTCATTACAATATCTCCAGTGTAATTTTCTATTGGTCCTATATCTACCCTCGACTCCTTTTTAACCTTTAGATACTTAAAAAAGCTTTTAGCATTTTCTTTGATATTAGTCACCAGCTTCGTTTTGTAATTCATCTTTTCCTTTCTAATGACCCCTTCTTTCTGCAAGTTTTTAAAAACTTCCCAATCCTCTATCTTCCCACTGGCTTTGGCTTTCTAGTAGGCCCTCTCTTTTGCTTTTACTTTGGCTCTGACTTTACTTGTCAGCCATGGTAGTGTCCTTCTTCCATTTTAAAATTTCTAATTATTTGAAACATCTGTCTTGCACTTCCCTCATTTTTTGCAGAAACTCCAGCCATTGCTGCTCTGCTAGTGTCCCTTTCCAGTCAACTTTGGCCAATTCCTCTCTCATGCCATTGTCATTTCCTTTACTCCATTGAAATACGACACATTGGATTTTAGTTTCTATTTCTCAAATTTCAAAGTGATCTTGATCATATTGTGATCACTGATCCTTAAGGATTCCTTAACCTTGAGCTTTCATATGACCTCTGGATCATTGCACAACCCCCAATCCAGCACTATTGGGACTAGTGGGCTCAACAACAAGCAGTTCTAAAAAGTTATCCTTTAGACATTCTACAAATTATCTCTCTTGAGGTCCAGTACTGGCCTAGTTTTCCCAATCCACTTTCATGTTAAAATCCCCAACGATTATCATAATGTTGCCCTTATGGCACACCTTTTCTATCTCCTTTTGTAATTTGTAATCCACATCCCAGATGCTGTTTGGAGGCCTGAATACAACTGCCATTAGGGTCCTTTTACCCTTGCTGTTTCTTAACTCACTCCATAGAGACTCTACATCTTCCAATCCTATGTCATCCCTTTCTAATGATTTAATATTATTTATTATACACAGGGCCATAGCACCCCCTCTACCTACTAACCTATCTTTCTAATAAACCATATATCCGTGGATGTTTAGCTCCCAATGGCAGCCATCTTTTAGCCAAGTTTCAGAGATGGCCACATCATTATGCTTGCCAATCTGCAGCTGAATTCAAAGATCATTTTATTCCTTATCCTGTGTGCATTCAAACATAACACTTTCAGTCCAGTATTTTTTGCTTTCTGTTTTAACTGAACCATGCCTCTATTCCCATTATAACTCATCCCACTGGCTACGATTATGCTGCATTTCCTGCCTGTCCTTTCTATCATCTCTGTTGCATGCTATCTTTGATTTATTTCTGTTTTCCCCATGCATTGGTCCTAACCTATTGAGGAGCAAGAGAATAAGACGTGAGCGAGTAGGACCAATCAAGTGTGACAGTGGAAAAGTGTGTATGGAACTGGAGGAGATAGCTGAGATACTTAATACTTTGCTTCAGAATTCACTACTGAAAAGAACCTTGACGATTGTAGGGATGATTTACACCGGATTGAAAGGCTTGAGCATTTAGACATTAAGAAAGATGTTCCGGAGTTTTTGGAAAGCATCAAGTTGGATAAGTCAACGGGACCAAACGAGAAGTACCCCAGGCTACTGTGGGAGGTGAGGGAGGAGATTGCTGAGCCTCTCGCAATGATCTTTGCATCATCAATGGGGACGGGAGAGGTTCTGGAGGATTGGAGGGTTGCAGATGTTGTTCCCTTGTTCAAGAAAGGGAGTAGAGATAGTCCAGGAAACTATAGACCAGTGAGTCTTACTTCAGTGGTTGGTAAGTTGATGGAAAAGATCCTGAGAGGCAGAATTTATGAACATTTGGAGAGTCATAATATGATTAGGAATAGCCAGCATGGCTTTGTCAAGGGCAGGTTGTGCCTTACGAGCCTGATTGAATTTTTTGAGGATGTGACTAAACACATTGATGAAGGTAGAGCAGTAGATGTAGTGTATATGGATTTCAGCAAGGCATTTGATAAGGTATCCCATGCAAGGCTTATTGAAAAAGTAAGGAATCCTGGGGTCCAAGGGGACCTTGCTTTGTGGATCCAGAATTGGCTTGCCCACAGAAGGCAAAGGGTGTAGATGGGTCATATTCTGCATGGAGGTCAGTGACCAGTGGTGTGCCTCAGGGATCTTCTCACCATGAGTTTTATAAATGACCTGGTTGAGGAAGTGGAGGGATGGGTTAGTAATTTTGCTGATGACAAAATGGTCGGGGGTGCTGTAGTGTGTGTGGAGGGCTGTCAGAGGTTACAACGGGACATTGATAGGATGCAAAACTGGGCTGAGAGGTGGCAGATGGAGTTCAACCCAGATAAGTGTGAGGTGGTTCATTTTGGTAGGTCAAATCTGAAGGCAGAATATAGTATTAATGGTAAGACTCTTGGCAGTGTGGAGGATCAGAGGGATCTTGGGGTCTGAGTCCATAGCACACTCAAAGCTGCTACACAGGTTGACTCTGGTTAAGAAGGCATATGGTGCATTGGCCTTCATCAACCATGGGATTGAATTTAAGAGCTGAGGGATAATGTAACAGCTATATAGGACCCTGGTCAGACCCCACTTGGAGCATTGTGTTCATTTCTGGTCACCTCACTACAGGAAGGATGTGGAAAATATAAAAAGGGTGCAGAGGTGATGTACAAGGATGTTGCCTGGATTGGGAAGCATGCCTTATGAGAATAGGTTGAGTGAACTTGGCCTTTTCTCCTTAGAGTGGTGGAGGATGTAAGGTGACCTAATAGAGGTGTTTAAAATGATGAGAGGCATTGAGCATGTGGATAGTCAAATACCTTTTCCCAGGGCTGAAATGGCTTACACAAGCGGGCACAGTTTTAAGGTGCTTGGAACTAGGTACAGAGGGGATGTCAGGGGTAAGTTTTTTTACACAGAGAATACTGAGTGCATGGAATGGGCTGCCAGTGACGGTGGTGGAGGCCGATACAATAGGGTCTTTTAAGAGAGTCCTGGATAGGTACATGGAGCTTAGAAAAATAGAAGGCTATGGGTAACTCTAGGTAATTTCTAAAGTACGTACATGTTTGGCACTATGTTTCTAACTCCTCTCACGTGACATTGTAATTTCCTTTACTCCACTGTAATACTGATACATCTGATTTTAGCTTCTCAAATTTCAGGAACAGGTAGTGTTGAGGGAGCAGCGAGGCTACAGAAGGACTTAGGCAGATGGAATACAATGTCGGGATCTGTATGGTTCTGCATTTTGGTAGCAGAAGTAAAAGCATAGTATATTTTCTAAATGGAGAGAAAATTCAAAAATCTGAGTTGCAAAGGTATTTGAGAATCCTTATGCAGCATTCCCTAAAAGTTAATTTGCAGGTGGAGTTGGTGGTCATGGTGTCATAGCAAAGTACAGCACAGGAACAGGCCCTTTGGCACATCTAATCCATGCAGAACCATTTAAAATGCCTCCTCCCATCAATCTGCACTGGGACCTTAGCCCTCCACTAATGTCCATGTACATATTCAAACTTTGCTTAAACATTGAAATTATGCTCACAGGCACCACTTGTTCCAGTAGCTTGTTCTCATGACCCTCTGAGTGAAGAAGCTTCCCCTCATGTTCCCCTTAAACTTCTCACCTTACACGCTTAACCCATGACCTCTAGTTGTAGTCCCACCCAACCTCAGTGGAAAAAGCCTGCTTGCACTTACCTTATCTACACCCCTCATAAGTCTTCTACATTCTAAAGAATAAAGTCTGACCCTATTCAATCTTTCATTGTAACTCAGGTCCTCCAGACCTGGCAACATTCAGCCCTTCTGGTCACACTGCCGAACAATCCCCCAATTTAATGATAGCCCAATCACAGGACAATTTATAATGAGCAATCAACCTACCAACCAGTATATCTTTGAACTGTGGCAGGAAACTGGAGCACCCAGAGGAAACCCACTCAGTCACGGGCAGAACATACAAATACCTTACAGGCCAGAACTGAACCTGTGTCACCTATACTGTAAAGTATTCTGTTAATCACTATGCTACCATACCATCTCTCAGGCTCTATAAAGCACTGGCGAGGCCTCACTTGGAGTATCCTGAGCAGTTTTGATCCCCTTATCTAAGAAAGGATGTGCTGACATTGGAGAGGGTTCAAAGGAGGTTCATGAAAGTTATTCTGGGTTTGAAAGGCTTATCAGATGAGGAGTGTTTGATGGCTCTGGTCCTCTTCTCACTAGAATTCAAAAGAATGAGGGGTCATCTCATTGAAACCTATCGAATGCTGAGAGACCTTGGTAGAGTGGATGTGGAGAGAATGTTTCCTATGGTGGGAGATTCTAAGACCTGAGCACGCAGCCTCAGAACAGAGAGATATCCATTTACAATAGAGATGAACAGGTGTTTATTTAGCCAGAGAGTGGTGATTCTGTGGATTTGTTGCCACAGCCAACTATGGAGGCCAAGTTATTGGGTATGTTTAAGGCAGAGGTTGATAGATACTTGATTAGTCAGGCCATGAAGGGATATGGGGAGAAGACAGGAGATCTGGATGGAGAGGGAAATGGATCAGCCATAGTGAATTGGCAGTGCAAACTCGATGGGCTCAATGGGCCATTTCAGCCTCTATATCTTATGGACTGAATGCCCTACAAATGGATGTGAATTGCCTGCATTTTTAACCTGTGATTACTGTCATCTAGACCCAAGAACATATAGCTGCCATGGCATTGAAATTGCAGAAGTAGGAATACAGTGACTTCCAGCTTATCCAAGTCAAGGTGAGGATGCAAGGCAGCTGAGCTAATGTTCATGTTTTCCTTCTTTCCTAACAGGGTGAAAGTCTGGGTCAAGGCTCCTTTACAAAGATCTTCAAAGGAGCAAGAGAGGTGAATGCAAACAACGACTTTTTCCAGATGGAGGTTTTACTGAAAGTATTGGACCCTTCCCACAGGAACTACTCTGAGGTAATCCAAATGTTTATAAGGTTTCAAAGGTACATTTAATGTTAGATAAATGTATACAATATACATCTTGAAATTATTTTTCTCTGCCAAGATCCACAAAAACAGAAGAGTGCCCCAAAGAATGACACAGTTAAATGTTAGAACACCAAAGTCCACAAGACATAGGAGCAGAATTAGGCAATCTGGCCTATCAAGTCTGCTCTGCCATTCAATCATGGCTGATCCTTTATTTTTAAATCTCACCTTAACCCCATTTCCCAGACTTCTCCCCATAACCTTTGATGCTACGTCCAATCAAGAACCTATCAATCTCTGCCTTAAATACACCCAACAACCTGACCTCCACAGCTGCATGTGGCAACAAATTCCACAAATTCACTACCCTTGGCTAAGGAAATTTCTCCGCATCTTTATTTTGAAAGGGCACCCCTTTATCCTGAGGCTGTGCCCTCTTGTCCAAGACTGCCCCACAATGGGAAACATCCTTTCCACATCAACTCTGTCTAAGCCTTTCAACTTTCGAAAGGTTTCAATGAGATCCCCTTCATCCTTCTGAATTCCAGTGAGTACAGGCCCAGAGACATCAAACGTTTCTCGTATGAAAACCTTGATGATTCCTGGATGAACCTCGTATGATTCCTGGAATCATCCTTGTGAACCTCCTCTGGACCCTCTCCAATGCAAGCACATCTTTTCTAAGATAAGGACACCAAAACTGTTCACAATACTCAAGGTGAGGACTCGTCAGTGCCTTATAAAGCCTCAGCATCACATCCTTGCTCTTACATTCTGGACCTCTTGAAATGAATGCCAACATTGTATTTGCCTTCCTCACCACCAACTCAACCTGCAGTAAACCTTCAGGGTGTTCTGCACAAGGACGCCCAAGTCCCTCTGCATCTAGATTCCTGCCTTTTCTACCCATTTAGAAAATAGGCCATACATTTACTTCTACTACCAAACTGCATGACCATGTGTTTTCCAACATTGTATTTCATCTGCCACTTTGTTGCCTATTCTCCTAATCTGTCTAAGTCCTTCTGTGTCCTACCTGTTTAGTCAACACTACCTGTCCTTCCACCAATCTTGCTATCATTTGCAAATTTGGCAAAAAAGCCATCTATTCCATCATCTAAATCATTGATATACAGCATAAAAAGAAGTGGTCCAAACACTAACCCCTGTGGAACACCACTAGTCACTGGCAGCCAATGAGAAAAGGATCCTTTTATTCCCACTCACTTCCTAACAATCAGCCAATGCTCTAACCATGTTAGTAACTTTCCTGA